>NW_013526383.1:0-1149 GCF_000836215.1 Papilio polytes
ACTGCTGCATAACCCTAAAATACAGTTAAAGGCAACGTTTAAGTCTTTGACCTCCGTTTGATTATAGACGTCAACATGGTTCTAAATTATCTAGGTACTGCAAAATTATTTTTGACAGCTTTTTTGCGCGTGTCAATTGTTTCGCAGTCCATTCAACTCTTTAGTTGCATAAATAAAAATCGATTAGTGTACGCCCTTCCATATAAGGTCATGGGAATCAAAGGGAGACTACACAGTTGTGCGATAGTTTAGTCAAGGGTGCTCGCGCGCTCTTACTTAGAATAACAGTCGATAAATTGCAGTCTTCCTGTTCAACGTTATTCTCGCAATTCTGTATGTGGTTATGAAATTTCTAACTATAAAAAAGCCCAGACTCATGCACCTAGTTTATGACCAATGACGTCACCACGTTAGTACCCAAATGGTTTTATGGGTCGCGTTCATTTTACACGATTTCGTACATCACTCTTTATGGATATCTTTATTTTAGTGTTACGGCGAAAAATATTATCCACGCAATGACGAGGTTCACTTTAGAAGCCCTAGTAAAGTGACCTCCGTAATGGTCCCGCTTATTGCAACATAAAAAGGTGATCGGACCCTTTTTTTTCAATATTTTCGACGTCGGCAACTTAACCCCGGAGGCGTAAACTTCCCTGCAATTTAATTGAAATTCTTTCAAGACTTTATGTCTTTAAAAGAAAGTTAACTAAGATTAGTATAATGAAACACAATTACAGAAGTTAAGTAGAAATGCCTCATTTTTATGAATCTTATCTTGCTGCTGAAATTTCGGTTTAAAGTCACGTGTATATGTACTTAGGAAGCGAAGAAAGAACAATGTGTTTTGACAGTGGAAATCTAAGATTAACTTGTAAAATGTTTTACTTACGTAGTTTCTTACATAACAATGTTTGTATAGTTTGTGTATCAGGTCATTAAAAGCGTTATTCCATACAAATATCGCATTGTGGTTTCATTCAATTTCAATCAAAGGAAACCTTAATCAATATTGTACGTAACGCAGTGCAATTCAATTGCACACGATTCAACAACGCCACTGCCGGTGACAATGGAAATTAAATGCTTTCAAACATAATTAAATTAATTGTTACCATTTCATATTCATCCAGATGAAACAAGTTTCCT
>NW_013526384.1:0-224 GCF_000836215.1 Papilio polytes
CGAGCTTGGTGGGCGCGCGCACCCGCCCCGCGTTGTCCGCGCCCCATCCTCCTACAGGCACTATGGCCGATGTATCTATCACCTATTAACAGTGCAAAAAAATAAGCCATCCGACAAAATAGCAAAGCGATCGCTGCACTTATACATCCGATTTTTAAAATTAGGCCTTCGGAACGCAAACATAAGTTTATTTATGTCTTCAAACTAGTCATAACTTGTAAATA
>NW_013526384.1:281-505 GCF_000836215.1 Papilio polytes
AAATTAGGCCTTCGGAACGCAAACATAAGTTTATTTATGTCTTCAAACTAGTCATAACTTGTAATATATCTTACTTTAACAGAGAATGGGCTGCCGGGCAGCGGGCCGCCGCTGGTGAATATCCTGACTTCGTAGAGTCCGACTACGAGCGGGATGTACGCGCAGAGCCACTCGCGCGCGCCCCCCGCCACCACGCGGCACTCCAGCAGACCTGACTCCGTCTC
>NW_013526385.1:0-882 GCF_000836215.1 Papilio polytes
ACAAGGCGGGAACCGTTGGTGGGGATCTATGTCAACACCTAACTTGGACCATGTTCTGCTCAGTATTTCGTGCGGAATTAAGCTTTCCTTGTTATTTTGTTTCCTGTAGATGCGACAAGCCTGACCCTGACCGTGTGAAACCATATCCGACATGGGGAACTCATCCTAGGTCAAAACGAAAGGTGTAAAGTGTGTGTATTGGTAAAGGAATTAAAGAGTAAAAGGTAGAAAGGTAGGTAGATACCTAAAAAGATTTGAATGAATTACGTGAGACGACATGATCAAGAAGGGAGTGATGACAGGAGGAGGAGGACGATTATTCATCTTCTTCGGAATATACAGGAGGTGATTCTTAACGGACGGATCAACGTTTGGTGGAGGTAGAGGATCTCAATAGCTATCTCACGCCTGAGAACTGTATAAAAAAAAGTTCATTGAAAGTTTTCTTAAATCAAAATTTCATTCTTCAACTTTGAGAAGCTGTAACTAATTTTTTGTACACCAACTTTTTTCCTACAAGTTTTTTCAAAAATCTCTTTTTTATTTAGTTCTCGTGTGAGTTATTCCAAAAAAGGGATAACGGTACGAAAGCCTAATTATTAGGCTTGTTAAAGAAAAAAAAATGACCACTCTAAACACATTATTTTGGACGTACGGTCAAATTTAAGTCGGAAATCTGATTTTTTTACAAAAAATTAAATACCTTTCAGACTATGCAAAATCGGGCAACGAATTTTGCGTTTAAATGCTATTTAGGTCCTCTACCTCAACAAAACCGTTGATCTTTCTGTTAACAATCAGCCTGTCTGTATATTTATCTCTATAACAAAAACACATTCACGGTTAAAAAAATTTAATCCGTGACCGCCGATATGTCAGCAG
>NW_013526386.1:0-693 GCF_000836215.1 Papilio polytes
GAGTGAACTGACGGTACATTATATTAAGGTACCCTCATATACCACACTATACCAATATTATAAAGAGAAAAGATTTGTATTTTTGTATGTATTGAAATAACTAAAAAACTACTGGACAGAAATTCAACAATTCTTTCTCCATTAAAAGTTATGTTATCAATGAGTAACATAGGCTTATTTTTACTGTACAAAGTTTTTTTTTTATTTTTTAATTTCACGCAGGCGAAGTCGCAAGCAACAGCTAGTATTATTTAGATACCTTGTAAGTAAATCTTCATTTTTCTCTTATATATTTTGCTTTAAAGTTGTCTTATATACAATTGCATTTCATTCATTCATAAGTTTTAAAAGAAACTAAACAACAAACAATTTATTTGAAAGTAGCTGTTGCTCGCGACTTCTCCCGCGCGATATTAAAATATAGCCTATGCTACTCGCAAATAAATTACCTTTCTACCGGTGGAAAGAATTTTTAAATCGGCTCAGTTTTTGAGTTATTTCAATACATACAAAAATACAAATCTCTCCTCTTTATAATGTTAGTATAGATGTACGCACAAATATAACAAAATTAAATAAAAATATCACAGCGTCTATAGTTTGTATAGACGAATTGTATTGTTTCTTCGTATATCTTTGATTATGTTCGTCCGAGCACGCCGAGGGGGAGGGGGGAGGGGGGGGAGCACTCAT
>NW_013526387.1:0-696 GCF_000836215.1 Papilio polytes
ATAGCTAAAGTTTACAATGCCAAGATTTTAAAATACTCCTGTATTTACGCTTACGTCAACGCTAATGTCTAAATTAAAAACAGAAATAGTAGTAGTTGAGTTATACACCGGTTTAAAAAAGTAAACATTAATGCTTCATGTCATCAATCAACAATAAATAGGCATTCTTTCTATCTTTATCATCGCAACAACCGTGTATAAAAAGAATCAAATTTTATGGCGGCTCGTGATTGGCTATGAGTCTGCGAGTACAATACGAGTCCCTGAACTTAAAGGTGTAGGAAAGCGCCTCCTCCTAGTATCCTTTCACGTCTCACCACATTTGTACCGAGAATTCTATTTTCGAGCAGCGCTAAAGTTTGGATAGCATTATACTGTATACGATAGTAGCCCGTAATAATATAGGCGTTCCTATTGCCTACTCTCATTACTAAACATACATTGCCCTGACGTCACGGCCTTGGCGCACTCAGTTTAATCTTTACAGCCGCTTCATTGTAACTGTTACCTTATCTTTCTCTGTTACATTTTATTTGCGTTCCAATTACTGATATAGGTTAAGATGCATGGAGACACTTATGTGATCATTTTAGAATTCTTTTTTATACTCTCTGAATAAAAGGCAACGCATCTAAAATCTAACAATGTAATTAGTTGACGTATATTATCAGAGTTTTTAACCAAGCATTCCTTTCC
>NW_013526388.1:0-886 GCF_000836215.1 Papilio polytes
TCATTAACTTTCATTACCAATTATACGTTAGCGATTGTGTTATGATTGACCAGTATTTTTTGCAATAACTGAAGCGAAGTTAAATTCCATTTTCTAAATTCTACATATTGTGTGAAAAAAAAAATCGATACCGTTTAGTCGATGAAAATATCAATACTTACTGAAGATATTAATCGGAATACATACAGCCAGCAATTCTTAAAAAAGTAAGTAATAAAGGCTTTACGACAGAATTAAAGTCGTAATCTAGATTAAAGCATGTATTTCAATGTAACTGTTAAAACGAGGACTTAACGATAGTCTGGCTCTTTGTCTATAAAAGTACAAAGCATGCAATAAAACTTAATACGCCAATTTTTTACATTTGAATGCAAAATTGTATTGAAATTCGAAACGAGATAAAAACGGTTCTCAGTTGGTCCGAAAACCGGTACTCGTCGGCAATATCGGTTGAGACTTTAATGATTACCTCTTGCTTACCTTAATTGGTACGTACTTAAATATTTACTCCTTTTAAGATGACAAACCGAAATAACAGCACGTACCAATTATACGATTATACATGATGTTCATGTTCAACTTTTTACACATAACTAAAGAAAGACAATAAAATTCTCTCAAAACAATTCACTAAGGCGGAACTAAGAAAAGTACTAAAACATTGATATTTCTAAAACATTTACTAATTAGGCCTAAAACTGTTACATTAACCTATGTTCCTAAAATAACACGAAAACGGTCATAGAAAAAGATCTATGAAAATGTAATAATAAAAATAAATAATGTAATGTATATCAAATGAGACACGAATAGAAAATAGGTCGGCGGCATTCATTGAATAATGCAGAATGAAATCGATAGCCCGCCAATAAACGTAACGCGCCGA
>NW_013526389.1:0-672 GCF_000836215.1 Papilio polytes
TATATTGTGTATGTGCACAAATTAACTACATAGTGGTTAACCTCCATAAGGGAAAGGATTAAAATTAGGCTATTTACTAAGTGAAACACCAGAAAACAAAAATTACAATTTTCTATTCAGCACCAAAATTGTCTGGTGAAATATAATAATTAAATTATTATCTAAATTAGCTAAGAACGTGAACATAAAAGATTATATTCTTGCTACACGCGCTATGAGAATACTTGAATTTCTGTGCAGAACAATGGATAAGAACAAATACAGGTGTACCTAACCTCTTGTTGGTAATGTTGCTCGTCTGTTCTTGCATATATGCTTTTTAAAATTGTTTTATGAACACTAATTCGGATAAAACAGATACCACCATGTTGTCCTAAAAACAAGAAAGTTTTATAAAAATTTGAATTTAAAGATCGATATTTAAACTGTTACGTATAAAATATTTGATTTTTGATATATATGCTTCAATGTCAAATAACATATATTTTCTCACTAATATTATAAATGCGAAAGTTTAGATGGATGGATGTTTGTTACAGTTTGTAGCCTGAACTGCTGAACGGATCTTGATGAAATTTTGCATATAAGTAGAGGACAGTCGAAGAAAACATAGGCTAACTTTCTTTTGTTTTTTGACCGACTTCCCAAAAGAAGGAGGTATTCAATTCGTCG
>NW_013526390.1:0-772 GCF_000836215.1 Papilio polytes
ACACAGATCAAAACAAGTTTGCGATCACTAGCTATAAAAGTTGATTGTTGATATTATACTTCATAAGTTACATTTGAAAAACATTAACTTATGCTAGGGATCGCAAACTTTTAACAAGTGTATATATCAGAGCTCTGTCGTGGGTTGTAGAACTCAAAGTTCTAAGTATAGTGGGGGGCAAAAGATGATCTGCAATAAGATTTCCTAATTATGTTATTGTATTGAATATACCATGTTATAAAGACTAGGCTACTTATAATATTGCATTTAAAGTCCTATTACATCCGGCGCATTAGTTTCGGAAATTATCCGTAAAATACACGGACTTTCGGACACATTGATTTCTTGTCCTAGTAATTAATGCAATAAATACATTCAATACGAAACACGATTTTAATAATTCTCTTCATTTTATACGAATTAACAAAAGGAGCTTATAACTTTGGCAAACGTTCTATGACAATCAGTAATTGTTGTATGGCAGTTGGAATTTTATTTAACGGGTCAGAAAAATATGTGGCAGCAGAACTTATAACGCACAGCTACAACAAAAATTATCTTTTATGAATTTCGTTAATAATTCGATCATTAAACTATACTGACAAAGATATCATTGTGTAAAAATGTCCTATAGACAGTGGCGCAATCTCGTGGAGCGGAGAGGGGACTAAACTTTGTAACCGGTCATTATAGTTCATCTAAATAAGATAGATTAGTTTGATAAACGACGCATATGAAGTATCGAATTAAATTTGTATGAATGTAAATACCG
>NW_013526391.1:0-1008 GCF_000836215.1 Papilio polytes
ACCAAGCATTTACGGCCGGAGCCGAGCGCGCGCCCTCGCCCCTCGCCCCCTCGCCATCCCCTCACCTCCACCCTCCAAACTTGCCAACAATCAATCGATGCTTTAATAAATAAAAATAACAAGTAGCGTACCCGTTGTGTAAGGTGTACACTATTGTACGGTGACGCTATTTGACTATTGCTGCAAATCTAAGAAGCTCTCCTGCACTGTTTGCCTGCACTATTTATGACGGCGAGATATACCTTACAGAATACTTGGGCTATTACTTCGATAAAAAGAAGGCAAAAAGCAATAAAAATAAATGATTGTAACATCACGTAGGACGGTGACACGCCATTGTCCCGAGAACAATCTGCCGTCAACTGGGACAAGATAATACTTTATTCAAGTAAACATTTAATACAAAAGTATTAAATTTATTTAAAGTATAAAATTACAAAGCGCGATCTAGTTTCACTAGTTTGGTATTATACATTTTAAAAGGAATAAGTTATTAAAATTAATTTGCATAGAGTGCTTTACATTTGTGAAAGTTGTAGATGCCACAAACTTACTATACGAGCTCGTCTAGTAAATCCGATACATCGTGTACGATGAATGATTTAATGAAAATAATTTAAGTAATATAATTGATTACTTTAAGAGTTCGAACTAACACTTTATACAGGCTGGGGCAAAAGCTACGCCCCAGTTTCGGGGATCAGTAAAGATAGAACTACTTGACTTGGAAAGACTTCATTACATGTAGTTTCGAAAACGATATCCGTAAGGTGGCAGCCATCAGCAGCGCTACGATGATGCAATCGGTGAAACTACACGGCCCCAGTTTGGTCTCTATCTACTCCTGCAATCCAGCCTTAACCTTATTGTCCTGAACTGTCACAGCCAAAACTGTGCCTTTTAGTGAGTAAAGATCTCTTATGGGTTCTCTGGGGTTGTCGAACCGGTACCGGATATTTTGCTTGTTCTTCTGAGGCTCGTTAGTTAGCCACGAGTCCTGGCTCGCCA
>NW_013526392.1:0-504 GCF_000836215.1 Papilio polytes
TAACTATAATACTCTACTAAAACTATTATATAAGTTGCAATTAAAGAAACATAATGAAAATATAACCTCAAAACTATAAAAAACTCGGCAAAATACTTTGCGCTTACAAGATAGTTATTGAGGTCCCTTACTTCCATAGATCAGTCCGTTAAGAATTACCCTATATAGTAAAACTAGCTGTTGCCTGCGACTTCGTCCGCGTGAAGTTCTCGTTCTACATTGACTGACACCGACTTTAAAGTAATAATTATTGTACAATATAGACATAACAGCTACAATAAGGGAGGTTAATTATTTTCAATGAATCATTTCGTTTTTTAATAAAAAACAAAACCGACTTCCAACCAAAATACACTAAAAACAAAATATTCTCATGAAACCAGTGCACTAATAAAAAAACAAAACCGACTTCCAAACAAAATACACTAAAAACAAAACAAAATATTCTCAAAAACACAGTCCACTAAAAAGTAACGAAATAATTACTTGAAAATAGTAAACCTA
>NW_013526393.1:0-839 GCF_000836215.1 Papilio polytes
ATTTAAAAAGCGAAATGCCTTCTCGGCCATTGGTTTTGGGATGCCATGGTCCGCCTATTTCGACTATCGAAAAATCTGACACTTCCGAGAATAGTTTAAAAGTCAGTTGAAGTTCTGAAGTTTAATTTCGTGGAATTATTATATATACTACACTAGCTGTTGCTCGCGACTTTGTCCGGGTGAAATTAATAAATATTAAAATGTAGCCTATGTTACACACTGGTAAATTACCTTTCTAAAGGTAAAAGAAATCGGCCAAATAGTTACCGAGTTATTTCAATACAAACAGAAATACAAAACTTTCTTCTTTATAATATATATATAGTATAGACTAGTTGTTGCGCGCGACTTCGGCTACGTGAAATTAAGAAAAAGCTTACTCTCATATAAAATATCTTACTAATGGTAAAAGATTTTTTGAAATCGGCCCAGTAGTTTTTACGTAAATCGAATACTTAAAAAATCCAAAAAAAAAACAAACCTTTCCTCTTTATAATATTAGTATAGTTACATGTATAAATAAATAGTTACATTTCATTTCTTTTTATACATAACTGTAATTAAACTTATTGAAAATTATTAATTAACTTATAACTTCAAAGTCTTAATGATAAAAGAACATAAATGTTTGAAAAACCAGGAAGTACAACAATGAAAATCGAAAGTAAAACCAACAGATCTTCAGTAAAATTCGTCTTATTCTGTATTTGAAAAACTTGAACCAGCTGAGACGCGTGATTATAACTGCAAAACTTTTAAAAATATCAACACAGTACTCGATGTACCAAACTATTGTACAAACAAGATTGACGGCATACCATACAACCTGTCCCTCAGAT
>NW_013526394.1:0-2312 GCF_000836215.1 Papilio polytes
CACACATAAAAAAAAAAAAACATACCGTCGAATTGAATACCTCCTTTTGGGAAGTCGGTCAAAAATAAGGGAAACCTTCTAAATACTTTTTCACTAATTGCTTCTCAACTTTTTTCTATGTTCCGCACTAATTTGTTATAAGAAACATCTATAAAGGACTTCGGTCTATATTTAGCAAAAAACCTACTAAATATAGATAGATACACCTGTCTACTAAATGATTACTTAATTTTTATACAGAACTAAGCACAGATTTATCGATTAGTTCGTTACTTAAGTAAAATTGCTTATTTAATTAGTTTAGTCTAAAAAAAACTATTTATATATCCCATCATGTTACAATACATCCATCAAACTCATAAACTAACAACATTCAAGTTAAAATAATAGAAAGTTATTAATAAGTTACTCGTTTTATCAAAAACACGCAATTCGTGTGCGTTTGTTGCTAACACGTCGTTGTTATTAGTTTTACGATGTTTTTTTATTGTTATGTAATTTAAGTTGACAACGAATGTTTATTATATAGTTATTTTTATTTTTTTTATTACGAGCTTAATATTTCGAGCGTTGTAAATTAAAAACGATACCGTCTGGGAATTTTATTTCCTACCCTATTCTCAGAACACATAATGTTCTACATAATTTCTTTATGAATTGCGTTAGGTAATTGTTGAGTATTATTTTTTGAAAGCGAAGAACAGTAAAACACTTGAGAAGGGAGGTTATGGCTTGTTCTTAGCATTTCTCAAGTTATAATCATATAAGTATTATAAGTGCGAAAGTTACGATGGTTGGATTGATGTTTGTTAGCGTTTGTAGCCTAAACGGCTGAACGGATCTCCATGAAATTTGGCACAGGTTTAGAGCATAGTCTGGTAGAACACATAGGTTACTTTTAATCCCGGAAATAGTTACGGTGCCCGTGGGATTCAACAATTTAGTTTTTTAATGTTTATTTGATAATTCTGCAGCTTCAACATGTCTTATTGAAATTTGGCACATATATAAAACAAAGTCTAGAGTACACACGGGATTAGGGTTCATACCCGAGAAATGTCCGGTTACCGAGGGATACGTAGCTTTTTGTTATTTCTATAGTTCGTATGTTTTCAGACGGAGTCGCGGGCAACAGCTAGTTATTTATAAGTGTTCAATGTTGTTTTTTGTGTAATACCGCTTATTCAGTTATATCATATGGTAAAAATATTAACTAAACATTTGTTTCATCTTAGCTCTGTCTGAATATATTATATGCTAATCAGGATGTTTCTAGAAATGAAAAGTCAACAAATAAAGTAATTTAAATGAAATATATATTTGTTTCATTAATTTTATGGTTCAATTGTATCCAAAATCCATTTTACGAATTTTCGTACATCAGTGTATACTCCAGGTTTTTCTGAGCTGCACTGCTGAGGCCCATAAGACATGATACCATACTGAACAAATTTGTACGTATTATCGTACCATGATTCAATCATCATAGGTCCCCCAGAGTCACCTTTGCAAGAATCGTGACCTACTTCACCAGCACAAAACGTATTTGTCATTCTTTTAATTCCTTTCGATCGTGAAGATCTGAAAAGAAATACAATTAAAATCATAAATTGTTGAGTCATAAATTCATTTCACCATCAACATCATCATCAGCTCTTTACGTTCCCACGGAGGGGCTCAGAGCCTACCAAAGTTAGGGGTGACTAGGACTTAGTCAACCACACTGGCCTAGTGAGTATTGATTGACTTCACTTGAATTTTCTTCGTTGCACCGCCATGTTTTCCTTTACCATAAGAGCGTCCGGTAAATTATGTACATATAAAAATCGAAAACTACATTAATGCATAGCGGGATTCGAACAAAAGAACTGTAGATTGGAAGTCGTGTCCTTGAACTTCTGAGCTACCGACGCTTATCGTATAGTGCCTAGCTCTTTTTACTGCAGTACTTAAAATAAGCTTTAAAACTAAAATCATATTGGTTTTGTGTTTCCTCACCTTTTGTAATAAATGTTGCACGTGGTTTTTGAGAATATAGGCAATTCAACTTTAAGACGAATATTAGATTTAGTTGTACTGTTGACCAAACCCCAGCCAGCTACGATACCTCGCTCATCTGCTAGATCTTTATCTTGCAGTTCTTTTGTTACGGGTAAACATATTGAGCCTGAATTTCCTAAAGTAAAATGGTAAACTTTAGTAACAAACGAATAAGCAAGTGAGATATTGGTATAGGTAAGTAAAATTTTAATTACCAAATCTATTCAACACTACGATTCTGGTAATTGCGACGTTTAAGTTGGATAAATCAG
>NW_013526394.1:3170-5180 GCF_000836215.1 Papilio polytes
GTTTCTACTTCTTCAATCAAAGATCGACTTGAAAAGAAATCGGAACAGCAGACCTATTAAAACAACGTAAAAATTACAACTAAATAAAGTTAGACATTAAGAGGGGAAACTGGTTAGCTATCATAATTTAGTTTGATTTAGGTTCACGGAGTCAGATAATTTAGTCGGTCTATACTACATGCATATATGTACATAGTTCATAGGTTATCAAAACTCTGAATGACATACAAAAAGGCGTGGCATTAACTGATTTTTTCCATTAACACATTCAATGCTTAAAAAATAAGTAGCTGTTACTCACCACTACGCCCGTGTGAAATTAAAAAAAAATAATTAAAAACACATCCAATGTTATTCAGAGATAAATTAACCATTCTTATGGTCGAAGAATTTTTGAATTCTGTTCAGTAGTTTTTGAGTTAATTTAATACATACAAAAATACAAATCTTCCCTCTTCATAATATTAGTACAAATTATAGAATTATGAATGTATATTTGTATTATGATCATTTTAAATTAAAATAAAAACTTTTACAAAGCCTCTAATCAACCTTAATTTTGTAACACTTGGAAATATACTTTGAAATTACAATAAGGTTATTTACCTTTTGTATGCCATCAAAGCCACAAAGTGCATCTTGCAGTTTTTTAACTGCCGCCGGACTGCGATTTGTGCGGAGATCATTCATAGCCGGTGCACATTCTGTTATCTTAACGCATTGGTCGCATGTTTCTGTAATTATTTGACCATTAGTCAGAATTAGATTTTTATAATTACGTTTATAATTAAAATATCTGTAAAGTATTCGAATGGCATCCGACCCCTTAATCAATATTCACAACAATAATCTTTTTTACATGACAATTGTTAGATGTATTTATTACTATATACAACTTTCACACTTCGCAGGTCCCCGACACTGATACTGTCTAAGAAAGCTGAAATCAAAATGCTTATGTATCCAGACACTTAAATTTCATGCAAATCGTCTTCAAACGAAGCGATTTGAGGCATCGTTTCTCGTGCTCACAGCATGGGAGTGGAATAAGTTGCCAGCGTCAGTGGTCCCGTCAAGTTATAACGTGGGTGCCCTCAGAAGCAGTGTGAATCCGTACTTTTTTTTATAATTGAAGGATCAAACGAGGGGCTTGAACACCGAGGTGGTCAACGATCCTATTGACATCCGCAACACCAGAGGAACTACAAATGCGTTGCCGGCCTTTGAGGAAATGATAAGCTCACTTCTTGAAGGACCCTAAGTACTATTGGTGTGGAAATAACCGAGGACAGACCGAAAATTTAGTAAGATTGTTAATATTTGTACTCACTGAGGGCAGCCGTTAGTGATGTGAGGGTTCCGAAGAGTACACAACACAATAAAGTTGAGAGAAGTCGCATCTTGTAGGCACGTTGTCCACTCGTCGTGTCTCTCTTGATACTAACTACGCCTGAAATCGGTAGCCACAACTTAAGGGCACGTTCCCACTATGTCACGGGTAATGTCGTCGGATGACTATCGCATATAGCTGTTATTCTTAGATTATGAAGTTTCCTTTTAAATTTCCAATGTTTTTCTACTGTATTACTACTCCCTACTGTTTTAACAAATCAGTCGTTGCAAAGAAAGTCGTAGACGATAAGTTAATTTTGTGAACACCTTTATTAAATACTTTAATTGCGTTACTGCATGTATTTTCCCGTATTTAAGCTCCGTCGTGTGCAATAGCTAGTTGTCTTTGTCGCACAACTGGTGCGTGATAAACGTTCTTGTACGCGAACAAAAGAGGATAACTATATTTCTGTCCGTCTCAGGTTAAGGTTAGCGATGGCGTATGACACGTGTTAAATAAATAAACTACTGTAACAAACATTTACTGCAACCAGTTGTTCTACGTACAAAAATAGATGGCGCCACCGGTAATTTAAAACACGATGTTGTATCACATGCGCCTTATGTTAAGTTGTTTCATGTACTTTACGCAAATCAGAGAAGGTCAGAAGACCAGAT
>NW_013526394.1:5499-8980 GCF_000836215.1 Papilio polytes
AATCGTAAACACAAACTTTTTATCTAGGATGTCAGCACATATATTGTAACAATTCTTATTTAATAAAGAGACCTACACTTCTGACATACTTTAGCCTATAGATTAACACTATTTAACTTGGAAGTAAATACCTTTAAAAAACCATGATGCAGGAAAGCGGCTAAAACAAGAATCCTATAGTAGGAAAGAAGCAAGATTGTCATGGTAACGGTAAATAGTCAATGGCAAAAGACTTTGTTATTTGAGCATTAGAATTTTGATATACTCGCTATATAACAGAATGTAAACAGAAAAGTTTTCATAATGTCATGCGAATGAAATTGCACGGGAAAAACTATTTTTAATAAAAAGATATTAACAAAGTTAAAGTTCAAAGTTGGATACTCTTGTGTCCTTTTGATTAAGTATGTATTCTGTTTGTAATCTTTAAGTAAGTGCGTCATGCTTATTCCTGGCCAAGGTAACGAGCAAAGAATGGTTTCTAATGTGATGTCATAAATAAAAACTTTTTAATGCTAACATTGTAAGAAAAAACAATAATTAACTACTGGTCGTTAAATAAGGAGAGAATGTTAGTTATGAACTATTATAGTCCACGCGGACGAAGTTGCGGGCAACCACTAGTGTATTTTACTATTATTACGATTTTTTATCTCTTTTACACATCGTACGTAATTGTTATGCCATTTGTAAGTTATTTTTTTTTATCCTAGTGTAAATTTTAACTCACAAGCTTTCGCCCGCGACTCCGTCCGCGTGGATTTAAAAATAGATAAAGTTAGTAGCCTATGTGTTCTTCCAGACCATGTTTTACATAGATGCCAATTTTCATCGAGATCCGTTCAGCCATTTAGGCTACAAACATCCATCCATCCAAACTTTCGCATTTATAATATTAGTACGATTACTAATTACGAGTTGTGTTAGTTATATAAATAAATTAATTAAACCATAAGGAGATAACGATTTCCTCCTAGTTTAATATACTCATATCAATTTTATTGTAAAACCCAACTTCGTGTTTGGAATTTACTTTTATTCATTTGTTATTTGTGGTCGCGTTATCGCAACTGACTTATGAACTCAACGGCAATAACACTAGTAATCAGCTAGAGGAAATAAACACACGTTATTCCCGGTAAATTATGTTTTGGCGGATTTTAAATTTATGTAGCAAAATATCATACTAGTCGTACTAAACAAACTAATATTATAAATGCGAATGTATAGATGTTTGTTAGAGTTTGTAACCTAAACCGCTGAACAGATTTCGAAGAAATTTTCTATAGATGTAGAGGATAGTCTGGAAGAACACATAGACTCACTTTTGTTTTTTTAATTCCACGCGGACGGAGTCACGGGCGAAAGCTAGTTAACATATATTGCACTCTCAACTAACCTGTCTTACTTGGTTAATTCCTGGTTAAGTCCTATTTTGAAGTCAATTTCATATTTAGTTTGTTAAAATTGCAATTACTTAACAGGACAATGTAAGTTTTCTATGACTTAGCAACTTAATTATGGGCTTCTAAATTAAACTCTACAATTCAGTACGACTGTATACATGTCCGTCTGGTGAGACACGCTGGCAACGTGGTACAGTTCGACTGTTTAGTTAAAACATTCGTAGGCAAGACTGATAATTGTACAGTTAACTGTTAATCTTTCACGCATAAATGTGAGTTCAAGAAGTCATCTTAGTAATCACATTTTATGCTGTGTTCAAGAACCATATCTATATTAATATAATAAAGCGTAAACGCACACTACTTCATGGCGTTTGTCAGCAATCACAGAATATTTATGAATGATTATTTTTTTAATAAAAATGCCCTATGCTTACGCCACGATTTAGGCTATGCATTTTTACGCTATTAAACTTAGGAGGTAAATACATTGGAAAAAATCTTCATGTGGGAGAGGGACCATAAACTACAAGCTACCAATATTAAGGAAGCAATGATGTTATGTCATGAATGTGGAGGGGTACACCGGTAGAGGTAGACCTAGAAAGAGCTGGATGGATTGCGTGAAAGGTGACATGATCAAGAAGGGAGTGATGACAGATGACGGATGATAGAGTTATTTGGAGGACGAAAACCCAGTGCGCCGACCCAACCGGAGTAGGATAAGGCAAGGGAGATGATGAAGATTATGGTAACCGTAACTGACATTTGCAATTAAGAATTTGACAAATGTAAACAATAAAATAAAGTTTTTATAATTTTCTGCTTATGAAGCCGCATGGAAACAGCTAGTTTATATGTTTTTAAATTCCAGAATTAGTAATGATGTTAAACTTTCTGTTCTACTTACATGAAAGTATACAAGTGCTGTTTTCTATTACAATCCGAGACACTTTTATGAATGTTTTTCACTTTGTAATGAACCAAGATATCGATAGAATCATAAAAATTTACGTGTTCGAGACTTAATCGACCGTTTGACATCCTTTATACTAAAGAAGAAATTGCAACATTTAGATAAACGTTTACAACGGGACTGAAGGAACCTTTTTTGTATCTATTAGACGACATCAATATCCATTACCGTTTAATCTCAATTTGTGTCCGAGGACACAATGAAATTATTTGAATTGCCCCAATAAAGGACTTAAACAAGTAGAACGTGTTTAAGTGATATTTATTATTTAATTATTTGTTACGTGGTAGGCTCTAAGAAGACAAAACCTAAACAAAGAAAAATGCATTAAAAAAGCAAACAATGCATAACAGCTTCAGTATGAAACGGATCTTGAGATACTTTTTGACATTGGCAGGAGGGCGCTAGTGAGCTGTAGTAATTAGTCTGTTTGTAATATCACACTGCTCGGTCAACCTTTATAAATATATCGGCTTTTATCCGGGACTTATTCCGCTCGAAATTAAGAAAATTACTATGTAAATAGCCTATATGTTCCTTCAGACTATACTATAAGGCTGTGATAAATATCGAGATTAATTTACCGTTAAAAAGATACGTAGTAACAAAATATCATCTGCTATAGTTTCACATTTTACAAGTTACACGTGAAAGTAGACACGCAATAGTTCATATGTTATTATATTAATTTATTAGTAACTAGATGTTCCCGTGCGGCTTCATCCGCGTGTAATTATAAAAACTATACTTTATTATTCACATTTGTCAAATTATCAATTGCAAATGTAAAAATGACATGGCTTGATGACAAACCGTGGCATTTTTTTCCTTGATGCTGGCAGCTTGTACTTTATGGTCCCTTTCCCAAGTAAGGTGTTTTTCCAGTTTACTTATCCTCTAAGTTTAGTAACGTGAAAATATATAGCCTAAAGCGTGACGCACGTGTAGGGCTTTTTATTAAAAAAAGAATTAAAAATATGCTGTAATTGCTGACATTTTAGGCAACAATTTAGTGTGTGTTTGCGCTTTATCGTCGTATAGAAGTATAGATTATTAGTAGAGTATCATTAGCTTTCGTAATATCGTCTAATTAACACAA
>NW_013526394.1:9205-9460 GCF_000836215.1 Papilio polytes
TCCTACGACGCGATTCTGAGTATATTAGCTTGCCGTCTTGCAATTAAGAATTTGACAAATGTAAACAATAAAATAAAGTTTTTATAATTTTCTGCTTATGAAGCCGCATGGAAACAGCTAGTTTACATGTTTTTAAATTCTAGAATTAGTAAGGATATTAAACATTCTGTTCTACTTACATGAAAGTATACAAGTGCTGTTTTCTATTACAATCCGAGACACTTTTATGAATGTTTTTCACTTTGTAATGAACCA
>NW_013526394.1:9498-9985 GCF_000836215.1 Papilio polytes
TAAAGAAGAAATTGCAACATTTAGATAAACGTTTACAACGGGACTGAAGGAACCTTTTTTGTATCTATTAGACGACATCAATATCCATTACAATTTAATCTCAATTTGTGTCCGAGGACACAATGAAATTGTTTGAATTGCCCCAATAAAGGACTTAAACAAGTAAAAGGTGTTTAAGTGATATTTATTATTTAATTATTTGTTACGTGGTAGGCTCTGAGAAGACAAAACCTAAATGTGGACAGAGAAAAATGTTTTAAAAAAGCAAATAATGCATAACAGCTTCAGTATGAAACGGATCTTGAGATACTTTTTGACATTGGCAGGAGGGTACTAGTGAGCTGTAGTAATTTAGTTTGAATAGTGTCCACCGGGTCATATAACATTGTCGACCTATAATTATGTCTTCTATACATATAATAAAATTGGAATGTCTGTTTGTAATATCAAAAGAAAAATTCCAGAATTTGGGAAGATGATGTATTTA
>NW_013526394.1:10023-11718 GCF_000836215.1 Papilio polytes
TGGTAATCTTTGAAACGGCTGGGCCGATTTCGACCATATAGACGGGCATATTATAGGCTACTTTTTATCCTAACATTACGTGAACGAAGCCGCTGGCAATAGCTAGTTAGACATAAAGGTGACCGTGCACTGTTAACTTTATCATTAACGCAAAAAAGTCCATTTTCATTTAATTTTAAACAAAACACCTAATATTTTTCACGAGTCAAATCAGCGTAAAATTAAACATGAAAACGTTGCCAATGTTAGCTTAAATATTAATTATTTTCATACGAAACTCGTAACTTTTTAAACAAACATAAACATTGTTATGAGAGCCTTTATATACAAGTGGTCTAAATCACACACAATTTAACTCAAAGTTACTTCTCGTGTACTCGCGGCTTGCGCTCCCGTGACCAGGGTTAATTGAACTGGGCCGGGAATTAAACGAACTTTCGCTAACGTATATACCAACAGACGTTTACATCGGGGACGCCCCGCATCTCCTAGTCAATATTAATACAGGATCTGTCAATTATCAATGTTTATTGAGCCTTCAAATTGTTGTTTATCTTATAACTAATGCTTTGTAGTACATGACAAGAGATATCGATTTACTTAACAGTTCAGAGTATTTATTTCTCGTTAACGGAGGCCGAATTTAAGTCCCTTTCTCTTTACCACCCTTTTCTTATAAGGAGAGGATGGAAAGGGGAAATGGATTTGATGGTGGAGGAGATGCATAGGAAGGGGCATTATCCTCTTTATGTGCGTCTCCTCCTCCGTCGGATAAGGGTAGGTAACGCATCTGCGATCGCGGATGTCTATGGGCAGCGGTCGCTTCGCCATTTTGGCGGATTCAGGTGGCCGCTTGCTCGTTTGCCACCTTATGTTAAAAAAAAAACTTAATTTCATGTGAAAACACATATCCAGTAGTTACAGCTAGCAATGCATTTTTCAAACTTAATAAAAATACACTGTGAAAAAAATTATTAAAAAACAGTTTTAAATTGGAATTACGTTCATAAATACTACATCCTAGATATTTGTAATAAAATCAGTATTATCATAAAGGTACATAATACTCTTGATATTATAATATTCAATCTATAATTTCCGAGTAACATCGTATCGTTTAAACAAAACTAAACGGTTGTTATTAAACACATATGTTATTTTAACGATTTCATAGTTTAATACTGTGAAAGGTCTGCGTTGCAAAGTAAATATCTCATGTTCACATCAGCATGATGTTTTGAGTCGGTCGTCGTAAGACGCCGGTTTTGAGCTTTGCACGGGATTTCTCTTGTTTGATCTGTCAGCTTTGCTGTTATTCTAAGAGTTAACGCGAGGAACGTTTGTAAATTACCGGATTGTTTTTAAACCTGAAAGTGCTAATGTTTATTTTGTCTCTATTTATATGTGTTTTTTTTTAAGCTAAACAATGATGAGAAAATGATTGATTTTTTCAATTAGGGTGCTTTTTAAACTTTTTTTAAATTGTTTGTTTAGTATGCATTTAGTTTCGAACCTTATCCTCCTAACATCCACATAAATTATGACATTTACAATATTATAAAAATCAAAAAGATGTTTTTCTAATTTCTAAAAGACCTGTGTATTAAGTCCTCGACATTTAGCTTCTTATTCTGCTAAGTTTTTATTCAACAATACAAAATATAATAAAACGGCTCAAAAAAAGGTAAATTCGAA
>NW_013526395.1:0-1375 GCF_000836215.1 Papilio polytes
GAATTAAAAAAACAAAAGTGAGTAGCCTGTGTGTTCTTTCAGACTATCCTCTACATCTATACCAAATTTCATCGAAATCCGTTGAGCCGTTTAGGCTACAAATCCTAACAAACATACATCCATCCATCCATCTAAACTTTCGCATTTATAATATTGGTATGATTGTTTGCATTTGTCAAATTCTCAATGGCAAATGTCAAAATACCAATTACCTTACTATGGCAATCTTGCTTCCTTGATGTTGGCAGCAACTTATGGTCTCTTTCCACATTAGGGTTTTTATCCAAAATAAGTTTAATGACTTGAAAATATATAGTCTAAAGCGTGACGTACTCGTGAGTATAGGTATAAAGTTTTTAATAAAAAAAGTATTATTTAAAAATATGCTGTAATTGCTGAGATCTTAGACAACAAAGAAGTGTGTGTTTACGCTTTATTATACTGGTATAGATATTAAACTAGCTTTCGCCCGCGACTCCGACCGATCGGGATTAAATAAATAAAAGTAAGTAGCCTATGTGTTCTTCCAGAATATCATCTACATTCATGCCAAATTTCATCGAGATCCGTTCAGCCGTTAAAAACTCTAACAAACATACATCCATCCATCTAAACTTTCGCATTTATAATATTATTAAGAAAAAGATTGTTGGCCCAACTTTACTCCCTTTTCCTTCCCACCATTTTTCTTATTAGAAAACGCTGTAAGGGGAACGTGGATTTGACGGTGCAGGAGCAAAGGAAGGGGAAATGTCATCTTTATGTGCGTTTCCTCCTCCGTTGCTTAAGTAGACAACGCATCTGCTATTGTGAATGTATATGGGCAACGGTCGCTTCGCCATTTTGCTTCGCCTTTTGGATTCAGGTGACCGCTTGTCCGTTTGCCAACTTGAAATTTAAGAAAAATGTGGAAAAAAATATTTAGTATAAAAAAAAATAATAGATTAATATTAAAAGCTAAACGGCGTAATATAACAGTAAAGAGGCAATCCGACGAAATGAAATTAACGGAAACACTATTAACCTCAAAGCCAGTTGGGATCCTTATTACTAAAGGAGAAAATTGTTTGTTAGTGTCTAACTTAAATACAAAAGAAATTTCGATGCTTCTATTAACTATAAGAAATAAAATTAATACTATTATGCTAAGTTTGAAATTACTAATGAGTGTTACACTTTTATGGTTAAAAAATGTCTGGCAAAATAAGATTAAAAGGTGACCAAGGGGCTTCCACGGTGTATATTTAGTTACAGAAATCTACACTGAAGGACTTAAGTTACGAAGAATTTACGAATTTACAGTGGTAGTGCCCGCTTTAACATCTTAGCACTGCAGGGCCGGCACGTCCGGTGTAATACCACGACCACACAGAAG
>NW_013526396.1:0-520 GCF_000836215.1 Papilio polytes
GCCTCGACCCGGTGCGTCTTATGTCTCTTAGTTTTGTAAAGGACTCGAGAGCCGCCGTTTTCATCATTCACGAGATCTCAGCTGATTCCTTAACGACTAGAAATCTCTTCTAGTGGCCGAGCGGCGACATCTGGCGATGTCTGCGAGCGCTCCGTTTCTGGGTGTATCTGATGTAGACATCTTGTCGTACACGTTTCCTTTTTGATGGTGTTACTGATCTCCACTGCTATGTCCTTTTGAACGTCGTTGGGAACTTGTTGTTAATATTAAACTACGAAGAAACCAAAAAAATACTTTGGCCCTTATAGACTTAACACTTACACGAAAGATTATCTGCCACAGTACACCCAATGTCTTCTGTTGGTACGGACAGTAGAGATATTTTTTCAGTACGATAAGTTAATTAAAATAAAATACCGTAGGTTAACCATGAAAAAAATAGGCTAATTTGGTATGATTTTTCAATGACTTTTTTAAAAATTTAATTTAAATTAAACGAAATCGGCTGCCTATTGTATAT
>NW_013526397.1:0-657 GCF_000836215.1 Papilio polytes
TGTGATTCTAATTTCATACTTTTGAGTCATCATATTACTATATAGCTGTTCCCGTGCGGCTTCATCTATATAAAAATTTTATTTTATTGTTTACATTTGTCAAGTTATCAATAGCAAATGTCAAAATGACATGACATGACAAACCTTGGAAATCTTGCTTTCTAGGTGTTGGCAGCAACTTATGGTCTCTTTCCCACATTAGGGTTTTTTCAATTTATTTACCCCCTAAGTTTAATAGTGTGAAAATATATTGCCTAAAGCGTGACGTAATTGGAGGGCTTTTTATTAATGAAAGAATTATACAAAAATATGCTGTGATTGCTGACATCTTACGCCACAAAGTAGTGTACGTTTACGCTTTATTATATTAGTATAGATTTAAAACAGTAATGATATTGCATAACATAGCATAATTACCTTAATATTGGTTACATTTTATAATAATAATTCTATGTAATTAACTTCTAGACCTTGATTATAAATCGTCGACGCATTCGAAAGATTATAATCATTATTGTGAGTTTTTATTTATTTCAATGCCATAATAAATTCACTTTTAAATTGCCCCATTTAAATCTCGAATCGGCTCGCGTCTTGAGCGTAAATCACCGCAGATGCGTAAATGAATGAAGAATTCCATCAGCGCATCTTAAAACT
>NW_013526398.1:0-201 GCF_000836215.1 Papilio polytes
CGCTCATCACACCATCATCACAGCCGCTGATATATGACAAAACATTTAGTAACAACATTTTCGCTTTAGTAGCTACATTGATGAGTGTGGTGTAACTTAGGGCACAACAATGTCGGCGTAGGCTGATTAATCGGAAAGTAGATTAGTTTCTTTATTTTGTATAAGTGTAGTTCATTTTGTTAAGTAAATATGGAAGTCATA
>NW_013526398.1:214-961 GCF_000836215.1 Papilio polytes
GCCGCGCCTACTAATTAGCACTCAGTGTAAATAACATTCGACGACGGGGACATTAAACATGCCTACGGTGTCATTTTAATTAAGTATTGACCGACGTGGCCAGAAGCGCCGGCTCACATTGGCAACAAGCTATTTACTGCAGGTGTACTTGAGGAAGTTTTTCTGGTTGTGTGTTAGTCTGTAGGCTACTTTCCACAAAGTACTCTATATTGATGAAATTTTAAATTGTAAATAAACGATAATATGAAATAGAAATTTTATCGTTTATTTACAATTTAAAATCATTACATACGAACATATTACTATGTTACATATTTTCGTATTCCTAATCGAAAGACTTTGTTATTTGATTATACGTTTAATTTTTTCGATAACATTTTTTCAAAAAGTCATTCTCAAGAATTGTAAAACTTATAACAAACCGAGCATTAACTACCGTATTAATTACCGAGAGAAATGACACTGTAAAGGAAGCTTTAATGGAGAGAACAACATAATTTGATTAGTAGTCTAACAAACTAACCTGACACTCTGGTGAAGAATTGAAATAGAAAGATCACCTCACTCGTCAAATCAGTTTTGTTTAGATTACAGAAGGCTATAGTTGAGCAAACCCATATATGAACATAAAAAAAATCTCTTTTTAATCCCTTGGGAAAATTGGGATAGGATCATCGGAATTTCAGAAAATAATAACCAGGTTTAAAAGAAAAAAAGCTATGGTAGAATAGAATTGCTATGTGTAAC
>NW_013526399.1:0-620 GCF_000836215.1 Papilio polytes
TTTTTAAAATTTCCCTTAGCGTTTAATATGAAAACTCTGGATCTGTGTCAACTTCTAACTGCAGCCAGATACAAAAGAAAATAAAGTTACTTTTACTATTTTGTATTTTCCTTTCAAATTGTACCAGTTCTTTTGTCGCCGGCATCTTTGTTTTGCCAGATTCTGGCAAAATAAACTATAACAAAGGGATATGCCCATCGGAGCATTAACACGGTACAAGTTTAAACAGTCGCTAAGATTCTTACATGGATAGGCTCGTTATTGTCACCTTGCCTTTCTTATTCAATGAAAAGAATCTACTAGGGATGTCATTCAACTAACAAACACAAATATTGACCACAAAAATTACGACAAATGACAGCGGTCTAATACCGTTGTAACCCTAAGTACTACAATTAGAGTCTTTAATTGGTCTGCACAGTGCAGTTTAGTATTTATATGGTATGAAAAATTATCACTAAAAGACTGTTTAAATAACAATTTTAGAGTTATGTACTAAGATGTCGATGTTAAAGTAATAGACTGTAATGCACAATGGAGACCAAAGTTGTGACAGCCCTAGTTGTAAGGCTGGCTGTAGCGAATGTCGTTTGGCCGAACAGCGAACAACGCTCGCTGGC
>NW_013526400.1:0-991 GCF_000836215.1 Papilio polytes
ATCGGCAGGTGTCAACCAGTGGGGCTCCCAGGTAATTAGATGAAAATTTATGGCTTTATTAATTTTTATTTGCTGGCTTAGGTAGACCATAAGATGTTCTTTCTTCTTGTTTATTGCCTTCTTTTCGTATAATTTTAACAGAATATGTTGACTACTAACATCAGTTGAGTCAATTGGTCTGAAAAAAAATATATTGAGTCAATAAAGACAATGGTTATGTCTTGTATTGATCTAGTGTTTTGTTGTCTTGTTTTACAATACATGTACAAATAATAGGTTTTAATTATTTGTTACTAATATATTTTTAATAATGACTGATAATGTGATTATGAGCTGTGAGTTAACATTTATTGATGATTAATATAATGAACATGATGTTCTTGTTTTTCAAATTTCTAATTTAATTTGTGGTTCAATGTATGGAGTATTATTTTTTTCAGCATTCAAAACTGTTTGATGTTCATAATATTCAAACATGGATTTATTTTTATAGCACTAAAGCAATTCTTAGTTAATGCTTTGTCTTCAGAGATAAAATAATATTAAGTCTATAGTTCTCTGTATGGTAAAGTTGTATGTTTTTGAAATATTATTTTTCTCAGATATGAATATCTGAGAAAGCTATTTCTTTGAAAAACATCTAGAACTAATGTTTCACACATGTTTTTCTATAGCAATGAAAACATCATAAATCAACATATAAAAATGCCATTAACAATTCTATTGTTTGCTAACATTAGGAATAGAAATCAAATCGCTTGAGTATTATGAAACTTTGGTTTTGCATCCACTGTGCCTGGGAAGAAAATTTATTACTACATAGATTTTTTTATAATTTTCATATGTAAACTTTTAATTTCTTTATCCTAGGGTCCTAAGGATCCAATCAAGTCGTCAGGATGGGAGGAGCCTTCCCCGCCAGCTACTCGTCGTGGATTCGACGATGGTACATCACTTTGGGCACAGCGAGGCAGCATAGGCGGCATGCAGG
>NW_013526401.1:0-1374 GCF_000836215.1 Papilio polytes
GCTGCCATTGCCGGCTTGCACGTTCAGCTGCACAAGACAATTAGTTCAACAGTTGCTTTACGGATGTCATCTGTCCCGAGAACTACAATAACATTGCCAAGAGATGGGTCACCGCGAAGTTGTGCGTAGCTTACGCTATCACTTTATGGTGAAATGTTGTAATTTATTTAGAACAGTTATCGTCCGTCGCATCTGTGTTGTACGTATCGACCAAAAGGCGCGGGTAGGCGCGGAGCGGCGCAGGGAGTTGCAGGAAGCGGAGGACGAGATAAATCGTTTGCCCGAACCTCCACAGAGCTAACGGCTCGCTGGTTTACTAAACAGTATTTCAGTAGAGTTTATGAACCTAAGAAGGAATAATAAAGTTTAATTGAGAAACTGATACGCTTTTCTGCTACGTGATAAGCTGGTATGTCTTAAATCTTTTTTATTTGCGGACATTTCATTGCAATTAATTATTAGCATAGGCGCATCGACAGCAGGATCCCTTTCCCATCGACCCTCGCACGTAGCTCTGTTTGAGTGAAGCGACGGCGGCCGAATGCCATTCCGCTGACAATGTTCACTAATAAAGGTTTCGGAGCCGATTCGAATTCGAACGTTTGACATTCCGAAATATCTATCGATTTCCGGAATTGGAATTCCTCGTTCCCTGAGAACAATGTAGCGTCTTTTGTTTTATTAAACATTTAGCTCTTCCAGCAGGCAGCAGGCAGCAGGCAGCAGGCAAAATGTCACAGAAATCTACTATAATATCTAAAATCTGATCTCGGTTAACAGTTGGTCGTGTTGCCGTACACAAATTCCTGTAGAAGTTATTTTGTATTTAAAATTTATCTATGGCCACTTTAAGCGGGCGAGAAATTTTCTTTAATTATTTTAAGAGCGTAGTAAAATGTTGGCCTTTATGTCCTAAAAAAATAAAGCCTTATCTTTATGTTGCGTTTATCGCCTCGGCTTGGCCACCGGCGCGGCGCGCGCCGCACGCGGCCCACGTCGCTTTGTGCTGTTTGTAACTGTTCTTCAATTGACTTCAGAAATAAGTGTATGGACAGTGCACGCACATACGCATTGCAACATAAGTTTTCTAAAACATCAATGTATACTATACAACACACGACAACGAAGGTACATAAAAACATAGGTAAGGACAATTTCTGTTTTGTTTTGTTCGCGTGGTTTAAAAATGTTCACAGACCTCTTAGTCCAAGGGTCCCTCTAAATCTTCAGGGTTTTACAAAATTGAGAAAGTGTAGTGCAATGGTAGATATGCCGCGGTGCGGCGGTGCGGCGATGCGCCTATCGCGCCACGATCTCGTCGCCATATAAAAATCCAAAACGATCGGACGGCCGGTCTGCGTGAGACGGAGCGCC
>NW_013526402.1:0-251 GCF_000836215.1 Papilio polytes
CGTCCTCCATTTTGTAAGTAATACAATAACGACTTACGTGTTCAATTTCGGGGTCACCAATTTAGCGGTTAACCACTATGTAGTTTATTTGTGCACATACACAATATAACGTACGATGCAACGTACACGTACACAAATTAAAAAACTAACACAAAACGAAGTAAACAAAGAGAACACGTAAACAAAATGGCGGGCGAGAGGGCAAACGAGCGAGGTGTCAGCACAGTGTAGCAGCGCGAGGCGACTCTTGG
>NW_013526402.1:403-564 GCF_000836215.1 Papilio polytes
GAGTTGTGAATGTTTATGTGTGAATGCGTGAATGTAATATTATAAATAAATGATAAATAAATAAATGTAGTGTAATAAATAGATAGATAAAAAAATATGTAAATAAGTACACTACAACGCGATATGCGATTTTCGATTTTCGAGTTTCGAGTTTTCGAGTT
>NW_013526403.1:0-1222 GCF_000836215.1 Papilio polytes
ACGCGCCAAGGACATAATGCTTGCGGCACCAATGAGGAGCCATCCTCTCTTTTCTAACGCAATACAACAAACACATCTACATAACTAAGGGTATTAGATAGGAAAAAAACAGAAGATAGTGTAACAAAAAACTCCATAAATGTTGAATAGACCGTGGATTAGGTCACAAGCAATATAGCCCAGGTGAGTACTTGGTGTTCTCAGAGCCGAGCGCGCTGGGAGCGGAGTCCCTGTTTTTGTGCAATGGTTTTGTGTGAGGCGGCGCGCAGACACCGCCCGTGGGAAGTAACAGTTCGATTGGTTAATATAACAATGTTGCATTATTATCTCACATCGTCGCAAACATATCTAACGCACTTGAGATGACGTCACGCCGCGACATGCACGCCTCAAGCCCGATTCAGCCCCGCGCAATAAATGCATTTATTTGCTCCAATCTCACCTGGCGCCCATAAAAGTAGCTTAGCCAAAACTTTCTTAGCGGTAAAAAAATTGTTCTACTATAATCTACTTCATTGTTGTGAACATCCAGCGTGTTTCCGCAGCGACTACTTATTTGTTATAAAGCTAAGTAACAGTAATGATGAATAAGGTATTTAGTGGCGATGACACTTTATTTCGCGTCAATTCCGCGCCGACATACATACATATATACATAACGGACGCACTAACTCGTTGCTGCCAATATTTCAATATTGGCTTCACTGTAGGCTCCTCCAGTTTCACCAAATCATTGGTTTTATATACGCCTTTTTACGACCAATTTTTTTTTATAATAGCAATTACATATTATTGAATACCTGTACTACATCATCATCAATGACGACCAAAGTCATAAATAACGATTGTGTTGCAATCAGTAAGAGAAACATTATCATTTGACATGAAACAACTAGTTTGGTAATTACTTGTTCAGTTTTAATTACATACTTGTTTAACAATGGCCGCTGTTCTTAAAGTGTTCATACACCTGGAAAAACGTTCATTTAGTGCAACTAGATTTAATTATCTAAATTGTCAAATGGATAAAATAAAGATATTGTTTGAAACAAAATGTAGTATAATTGTAGTCCACGTAGAGCAGTGAGAGGCGACGACGAGCAGTTCTCGGTCACCTCGCGTGTTAGTATGATGCGCGCGCGCTGTTGGGCAACGCCGCAGAGGTCGCTTGCGCCACCGCCCTGCGCCCCCCGTGCTCCCCTCCTCTCGTCGGGCGTACTGC
>NW_013526404.1:0-735 GCF_000836215.1 Papilio polytes
TTCAGGTGGCCGCTTGCTCATTTGCCACCTTATGTTATAAAAAAAATATGCGTTTATGTGTCGAGATATTATTAGATTAAGCGGGACGTATTAAATTGTGGTCAACTAACATGAAGGCTTTATAAGAAATGCTGTTACATACATGTCGTAACTTAATTACTATAATAACTTAATAAGTTGCGCAGTAGCTATTATTTTTGCATAACTTATTGTTACAATTATAACGCTTTGTTATAATATAACAATCGCACTTAGATTTCGACTGAATTTAATTACGTAATTTTGATTCACAGATTCAAATAAAAACAAAAAAGCAAATCTAATATAAAGTGTAACACACACTACTTCGTGGCGTAGGATGTCAACAATCACAGCATGTATAAAAATAATTCTTTTTTAATGAAAAGCCCTTCATTTATGACACGCTGAAGACTAGATATATTCGCTCTTAAACTTAGGTGCTAAATAAATTGGAAAAAAAAAGTTCATGTGGGAAAGGGACCATAAACAAGCTGCCAACATTAAGGAAGCAAAGTTATAGTATGGTAATAGTAATTTTGACATTTGTAATTAAGAATTTGACAAATGTAAACAACAAAATAAAGTTTTTTTTTTCATGTTGGAATTGCATGGAAACAGCTAGTGTTTAAATAAATAAAATAAAAAGAACTGACAACGAATGATGACGTAAGATAGATCTGAAGTACAAAACTACGGGTCCTACCATGAAAATTT
>NW_013526405.1:0-2415 GCF_000836215.1 Papilio polytes
TTAGTACATTCATTAACAATATTCAACAAACAAATAATAACAAGGCTAATTAACGAGCTTACTCGTATTTAAAGGTAATTAACAGATTGATCTCTAATTATAACCTTTTTAATTGGACTTTGGTATTAGGTAATTATGCTCTAACGCTTTGCAAAGAGACCCATGACAATCCATGAGCTAGGGAGTCATGCACGGGTCAAATAACGCCACGTATTTAAAAATGTATGTAGCTGATCTGGGTCTAAATTCTCACAATTGTTAGATTAGGTTATGGAAATACCTACCCTTCTATGAGACAGACAATAAGCAGACTGATAAATCGATCAGACAGTTTTTTTCTTGCCTAAATTTTGTATTTACATTTCCGACCGCAACGATAATTTTAACATAGAAATTATTTGTGGCGCACGATAATGTAGCGTCAAATTTTACTGCGATGTCTCAATAGATTTACCTGATTGCAAAAGATTATTGGATAGAATTTAACTTGTCGGCCATGTTGTGATATTGGTTTTTATTAAATTATTTCAATTTGTATAAAATCATTTGACAATTATGGTTTAGCAATGAAATTACAATAGCCGGCCTATTTGTGCAATAGGGACGCAAAACAACACTACTGTTATAGTAAACGAGATGTCGTACAACCTTTTCTAAATCCTTATTTCATGCCCTTTTTCTTGCCGAGTTTACATTGCAGAAACATATACAAAAACATACTGTAATTACTCTCAGTTTCCTTGAAATGTCTTGATTTGACTGGTTTTTTTTTTAAATTGGATAATATTAACATAATTCGTAGAATTAAAAGGAAACAATCGTAAACACGTATGTGACTGATACTGATATGTACAATTCACCAGAACTGTTTCTGCCTTTTTTTTTCCATTCCTCATTATCTGAAAATACAAACACTTCAAAGTGGTAAAGGAAATACCTACGTGCGTTATGTCTGTATGTTCTTTTAATCAACAGCCAGTAGCATTTGCCCGATAACGTTTATCACGTGAAAAATCTTTGAACAATAAAATACTACGAATATTTACTCCGACCATTAACATAAAATGTTTGAATGTCACTTTATTTTAGTATTCTTGAGTTTAAAAAGGCAAGCATAGGGTTATATTAAGACTGGCAATGAACAATAATGATTTTTTTTATAATATAAGGTGGCAAAAGAGCAAGCGGCCACCTGAATCCACCGAAATGGAAAGCGACCGCTGCCCATAAACATCCACAATTGAAGATGCGTTGCCTAACCTTAATTGACAGAGGAGGAGACACACAAAAAGAGGATATTTCCCCTTCCTATGTGTCTCCTCCACCGTCAAATCCACTTTTCCTAAGGGAAATGGAAAGGGACTAAATTAGGCCTCCGGCACCACACTCATCAGACGAAACGCGGAATTGCTTCCACTTCACGCCTGTTTTCTATGTGGTCGTGGTATTACACCTGGCGAGCCGGCCCATTCGTGCGAAGATGTTAAACGGGCTTTACCACTGTTAAATGATATACTTTATCAGAAATTTGACAACGATCAGCTGAACATTCTTATCGTCTCTTGATAAATTGTTCGGTGTACGATATGTACTGAATTATATAACAACTTTAATTATACAAAAAAAGTACTTTTTATAAAAAAAGAAGCCTCGTATTTATATCTTACTGTGTCTGTTAACTATTTCTGTTTTCAATGAGAATGAGTGTGATACCAAAATATTCTTTGACGTGGGTTTCAGCAGTTTCTGCTACTCTCTCTTCTGCTCACGTCTTATATCTCAGTTGCACTGAATGAACAGAATGAAACTTACATCATTTTTTGTATCAGAAAATGTTTGCAGAGAAGGTCAATCTACTTCACGTTTTTTCATCAATCTACTTCAAATTTTATGATACTAATCTGTGCGTATTCCGAGGTGAATCTTACACGGTATGTTTTAAAAAGACCTAGTGGTCTAAACGTTTCTTTGGTGAAATGAAAAAAATGTTTAGTCCCCCTCTTCTTCCCATCTTGTTGTCATAGTATGGGAAGGCAAGTGATGGTTATAGTTTAAAATTTAAATGATAACCAGAATCCAAAACCAGGTCACAATAAAACGATATACATGTGACGAAATATTGCAATGTTAAGAATAGTTAAATGTTTAAAATTCAATGTTAAAAGTAATAATTCAGTGTGTAATTATTAATGTCAATTTAATATATTGAACCAAGACGAACAAAGTACTTAATATTGGCATTTTAATAGAGGTTATAACGCAGTGGCAACTGTGCATTATTACGCAAAAGTTACATTGGTTATGTTAAAAATGAGCAAAGCAATGTAACAATTGTTTTTACATATAATTTATTATTTTTTACAACTCAGCTTTCTGAACGTCACCGGAAATATGGCAGCAAAATTTACTATTGCA
>NW_013526406.1:0-887 GCF_000836215.1 Papilio polytes
CCTCGGAGTTCGTGTCCTTTGTCCCGAAAGCTATCACCTTCAGCTCGGCTGTCGACAGCCGGTGCCTAGACAAGTAGATGAAATATTAAATTCAATAAACTTTAAAATTCAATTCGGCCAAATTCGAAAAAAAATCTAGAACTACTTAATTCCGTATCAACCTGAACAAAACTAGTCAAAGTAACAAATTGAGGAGCGATAGCGATATTAGCGATAAGTTACCAATAGAAGTTGCAAAGGCAATAGCTGCGCTTTCGCTGGTCGGCGAGCCGCTGCCGCTGCCAAGCTGCCGCCGCGGTGGCATGCTGTATGCCCCTTGTGTCGACTGTGCGCTGACTGGTCGCTACGTCACGTGGCTTCCCGGCGCGCGACTGCAGTGCTGGATGCTACTAACTGTATACACGTGAGTACTACGCAATTCATTTGCTATATTACATACTTATCTAACCCTCTTCTGTGATAGTCGTGTGCCGATACCACTTAAAACACTTCGCATAAATGCAGTCCTTAGGGCCAGAATTAACGCGAGATTAAAGATTTATTTTTAAGGAAGGTCTATCTTGCAGTAGGACGTATTAATATATGCATCTTTATGTTAGGTATATTCATACAAAAAGCTTGTCAATTTGTCGCAATTACCGTTTCTATTGCGTTTTCCTGCAACTTCTTCACAAATATTATGCACAAAGGAAAATTATCTAAAGTGTCTAAAGACTATTATCGAGTTAATAATTATGTATTTGGTGAAATGACTAGTCGATTTTGTTGGCATGTGGTGAAGATTCAAAGAGTTTAGCATTTATGTATGGAATTTATGAAGTGTCAGAAGCCAGCAATTATGCACGTGTTGTGCGCGCGGTCCGGCCCTACGACCTTTTCTCTGTCTC
>NW_013526407.1:0-813 GCF_000836215.1 Papilio polytes
TCATAGCAACATTGGAGCTTCTGGCTTGTAGTTTTCGTCAATTTCTCGCCGAGGAATTTTCCAATTCATTCAAACTCTAACTTTAATAACGTGGAAATGTATAGACCAAAGCATGCCATAAATATAGAGCTTTTTATTAATAAGATGTTTTTTTAAAATATGCTATGATTGCCGGCATTCTACATAACTAGGTATTTCCACTTTATTATAATAAAAATTGATGAATTGTTATAAAACTCTTACCTGAAAGTGGCCATGTCATGGTGAGTAGAGGCAACAGTGTGGTCGGTAGGGTCGTATTGTCGACATCCTGGTTGTCGCCCAGGGCGCTGGTCTCCAGCCCCAGGTTATAACCCACAGTGACGAGTAGGGTCACTGACAGCAGCACACTGTGTCATAAAAAGCGTTTTAATCTGTTGTGTTGCTTGCTGCAACGTGGTACATGCCTAAGATGGATTGTAAAGCCATGGATGACGCTTGAGTTATTGAGTGCTACTGTGTAACTGGACTGGCCAAGTGTGAACTAGGCATAATGAGAATCACAATAGACCAATATTTTGTTAAAGAGAACAATATCACACGATATTTGTAAATGTTTTTTTACAAGTGCACATTTATTAATTTTTAAGTATACTTTACCCTATTTACTTAACTTAATTTTACTTATATTTCGGATGTCTGTGTGTTAAACAAGTTCACGTTACGAAACGAAAAAGTAAAAGTTAAAAAATACAAGTTGTATGTTGTTTACTTAGGGTGAGTTGCACCATATCGGCGGTTACCGTTAAAGTTAAAATTATTCGTAACGATAAT
>NW_013526408.1:0-519 GCF_000836215.1 Papilio polytes
GTCGAAATTATACTTTTCTCATCCTAAATTTTTTATTGCCTTTTTTATATAGTCTTATTTAAAAGTAAAAAAACACAATTTTTTACTTTTTGAAATAACTATTTAAGGATGTCTACTTTTCGGGATTATCCTGTTTGTAATTAAATCATGGTTACCGTGAAACACATACGTTTTGTAAACGAATAAACGTAAATTCATTGTAATTTAATCGTATGCCGGTAGTAGACGCTTGGTTGGAATGAAACCCGCGGCGCCGCGCCCAATCCGTTTTCGGCTAAAATTTATACAAATGAAACACGCACCCGTATTCATGTGTTATAACTTTTTGTACGCAAGATGTTAAATATTATGTAAAGAAGAATAACAAAATTATTTTTGTCTTAAAGTTATTTAACAAATGATTAATGACTTCTGTTATGGGCTTTAAAACTTTAGTATCTTAAAAATCATGAGGTTCCATGTTAAACATGCGACACTCCTCTGAAACATTATTTATTTATTTACAAAATCTATTATAAT
>NW_013526409.1:0-1012 GCF_000836215.1 Papilio polytes
TTTTAAGAAAAGGTTGGAAAGGGAAAGGGAAAGGGACTAAAATTAGGCCTCCGGTACCACACTCATCAGACGAAACGCGGAATTGCTTCCACTTTACGCCTGTTTCCAGACTATTCTCTACGTTTATGCCAAATTTCATCGAGATCCGTTCAGCCGTTTAGGCTACAAACTTTAAGGAACATCCATCCATATGAACATTCGGATTTATAACATTAGTAAGAAGTAAGATTTCGTACCTGATATGAGTTCATGATGGGCTGGTACTGTGTGAGTGTGACACTGGGGGGGTAGGCAGCTGCTGTCATCGCGGACGCGCCCGTTAGCGACGCCGCGTTCGTCGAGTTCACCTGCTAATTATGAAATAAAATGTATTTACTTGTTAAATAAAAGATTAATTGTGAACAAACAAACAAACATCCATCCATCTAAACTTTCGCATTTATAATATTAGGAAGATAGAAGTATAGATACCTGTGGCGCGTACACGTTGGCGCCGTACACTGGCGGGTGGTGCGACACCGCGTGGTGCGGGTACATGTTCTGCTGGCCCACTGTCTGCAACAACAATGCTATTTAAATACATTTTATTATTCACTACCTATCGCCCAAGACTTCGTCAGCGAGGAATTAAATAAAGTTCCCAGAATTAGTCGTGTTAAAATGAGTTTCAAATATTACCAGGAACATATGGTTCACTATAGATATAGATCAATGTGCTAAAGAATTTATATGTAGACGAGCTGTCGCTCGCGACTTCGCCCGCGTGAAGTAAAAAATAAAAAAAATACAGCCAATGTTACTCACTTTTAATGGTAAAGCAATTTTTGAAATCAGCCCAGTAGGTTTTGAGTTATCTCAATACATTCATCAAATACAAATATTTACTCTTCATAATATTAGTACAGTCGACCTGATGCCCGCAAACTACGTTAGCTCGGAATTTAAATGAAATCATCTAAAACATTCCCGCGTGTATCAGCTACCTTCCAGTCAAAGTCCCATTAAAATCCGT
>NW_013526410.1:0-947 GCF_000836215.1 Papilio polytes
TTTTCGATACACTTGAAATGTTTCCGAAAAGTATCTTAAAAAGAAAATATTATGGACCGAGCAAATCTATGTTTCTATTTCTATATCTATACTTCTATACTAGTATAATAAAGCGTAAACACACACTTCCTTGTTGCCTAAGATGTCAGCAACTACAGCATATTTTTGAATAATCCTTATTTTAATAAAAAGCCCTACACTTGCGTCACGCTTTAGGCTATATATTTAATGCCATTAAACTTAGGCAGTAAATATTTTGGATAAAAATCCTAATGTAGGAAAGAGACCATAAGTTGCTGCCAACATCAAGGAAGCAAGATTGCCATGGTTTGTCATCGACATGTCATTTTGACATTTGCAATTGATAATTTGACACATGTAAACAATGAAATAAAATTTCCATATTTTTTTGCGGATGAAGCACGGGAACAGCTAGTTAATTCATAAAAAAACATGAGAATATAATAACTGAATTAAGAATGATTAATATAATTTAAGCATTATTTGTTAGAGATAAAGTTAGATTTTTTCTACGTTTACGTTAGTTTTATTTTTTAACTTTAAGACTTTCGTAATGCGAAAAATGTATCAATAATGCTAACAGTAGTTGGTGCAGTTTCTCACATCGCTTCCTCCACAACGTCGAGGTAATAGCTTGCAATCGTTATCGTAAAAGCTAATATTGTAATATCTGTTTGGATTCATTCTAAAACTTCGCCGAAACAGATAAAAGCTCTCAGACAATGATACTTGATGACATTCTGTTAACTCAATATAAAATATACAAACCACTTTTAATACTATAATATGAGCAAATTGTTGTGCTTTCAACATAAAAATATTTAAAGAACTAATTCTGATATTAAGGCATTATAGATATATTGATACTCATGCTACAGATTGTTTTACTTACATTTAAAAAGTCTTTTTTTTTTTATAACATAAGG
>NW_013526411.1:0-551 GCF_000836215.1 Papilio polytes
ATTTAATTTCACGCCGGCGGAGTCGCGGGCGAATGCTAGCTCAAAATGCGTTATCTGTTTCGATATAATTCGATGATCTAATAAAGGGCATGCCTTATTGATCTTCGTATAACAAATTGCACAATGAAAGATCTGCTCTTTAGTGGGTTGGATAGTGCGGGGCATCGAATGTGAAATTTAAATAATGTTATCGATATACATATCAATTTTAGCAAATTATGTTTGATGTGTGACGTCTTTTGCAATTATTTAAAACTTTCATGTTGACACAAATATAACAGTAACTACAAAAAAACCCAATTAAATTGGATATTTTATTGTTCTGCCTATATCTAACAATATTTTTTAAGTGAAATATTGCTGTTTTCTTTTAATATAAATTACGACCCACGCTATTAAAACTAGTTATTGCTTATTCGACAAATCGATCAGTGAAACCAAATAAGTAACGAGTCAATGAACATTTACCATCTATTACCATAATTGTATCCTGTTCACTTTCTCAGTCATTAGTGTTGTGCACGTATCGATGTTTACAGATTCGGCCCACG
>NW_013526412.1:0-1359 GCF_000836215.1 Papilio polytes
ATTATTTTGTAGCTATCACTATTCGTTTGATATCTAAATGGATTCATTTTCGCGTCCGAAATGATTTCGCATTAACGGTCACGGCATTAAGCAATAAATTGCCATTTTGTTGGCTTTTTTACAAATGACAAGACACGCTACTTTGTTTTCTTACAATTATAGTCAAACTTCAATGTTATAGAAAGTAAAACTAGCATAGCAAAGCAATAAATTCGTTAATACACGTAAAGCAAAGAATAAACAACTTTATACTTTGTCTCCTTCTTTGCAGCCATATGCAGGAATAAAAAAAAACATAGTTTGTGTCTAGGTCGGCTTCAGAAATATTAGTACAAAAACCTTTAACTTTTTTTCCAGGTATTCACAATACACGAAGAGGTATCATTCGACAAAACTGCAAGCAAAGTCGCATCGAAAGTTTACTATGTCGATTCTAACTACGAAGGAGTTCTTTATCAACTTAACTTTTGGGTGCATGCGGTGTTTATAAAGTTATTACCGTGCGTTATTTTAACTATAATAAGCGCTTGGCTAATACGAGTATTGTATCGAGCGAACAGCAGAAAGAAAATGCTTAAAGGTTACAATGCTTGTCCCGCAAGCAGTGTGGTAGTTACGAACGGTAATGTTTTCACGAGGAAACTGACGAAGAGATCCAAAGCTGAAAAGAGAACGGATCGTACGACCAAAATGTTAGTAGCCGTGCTGTTGTTATTTCTACTGACTGAATTCCCTCAAGGCATCCTTGGTGAGTGCCACTTTATGCAGAATTATTTTATTCTAGCTTACTCTTAAATTAATACAGAGAGAAGTTGTAGTTATCAATACTTCTATACTATTATAATAAAGCGTAAACACACACTTCTTTGTTGCCCAAAATGTCAGCAATCATAGCATATATTTGTATAAATCTTTTTTTTAATAAAAAGCCCTACACTTACGTCACGCTTTAGGCTATATATTTTCACGCCATTAAACTTAGGGCGTAAATATCTTGGATAAAAACCTCAATTAGGGAAATAGACCATAAGTTGCTGCCAACATCAAGAAAGTAAGATTGCCAATTGCAAGAAATTGTTAATTTGACACATGTAAACAATGAAATAAAATTTTCATAGTTTCATGCCGATGAAGCCGCAAGGGAACAGCTAGTTACCATATAAAAATAACAAGTCACTTTTGTTCATTCTATTGACAAATCCTAATGACGTTCAAGCTGTCAGCGACAAACTTACGATTACGTCAATGCTATGGTATTGTAGTGATGAATTTTCTACGGAATAGGAAAATGGGTAGTCAATATGCAATAATTGTTTTGTATCTTTAAAAAATGTAATGTTAAAAATAAAACAAATCAAA
>NW_013526413.1:0-543 GCF_000836215.1 Papilio polytes
CATGTGCCTCTCCACATTTTTTTTAATAAAAAAATGGGGAGAGCGATATACGCTTGTATTGAGTGTTTTGTAAATATATTTTGTAAACTTAATACAAGTGATATTTAACTTCATCCATTGCAAGCGCAAAGGATTTTAATTTTAAGAGTAATTTTAATCGATTTCCTGATTTTCGGCGTTCCTAAATAACATTCAAACTTCCTTAATAACTAACTTAAAAGAACTTATTACTATAAAACACAACGTAAAACAAAGGATCCTAACCTATAGACGATCACATATTAAATTTATTGGCCAAATAAATAAATAAACCTTGGGAAAGGCATAAAATTTATATTTCCTGATCAAACGGCTTATTTTTATGGAGTAGAGAGTTGAAGAGAAAAAGAGGATGGTTACAATATGGACACAATTAGTACAGCCAAGATTATAAAGAAAAAAGACAAACACGACGTCTCTTCGGGACATTTCATGCGAGTGAAATTCTGATATCAAGCTGATCACCAAATATTTTTTTTTTATAGCATAAGGTGGCAAACGAGC
>NW_013526414.1:0-677 GCF_000836215.1 Papilio polytes
GCATGGGCTCCAATATCACGCACAACTGGAATATGTAATAAATTGACTGGTAAAATATTATTTATAGCTGTTCCCGTGCGGCTTCATCCGCATGAAATTATAATATTTTTATTTAATTGTTTACATTTGTCAAATTATTAATAGCAAATGTCAAAATGACATGACACGACAAACCCTTTAAAATCTTGCTTCCTTGATGTTGGCAGCAACTTATGGTCTCTTTGCCACATAAGGGTTTTTATCCAAAATATTTACCCCCTAAGTTTAATGAAGAAAATATATTTCCTAAAGCGTGATGTAAATGTAGGGGTTTTCATTAAAAAAAGAATAATTCAAAAACATGCTATAATTGCTGACATCTTAGGTAACAAAAAGTGTGTGTTTACGCTTTATTATAATAGTATAGATTTATTTATTACTTATGTATACTAATATAATAAAGTGTAAACACACATTTCTTTGTTGCCTAACATGCCAGCAATTACAGCATGTTTTTGAATAATTCTTTTTTAAATAAAAAGCCCAATACTTACGTCACGCTTTAGGCTATATATTTTCATGACATTAAACTTAGGGGGTAATGATTTTGAATAAAAACCCTAATGTGGGTAAGAGACCATAAGTTGCTGCTAACATCAAGGAATCAAGGTTGTCATCATGTCATGTCATTTTGACAT
>NW_013526415.1:0-840 GCF_000836215.1 Papilio polytes
TACCATGCTAACCTTTTACTCCTTACCTTCTCTACCACTAGGGCTACTCTCAAACTTCCTCTAACATACTCATTTCGTATTAACATTCCTGCCACATATAGACTTTCATCCGGCCCTTTTAAAATGATTGACGTAATATAACCGTAAAATATGTTTTCAATGTCAATTCTTTCTCATATCTTCTAAACTCCGTGACATGCTTTTTTTATTTAATCAGGTACTGTTTAGACTCTAAGATCTAGGTTAATTCCTAAGTACACAAGGTGATGTAAGTATTAGAAACAATTTTTGTGTTTGAAACGTTGGCATTATTGATTACCAAAATCGTCGGTACAACAGTTGCTCTGATTTCAAGATGGCGGATCATCTAACTGACATTTCGGAGTTTCATAGTCGTCTGTGGTGACCTAATAAACTTGAGTCGTCGATTCAATGTAATGACCACAAGCTACACGATATTTGTGAAGCTTGTAGTTTTACCTTTGTGTACAAAGGCCTTAAGATTAAGTGTGCTTTGTGTTAAGAATGAATGTGGATGGCTACAAAAGAAGGGGAAGACCGAAGAAAGTATGTGAAAAAGGATATGCTTAAGAAAGGAGTGGTTTCAGATATGACGGCTGATAGAGATGTATGGAAGAGCACATACTGTGCTGACCTTCCATAAGGGGTAAGGGCAAGTTGATGATGATGTAGGCTTAACTTTGTAAAAGTATAGAAACATCCATTACTAACCAATAATGCTACATCCTTATTCAGATAATAAAAAACTCAAAATTGAAACCACGTGGGCGAATTGTTAGCTAAATTTTACAAACATGGTGAATACAATTATATTTGTTT
>NW_013526416.1:0-3523 GCF_000836215.1 Papilio polytes
TGAGCGTGTGTAGCGGGCTTTACAATTCCATTCAATTTGTAATATTCTCGTAGACATATGAATTGTATAAAACTAATTTGCAGTACAGCAGTAAGAATAAATTAACGACATGCGAATGTAACCTGCTAATGGTAAGCTTCCGTTAGTCGCGTGCGTTGTTTTGAAAGAAATTGCTTATTCCGGATTCGATTGAAGGAAATGAATCATTTAAATGTGATCAATGGATTATGTAAATGTACATCATGTTATAAAACGAACATATCCGCCGATTACCTGATATAATATCTTACAAGATGTTTGAACGTTTATGATTTTATAATATTTTAAGTCTGCGTGATAGTTACTTAAGTTATTTCGATTAAATTGTTAGTTTTGCTTTATTCTATATATTGTCCTTTCTTTAAAAATCAAACTTTGTGAAATAGGATATGGTTAAGAAGGGAGTGGATTCAAATGTGACGGCTGATTGAAATTTATGGAAGAGCAGGATATATTGTGCCGACCCTCCGAAGGGACAAGGGCATGTTGATGATGTCCTTTCTTTAAAAATCCTCAATAGATTTAATATAATAACGTTAGTACAGGCATTCTAATCAGTAAAGTAGGAAGTAGTATCACAGTAAAGTGGGTTAAGATCTGAGCCGAACGTAGTTAGGGCGTGATGCGGGCAAGACGCCTTCCCGGCGGTGGATGCGCCGCGTCGCGCCGTCGCTCTGTATAACGCCAGAGACACACTAGGCGTTTTGAAGTGCGCGCTTTTGTAAGGAGAGTTAGCTATTCTCGGAAAATCAACTCTACTCTACAATTTACTCTTACGCATAACATCTTAGAGAAAAAAATCATGTACTTGTTTATGAAGTAGTTTATGATTTGGAATTAATATGTGGATCAGTATGTTTTAAACATGTTACCAAAGCGCGGTTTAAAACGTATAGTGTGTATGTACTTTAACGCCAGCTTACAAACACGTGTTTAGCAATTACCCCGCTGAAAGCTCACGGTACGTTTTATAAGCCGGGGAGTAATTTAATTATATGCTACTGTTTTGCAATTTACTTTGCTGATTTATTTATCGTGGCATTCGTTACGAAGTAGTGCATTATGGATTGGATGGTTTGTTGCAATATTCTTGATTAATTATAAAATTACATAACAAAACACACCTCCGTAATTGATAAACAACACTACTAACAAACAAACTGTAGATGTAACGTAGAGCAAATGTTATGTCTACATCTTAACTAGGAACATTACGGAAAATAAAGGAACTAAAAACTAATTCCTTTGTACTAGAATGTGTTTCAATAAAGAAGTATTGACGCACCCTCGCGTTTGGTAGGTTTTTAATATTCCTGGTTTGGTCATAATTGAACGTAATTTAAACAGTTTAAAATATGTAACTGGTACGCATTTGTCTAACAGTGATTTAAAAGCCGTGACTGACGATGACTAATCTCGACATTATGCTTCTTTAAAATTCTATTAACGGTGCTCTGATTACGGTGCGTCAATTATAACGTACTTGTTTTATTTTACTCTTTTATTTCGTCCGCGCTGAATTAAAAAAAAAAAACAAAAATTCTTCAAGACTATCCTATACATGTATACCAAATTTCATCTAAATCCATTCAGCCATTTAGCCTAGAAAACTCTAACAAACATCCATCCGTCCATCCATCCATCTAAACTTTCGCATTTATATTAGTATGATTATAGTAGAGTCTTAGATGTATGTACGTACTTATTAGGCTTAAGTTTTAGAGTTTTATTATTGCTTATGTTCAATAATGATTTATTTTAATTTTCATGTAGTCCCCCACGTAAAACTTGATTCGAATGCTTGCAGTTTAAATATTCTTAACTTAGTGAGTAATAGGTTTTTATGAGTTAATATTTATTTCATCTTAAACATTTGGCATTGACGTTTTTTTATGAATTAGTCATACGCGAATGTGTTACGTTTATTTCTAACTGTTTAATCACCTATGAAGAAGATGGTAGTTTCACATTATTTGCAAATTATTTTGAAATACATAATAGAAATTTTTATACTGTCATCATCATCACCAGCTCACTATATGTCCCCAACGAGGGGCTCGGAGCCTACCCTAAATTAGGGTGATTAGACCATAGTCAACCACGCTGGCCCAGTGCGGGTTGGTCGACTTCACACATATCTTTGATTTTCTTCGCCGATATATGCAGGTTGCATCACGATGTTTTCCTTCGCCGTAAGAACGTCGGGTAAATTATGTACACATGAAAATTCGAAAAATCGAAAATCACATTGGTATACGGCGGGATTCGAACCCAAGACCTGTAGATTACAAGTCAAGTGCTTAAACCACTGAGCCACCGACGCTTCACAGAAAAATGTACCGCATTCATTCGTCTTTTTTAGAACCTGAATACTTAAATGGAAGCACAATTTAACGTAGTAATTACTTCACATGTTATGTTCTTACGTAACGTACTTTTTTCTCTATATTTAGAGTCAGACATAAAATATATGTATTTTAATATAGTAAGAGTCGGTTATTCTTAGTTATTATACAAACGAATGAAATTTAAACTTCCGTGATTCTGGGAATAGCGGAAACCGATATGATAGATTTATTTATAAAGAAATTCAAAAACCCGATCACGTTCTGAACTTCCGCTGAGAGGAAGTACGAGCAACTGTTAGATTTGTTCACTCTCATGTATTATCATTGATATCCGTACTCAGAGACATTAAGTGGTTACTGAAGCGATGCCTTAGTGTGCGTATATGATATATGGAATGACGATTTACAGTAAATACGGTAATGTTTTATATTAATTGAGCTAAAATGACAATGTTAATATTTAGAAAGTTTGTTTTTGTTTGGGTATGCGTTGTAACGGTCTTAATAAGGGCCTGGGTAAGCGTGACGAGGGACAACAGTGGGGCGACCTTCGGCGTGAAATGTGCATGCCGGTGAAGCAACATGCCGTCAGATGCGCATTCCGGACCGTCGCCACTGTCCGGACCGTTACGATACCCGGACGCGCTTGCGCAACGGCATCGCACGCTCGCTTATGTAATGTTTGTTGCATTATGCGGATACACGATGCGTTTTATTTAAACAAAACTTAAAAAGATTGAGTATTAAGATGACAGTTCTTTTGACGTCCCAATATTTTCCCGTAGGAATCTACCATCGTTCGTATCAAAATTAATCCTTTTATGTATTTTTTTAAAATTGGCTTGATTATAACAAAGCAAACTACATAGGTTCAGCTTTCATTTGCATTAATATTTATTTAAGTAAGTGAATAAAGGACAAAGACATTTTTTTTGTAATGTAGAGTAGTGGTAACTTGTTTAAATTAAGACACAATCTTATAATGTTGCGTACTCACGTGGTATAAAAAGTTAATTAGTTTTATCGATATTTAATTCTTATTTTGAAAATCTAGTTGGGATTTAAATTTCTCCATAGTGTGATCGGGAGACAATTTAATGTGCGTGTAGTTGCACGGTGCTGCGGCGGCGGTTGGC
>NW_013526416.1:3564-3872 GCF_000836215.1 Papilio polytes
GTTACACCATATTCTGTTTTTACACAAACAATAACAGTAGTCAGAAATGGCACCATGCAAAGGCGTCGCGAAGAGGCGAGAGGTAACAGTCTGGCGGTGAATATAGGAGTATTTTTTTTGTGAAAATTTGCAACATATTATCTGTGAAGATTCGTTTACAACTGCCACATAGTTTTTAATTAGTTAACCTAACCTTTTTAGCATGAATTACATATCAGTGACCTTTAAAATGTTCTTAATCAATACAATCATCACAAAATCAAACAGATGTCGACTTTCATCGTCGCGGTGGCGCCGCCCAGTGGCAG
>NW_013526417.1:0-564 GCF_000836215.1 Papilio polytes
CTAGTACGGTGCGCACTTGCAGATGTCCGATTAAGCCCAAGACTACTACTCTGTTAGGCAGAAAATGCTTGAATGAGTTCCTTTTTGCTGTTGGTTGCCATAGTTTCAAACGATGACCATGCAGGTGTTCATTACAGTTTGGCATAAACATGTCTTTAAGGCTGGGAACGTCATAGTAATTGTTGAGGATTTTACATGTTTCAATTAACCTACCTTACCTTCATATGATCGCATATGTTAGCTTTAGCACTTGTCTTTGCTCAAATAAAAATAACATGTAAACTGTGTATTCCAGACTATGTTCAACATTAGTGGCATACATTGATTTATGTTTTGGAGATACATAGTAACCAACATCTATCCATCCAAACATATGCATTTATTTTTATTTTATTTATTTATTTATTTTAAATCATGTAAAATTAAATACACATAATTACAATATATACAATGAACAATAAGAAAAAAAAAATATATACATGTATTCTTAAACAAAACAAGACCTAACGCAGGGTATGTTAGGTCATGTTACATTAGGTACGTGTCCGCGCAGCCAATGCCTCG
>NW_013526418.1:0-559 GCF_000836215.1 Papilio polytes
ATGGGTTTCATTATTCTTTGACTCCCACGTCGCGTTCCGATTCATTTGCTATTGACGTCCCGTGAATTTTGAAGGATACGCTTTGATTCATATTTTATCATCCATTGAACACTTTGGATAACTCCGTGTCACAAATGTATCTCCATTTTATCTATGATTCTATTTTCAAAAGAAGATCGCATTCACTTGTTTTTGATAGCTAAACTAGTTGTTCCCGTGCGGCTTTATCCGCATGGAATTATAAATACTTCGAATTTATTGCAAATGTCAAAATACCAATAACCTTACTATGGCAATCTTACTTCTTTGATGTTGGCAGCAACTTCTTGTCTCTTTCCCATATTGGGTTTTTATCCAAAATATTTACCGCCTAAGTTTAATGGCTGGAAAATATATGCCTAAAGCGTGACATAAGTGTAGGGCTTCTTATTAAAATAAGAATTACTCAAAAATATGCTGTAATTGCTGACATCTTAGGCAACAAAGAAGTGTGTGTTTACGCTTTATCATAATAGTATAGACAGTATAGATATCGGTTTATTGTATTTAAAAAAAAAAA
>NW_013526419.1:0-549 GCF_000836215.1 Papilio polytes
CACCGGTCTCATATTACTATACTACATTTATATGGTGACCCATATAAGCACCATTTCCGTTGCATTCAATTTAATGTGTACCTGCAAATCACGACTTTATTAATAGACACAAACGGAAGTGACGAAAACAAATAGTTTACTGGTAGGACGCGCGCTCCCGAATACTCGTAACTTGTTCGTAAACAAAGTTTGAAGGTAGGCGTAGGAAGTTTCTTAACATTGGTAAAGAACTTATACAAATATTACCGTCTCTTTTCTTCTTAGGTAAAACAGAGATACCGATATGTATAAATACAAATGTTTGGGCAAAAATCACGATAAGACAATTTTATTGTGAAAATGTTCTTTAGCATACACCTATGTATTTTGGATTCTGATTAACGATTTAATAGAAAGGTTATGAAGCAAGGTAAATATTTCATATTTTATTTAAAACTTTAACGGTAAACATTAACTTATCAGAAACAAGTATAAATAATAAAATCTATTCTCATTTGATACATGCTTCCGTTCAATCAAATACTCGTGCCTTCGACATGAACAATGAAT
>NW_013526420.1:0-931 GCF_000836215.1 Papilio polytes
ACTCGGTCAGTCGTCGAGTGCGGACGTGTCGTGAGGGAGCTCCGTGTTGAAAATTCATTCTAGCGTAAAAAGTGTTCGTAGCGTCTTGTGTTAGGTATCGTTGGTTGCGTCTTTTTAAGGCGCACCTGGTGGTGTCCTTTTTGTTTTAAATTTGTGAATAGTTTTTAAAATATTTAGGTTTTTGTAGGTTATTAATTAGTTTTAATTAGTTTTAGTGGGGAAGGGGTGCACAGATCTTCTTGATCTGTGCATCGTTTGGTGCGTCTCGTTGAGGCGCATCTGTAGGTTACTTTTTATTTTGTAAATTTTGTAAAATTCTGTAAAATTTTGTAAAATTTTGTAAATATTTAGTGTTTTGTAGGTATTAATTAGATTTAATTAGTTCTAGAGGTAGTCTGTTTGTTTTTATTCAAGTTTTGTAGGTTTAAGTAGTTCTTAAGTTGTTTTAGGGCGTGGTCGGGTGCAACGTGGTTGCAACGATTGCGCCTAGAGATGAGTGTGGATAAGGGTGTCGAGTTTGAGTCGGAGGACGACATTTCGATGTCGGACCATTCTGGATCCGACGACGAGGGCGCATGTGGGCGCCAACAAGGCACAGGAGGTGCTACGAAGGGATGGAGGTCGATTGAGGTCGAGGGTGGCGAATCTCGCAGGGCGGGTTTTGCCTTAAGTTTCCCTCCGGGATCGACAAAGAAGAGGCCCCTGACCATGTCGGAGGCGGAGAAGGTAGCGCCGGCTGTGGCGCAGAAGGTGGCCTCCTCGGCTTTGAGGGGCCGTGTTCGGCGCCCGGTCGGTGCACATGCCTTTCTTAAGGCAGCAAAGGATTACCTTGCCGAGGTGAGGGAGGGTGAGGAGGAGGACTCTGACCCCACCTACCGCCCAAAGAGCAAGGTGCAGCATCCAGTACTCGTGGATGCGGGCGTGTCCGATG
>NW_013526421.1:0-713 GCF_000836215.1 Papilio polytes
TGCATAGTGGCAACCGCAACCGAAACCCGATAACGATTGTATACGATTCCAGATGTATTACTGCATATTACGCGTATCCCTTTTTTTAAACACTCTGGTACCTGAAACAAAATGTATAAAAACACAATTTTAATAAATACCATCACCTAGGCCAATTTTTATTAATTTATGAAGAATCATTTTGGTGAATCTATTCCCTTCTCTTTTGACATCCCTCATTAACAAAAACCAAGACATAATTAAAAAAATAATAATAAAAAATTCTAACTCAAAGTAAAGAAAGCTTGCACCGGCAAGACCAAATACTGCACAGAATTGTACACAAGGATGCAATCATCAGGCTTTTTTTATCTTAACTATTGATTAAATTCCAAACCTATACTTCAAAATTTCATGTTAATTCTGTTTACAAAATTAAACTAATTATTAAAAAGCCTTTGTAATTCAAAAAAAGAATTATAACTCATTTAAAAAGAATTTAAAATGTTGAAAAATCTCCATGTTATGAGAATAGAAATGACAGTGGTATTGTAAAATAATGCAAAAGACAATTTCTGGTTTATATTTGATACAGAATAGTGTTTTACATTAACATTTTTAGAATTAAAGATAAAAATTGATATACTGCAATTAATCGAGTAAAGCCACATAAAATGCAGCTGGTTACAAAATAAACAAAATTAAAACATAATACCTGCTTTGCTTACAAAAAT
>NW_013526422.1:0-522 GCF_000836215.1 Papilio polytes
CAAGGGTAGGTTGTGCCGCGGGACCCGAACCCGTTTGTACGGCACATTTAGTTTTACGAACTTTATTTTCAAAACAAATCAATTTTCATTGTTGTAATCAATGATGCATGACTTTTTCGGATATGCCGTAGCCCGCATGAGTTTGCTGATTATAAAATATGTGATGACATACGTCATAAGCAGAAAAACACCCAAATAACTTAGAATAATTGATTTGATAGTACATACAGAATTAAAATCTCGCTTTTAAAAATCGTTTTATCCATTGGCTCTAGTGACTGAAGTGGACATTTCCAGTTGCAAGCCTAAGTTACCTTCCATCTATTGAATTCTAAAGCTTCTTAAGATGTTTGTATAGAGTTGTAATATAATTCCTAAAAGTTGTTTTTTTGGTGAAAATTTTGAAGCCATCACTAAGAATGTTGTTTCAGGTGCAAACAAAAGAACTACGAACATAGCTTTATTATGAGAGCACCATCAAAACATGGGCACGTGTCGGTATGACGTCACAGTTCACGAGTG
>NW_013526423.1:0-1117 GCF_000836215.1 Papilio polytes
CATTGGATAGCAATTACCATAACCATGGAAACAATTGCTTCTTTGATGTCAGCTTGTAGTTTTTGTCCCTTTCCCGCATGATGATTTTTTCTAAATTATTTACTCCCTAAGTGAAGCGTGAAAATATATAGCCTAAAGCCATAAATATACTGTGATTGCTGACATCCTACGTAACTAAGTAGTGTATGTTTACGCTTCATTATTAGTATAGATGTATAAAATTGTCGATTTATTATGGATTCCGAAACATATTAGTAACGAGGAATCTGTACCACAATAGATCTGGTTTAACTCTTCATTCATTCTTACAGTTTTGTTTAGAGGCGATGGAATGCGATATATCTAACGGTTGCCGTCTCTCGATTGTGCGTCCATTTTTATTTATATTTACTTTTATACGTTGAAAACATGAGAAAAGCAATTGATATGCATATCTATTTACGTTACAAACAATAATATAGATGATGGAATACACTTTTATCGCAGTATTTCTTCCTCATACTTCGACACAATGGATTGAAAATGTTGAAAATAAAGCATAGATATTAAAATTTTATTACTGACTTTCGCGCGTGATTCCGTCCGCGTAGAATATATAAAAAAAACAAAAGTTGTCTATGTCTTCTTCCAGACTATCTACATGTATGCCAAATTCCATCGAGATCCGTTCAGCTATTTCTGCTACAGGCTCTAACAAACATCCCTCAATCCTAAACATTAGCCGGAACAAACCCGTTATTCAAAGATTATAGTAGTGAGACACTCTAATTTAATTAAAATGTATAGATTTACATAAATAAATGCCATATCAGATAACAATTACAATTACGTAAGACAACCTCTTTGGTTGTCAAGAAATATGAATACAGCCAAAGAGGCACACTGGCAACTGGTAAAAGATGTAGTAACAAGAAGGAAAAAAAAACGTATAATATGTAATTGATCACATAGTTTTGCAGTATACTAGTCAATCTTACTTTTTGCTAATATTATAAATGCGAAAGTTTAGATGGATGGATGTTTGTTAGAGTTTGCAGTCGAAACGGCTGAGCGGGTATCGATGAAATTTGGCACAGACGTAGAGGATAGTCTGGAAGAATAAATAGGCTACTCGCTT
>NW_013526424.1:0-500 GCF_000836215.1 Papilio polytes
TCTTTATAAAATGATTTTTTTTGGGAATGTAGTCAAAATGTAGATGGGCAAATATTTTTGGAGCCTAGTGTAATTGTTTTAACGCTCACCGCGCTGTCAGCCGTTCGCACGGACGTGAAAACGCTAAGCAATAAATAATGTGTCAAAATAGAACGTATGGGATTCTATGAAGCCGTTCATACGGGGGCGTTTTTCGACTTGGCGTATCTTGGTACGCCGCGATAAATTTTATTGTTCCATTTTAATAAAAGTACGCCGCGTTTGGCTATCGAACATGTTTGATTTGTGTTTACACAGATCAAAACAAGTTTGCGATCACTAGCTATAAAAGTTGATCTGTTTTGTAACATAGCTTTTTACATAAAAAAATGTATGTTATGTCTTATAGGAAATTAAACCACATTTTTTTAACTTACTTCATAAGTTACATTTGAAAAACATATTAACTTATGCTAGGGATCGCAAACTTTTAACAAGTGTATATATAGTACTATCACAGC
>NW_013526425.1:0-820 GCF_000836215.1 Papilio polytes
ATGCAATATCTGTACACTCAAATTCAAAATAATAGTGACAGAGCATGTAAAGTTAATGAATTACTTTTTTTATTTTAATAGTTGTGCGTTCTGAGATTTTGACATAAAAATTGTTTTAGTTAGTTGCCCAAATATTTACTTTTTTATATGAATTTAACCACCGGATGTTTTACGGCCGAGTAATGAAACGACGGAATATCCATTACATTACGAGTTCTGCAAACGTTTAAGAAGCGAAGTAAGATTCGTTTCAATATTCAGCCGTCAGTCTTGTTACAAAGCCTGTGACGTCATAGGACTGAGGTATCACGTTATTCTAGTATAGTAACAATATAAGCGTCGTAATGAGCGTCGGTGGCTCAGTGGTTTAAACACTTGACTTGTAATCTACAGGTCTTGGGTTCGAATCCCGCCGCCATGTACCAATGTGATTTTCGATTTTTCGAATTTTCATATGTACATAATTTACCCGACGTTCTTACGGTGAAGGAAAACATCGTGATGCAACCTGCACATATCCGCGAAGAAATTCAAAGATATGTGTGAAGTCAACCAACCCGCACTGGGCCAGCGTGGTTGACTATGGCCTAGTCACCCTAACATTAGAGTAGGCTCCGAGCCCCTCGGTGGGGACATATAGTGAGCTGGTGATGATGATGATGATGGAACAATATAAATGTTTATTTAAACATTCCAATTGATGCATTGTCTTGGGATGTTGATTCAATATTGTATAATGCCATTCAAGCTCTATAGCGGCTCGGAATTTCGCACTAGATACTGCATAGAACACAATTTATTAGAAATGGAACGTAAAAAT
>NW_013526426.1:0-1432 GCF_000836215.1 Papilio polytes
CTAATCTATACCTACTTGTCTATACTTAATATTATAAAGAAGAACAATTTGTATTTTTGTATGTTTTGAATCAACTCAAAAACTACAGGGCCAATTGCAAAAACTCTTGCACTACAAGAAAGCTATACTCTCACTGAGTAACATAGGCTGTACTTATTTGGTCTTAAAAATTTTCTTTTATCCCGCAAGGACGGAGTCGCCAGCAGAAGTTAATATATAAATTGCGTTAAATATAACAAACAAGTTTTTTTTAAACTTACAACATACGACATTAGGAGAGTAAGAGTAAAAGGAAATGAAAGAGAGTAGTATAAAAGTTTTTATAACGTCACCGTGCCGTCCATTAGGTCGCAGAATTCGGGCGCTATTCAAGTGCGCTCTCATTAGAGACACGTGTGTTAGCGAAGTTTGCAATTTGCGCTACTTATTTCTTACTTTTATCCTTAGTTTTTAACGAATTATTGAAAAGAATGTCCTCTATTAAGGCGAACACGATATTGTATCTACTTATTGTATAAACATTACTGGAATTTGCATTCAGATTAGAATTGGTTTCTTTAATAGTATCTTTGTATCTCATATTAGACAATTGACTATACAATTTTATAAATGAAACATTTTTAAATGAATTTATCGTATGAAACTGACCAAGGTTGCTTGGGTGAATGAACGTATGGATCATGTATGTAATATAGCAACAAAAAGTGATTGACACTAGTAGTCATTAAAACTATGGAAGTAGGATGACTAGTGTTTTTTTTTCAAATAAGCGAAGAAAAAAGATTAGCGTAATAAAAAAGCCTTTGTTCCTAGAAGAACAAAAGTTTTTTTTTAGATTTACATATAATTATACATTTAATTACATTATTGTGTTGAATGATTTGATAATGGAAAATTTTAAGTAGGTATGGTACAGGTATATAATATACGGTACAGTAAACTCAAATGTGTCCGGGTTTTGTTTGTAGAATATCAGCTTTTTATAGGGTCTTGTAGTAGTGAACTAAGTTATTACTTACTTAATAAACTTTAGGACAAAGCTGTAGATAGACAAATGGTCTTTGATTTCTGGTCATATTTCAGTGAATATTTTTAATACAAAGTGAATTTCTTGTTTAAGATTGACTACCTATAAAAAATATTTAGACTAAACATCCTTGAAACATAACGGTTACAAAGGAAAAATACAAGAACATACACTGCCATATCTGACAAAAAAATAATATAGGACGTAGTCCACAAATTGACGTGACCATAAAAAAAGTTATTTTAATCTGGTACAACGTAATACAAACAAATTTATTACGTGGGAAGTGGATATTAATTGGTAATATGATTTTGACGAGCCTCCTACGTCTTTTGGTAAACAACGTTATAAAATTACTGGTAGTAATGGTTATTACTACCAGTAATTTTATTATATGAATCTATA
>NW_013526427.1:0-1308 GCF_000836215.1 Papilio polytes
AATGTAACTTAGATAAAGTTTAAACATTTACCAATACAACTCCTAGGCCCTTCGCCGAAGGTCCAGACCGGCATAGCCCCTCTGTTGACGTCAGTGTCGAGGAAGCGCTCCGGCCGGAACTTGTCGGGCTCCGGGAAGATGTCGGGGTCGCTCTGGATGCCGACCGCGTTCACGTACACGGGCGTGCCGGCCGCCAGCCGCAGCCGCGCGTCTATCTGGTAGTCCTGCGCCGCCACGCGGTCTATCCAACCCATGGGCACGTATTTTCTCAAAGTTTCTACAAGTATACAAATAACAAAAGTTTTTTTTTGGTTGCAAATTAAACAATTATAAGCATATTTAAATTTTAAACACATTGTAAGTAGTTATTATCTAAATTATAATTTACATATTATGATATTGACAAAAAATACGTTATTATAAGTAAACGTACCGTCTATAACAGCGTTCATGTAAGTCAAGTTAGACAAGCTTCCCGCATCAATATCTTTCAACTTTTCCTCATATTTTTGTAACTCGAGAAGTTCGTTGTACATATTTTCCTGGAACAGATTTTACTTGTAGATAGAAACGATACCTGTTACAAATAAAAATGGGTGAATTCTAGGAATTCAAAACGACGAAAGTCTTCTAAGCCGTAATCTGATGCAGTTAACAAAAACAAATTCAAAATATCAATGACTTTACATGATAAAATCTCATAAAGAGGTTTTTGAAACATAAAAAATCTCTCATCACACCTGTATTTCGGGATGGAATGCAAGTTCGTAGACGCACCAACTAAGAATGCTGGCCGTGGTATCAAATCCCCCCTGCACAAACACTGCGGCATGTGCTATCAATTTCTCTTCTGGCATATCTGTAATAAAGATAGTTAAAACACCCGTTGTTAGATAATGAAATAATAGATCTAAATACAAATCTAGCAAAAGTAAACTATGACGTAATGTAGTTTGTAGTTATTTCGGAAAGGAATTCTAAGCACCAAAATAAGTACTAATTTATGAAAAAGGTGTTTAAACACTTAAGAAAGAAAGAAAGAAAGGAGTTTGTTTATTAAAAAGAAAGAAAAGGAATTCATTCGGCATGTGCTGCGGTGTACACCGAAGCGCCAGTTTTCAATGAATTCTGTTTATGAATTTACATTTTGTTGTCTCATAACCTTCATTATCTTTGGCGCAATCCTGTTTGATCTTTATGAGAGCATCGAGCAGGTCTCTAGTCTCCTTCACCTCGTTATCGTACCCCCCGCGCTGCGCCAATGCGGTCTGGTAAACTCGCTTCAATATGTCTATTGAAGTTTTAGGG
>NW_013526428.1:0-557 GCF_000836215.1 Papilio polytes
GACAGGTCTTACGACGGCCTTGTAAATTTTCCCCTTTAATTTAAGTGAAATTTGAGGGTCGCATATTACTCCTGTGACCTGTCGCCATTTCATCCATCCCGCTTTTATTCTATTTGTCCGCTTGTATTTAACTAATGTAATAGAAAAAAGAGATTCTTTGGGAGAGTAAGTTGCTCTAGGGAGAGACCTAGGATCTCGCTAGGATGCTACAATATTAACTTAGGTCTGTTTAAGATCCAAAAGTTACAGCAATAACTAGTATATCTATAAAAATATCTTATCATAAAATCACGTGTAAAAATCTCGTGTCAAGATACGGAAAGCTGAATTTGTGCAAACAATCTCTATTATTTAATTAAGTAAATGTCAAATAAATATAAAAACTTCACATTTTATGAGAATAATAAATTATTGTTTATTGTTAAGGATTAGTCGTGCGTGCTTCTCGCTGGAATTTCCATGTTCTAATTGTTTTAAAACATGTTGTACATACACAGCGGTAGAGCCCGCTTTAACATCTTCGCACTGTAGGGTCGGCTCGCCCCCAGTAATACCAC
>NW_013526429.1:0-731 GCF_000836215.1 Papilio polytes
GTATGATATTTTATGCAAATACAAGCTGTTGCTTTTAGCTCCACTTGCTTTTGTTTCTTACATCCTTTCGTATAAGATTTCACTACAGGTACATGATGATAATAAAAAGCAAGCATTTGTATTTTTGTATGTAACGAGTAAACTCAAAGACTACTAGACAATTTCAAAGATTCTTTTTCCAATTGAAAGCTACGTTATCACCGAGTAACATAGGCTAATTATATTCATTAAGAGATTTTTTGAGTCATGTGAGTATTGCTTAATTAAAACTACCATATAGTTTCTTCTTAATAAAATTCGTAAGTAATATTGTTCTTTCAATTTACCTATTTTAGTTTTGCAATGTAATATTGACTTATTGGAATCTACAGGAAAAAAATTACTTTGACTATAAACCATTACTTATTGGAAAACAACGGGAATTAACACTTATAAGTGTAGCATTAACGTATTCAAGTTCTATCTAACATTAAGCTTTCAACTTATGTGATCGTATTATGCAATAGCTTAGAATATTTAAATTAATATCTAAAGTATGTGCTGCTAGTTAATAGTGTAATTATAACTAAATAAACCTCTTATAATTCACAAAAACAATTTTACTTTCCCTTTTACTAATAAACGAGATGGGGTTTTAATATTTAATGATAGTAAACAAATTTTAAATCATCGTGATCGCATCATATCAAGACTAAAATTAAATCAGGGCCCTCGTGTCGGTGTCGGCTCCC
>NW_013526430.1:0-6886 GCF_000836215.1 Papilio polytes
CTTTGCACTACTATATTTCAATATTTACAAAGCGGTCAATTATGTGATATGTAGAAACAAAATGTCACTGACATGTAGAAAATGAACAACCCCATCTATCTACTAGCAGCTTAAACAAATATAATATTATAAATAGTTTGACGTCAGCAATTAACTGAATCATTTTATTTCATAAATATGAAACCATTAACATTAATATTTCGTTTCAGGAATATATTTGTTTTAGTCTTACCTTAAAACAAAGTGAAATCCTTGAACATTTCTGCACACTGAAATATTTTACAGAGAAAATACTACAGAGGTTTATGCTAATATTATTTATACATGACTACGATAGTTCAGGGCCGCGATTCGACTTGCGAACTCATTTAGGATTAGGTACTCTAAAACTTAACGTATTTCCGGTTATTAAAGTAACGGAATTCGGAATTAAAGTAAGAGAAATTCTAGGAGAAATCTACCTATCTAATCTATCACTATCACATAAATTTACCTAAACTATCACTTTTTTACACAGCAATAGAACAGGACTCTTTTAATTACTATTCATTTTAAAGATAACATGACATCATTGAATGATTCGTTTAGATGCCACGGCCCGGTTGGAAGGAGAACATGGCGGGGATTAGTGGGTAGTCTGGCCGAAATGTAGGCCGGGACTCCACACGAAACTGTCCCTGCTGCCACCGCAGCACGGACGGTGCAGTGCGTAAATACATTCCCCGCGACAACAAAAAAAAAGATTCATTTACTATTATTGTGCATAAACATACATTTGCGAGAACAATAACCTTGGGTATCAAATTATCCTGTTAAGAGAGCGTTCGTTGACTTGTAAATTTGTTACCAACTGAGTTGTTATTTGCCACTTTCATACGAGGGCAGAGCATTGATGCAGAACATAGCGATCACATGAGAATGCTTATAAACATTTTCCGCACTCGTGTGTAAAGTACGCATAGTTTAAAATATGACACATTTTTTATCCTCAGTCGATTTCCTTTAAAATAAAACAATTGAAATATCTATTTCCTAAACTGAAATAAGGAATCGGAAATGTTTATAACACTATATTTTCAAGTTAATCTTGTGATTATCTTTCAATGAATTTATTAAACAAGCGTTGTGTGGCACGTGTTAGGTGGCATGTGTAACTAAGAATAACCGACAGCAGCAATAGTACGTATCCTGAGGTGGCAAGGCCTTGGCCTGTCAGCGACGTGTCGGACATCCCGCACTCAGCGCCGGACGCCGGACGTTTACTGCTTTACTGTAACAATCCTTCACATGTGCATTGTATGTTTTAATCTCAGGAACATACAATGTACTATGTAACTTTTTGTCAGCTTTTTCTGATCGCGGTCTTTTTTTTATTGATATATTGGTCTGTTGAACTCCGTTATGGCGTCAGCATATTCATCACTAACGGTGCATTTATTGTCTTTAAATTTATAGATTTTTTAAGTCTATTCATAGGAATCGAATAGTCGAGAAGTTTTGAATATTCGCTGTGTTATTATTTAAGCCAATGTTTTTAAAACTTGGATAAGGCTTAAATTTTTTTTACAATTTAGTCACTCAAGAGTAACTGTGTTACTAAAGAATTGTTGTTTAAGAAAGAGGTAAGCGAAAATAAAATGGGACGAACAGTACGTGCGCTTCATGCTAAGGTGTTAAAGTGAATAAATTTGAAACGCTTACGAATTTCTAAATTGGATAAAGAAATCTAAGAGAGTGCAGCTTTTGAATACCTCAGCCGTATATTTTGCTGTTGGAATAAAGTCGAGAAAAATATACGATTGTGTTGAAAGAAATTTCAAACACTTATACGTATTTTATGAAATATCTAATGCTAATAGAATTTTTTAATAAAAATAGTATTTAATTTAATACCAAGTAGCCCCACTGATTAACTTTATCTGTCGCACTCAGAGTTGTTGATTGGTTACTTATTGAGACACATAAAAAAGATGAACATCATCACTTAACGACCAATGCGGCAGTTATCGCTTTATTAAAGAATACAAATCGAAAGTCGCCTTAATCTACAAAATAAACTAATTTGCTCGACTTTTACTAAACTACAAGTAAGTAGAACGGGCATGTACACCCACGAAAACGTTACACTTTTAACAAATGAACCATTAAAAACAAATACACTTAAATGGGAGCAAATTTATTTTACGATATTCCAGATCAAGTCTTTAAGCAACCTTGAGGCGTGTAAGACAGTAATCAAATAAAGCAGCAAATCGTCGCCGCGCGAACCCCTCACTTGATTAAACATCTTCCGTCCTGATTACATCTACATTACGATTCAATTTAGCGTTATTTGCTTTTAAAGGTATTAACATGAGTTCATATGATAATGTTTCATTTATGAACGTGTGGCATGTCGTTACAGTTATACGCCTAAAAGAAGATATTAATCTATTAGAGCCGGTGCAGTTAAGAAACTGAGGAATTAAACATTGCAGTGTTCGTTTATTCTGAAACTAGTGCTCTATTCATAGTTGTTATTTGCGCATTCATGCAAATCCTTAATGTAATGTTAACTATTGCGAATGCGACTTAGCAAAAAATATACTTTTCACCATCAAAATCATTGTCTGCTAGACGTTTGTGATATTGTCATTTTAGTACATACTAAAGAAGTCTTTACGACAACATGACACATTAGGTACACGGAGCTAGACAACAGCTGGTGTCCCAGTATCCGACAATTTACTGCGACACATAACTCGACAGATGCAGTCAATGACAACTGCTAGCGGTACTCCTAATTTATGTCCAACAGCGCCCGACCCTCATTGTATAAATAAGCATAATGCTTTCCAAACTAACATTGATCGTACTTTGTTTATCTTATATTGGTAGATTAGATAATTAAAAATTAATTTGTTGTGTCAGTTAAAGTTAATTTAAAAAGGTAGGAGTCCTTCTCTACTGTGAAACAAGTCGATGACGACACGGATGTCCGACTGATTACACGCATTGTTAAAAAGCTTACTATACGTATAACCTTTTCTAATAAATATGTTATATCTTTGTTACATTTTTCTTTTAGCTATTACGAACATCAGTATTAATTGTGGATGAGTGCGGTTGTTTATTTATCCGCTGTTGTCACTAAGTGATTTATCAAGGTAATTGTGATGGCGGTACAAAATTAAAAAGTCCAAAGAGAAAATTCTATATCCATGACCCGTAACGTCCATTAATAAGAACCGATATAATTACATTTTCGCAGAATTTCTGGAATAAGGTTACGAGAAAATTAATTACGGAGTATCGTCTGCAGAGGACGCCAGCGGTCGCCAGTACGGAATACAGTAATTACGAGCCGGCGACGCGACGACCATTCAATCTGGCTGCACTGCCAACAACGTGACAGCTTGTATACCTATACTACAAATCGTTCGTAAGATTTATTACATGGAAATTTATGTTCGGAGTACTTTATTAGAACCGCGAATGTTAGATTTGTGGTCTATAGTCTTAGAGGTTTGGGTTAATACCACGGCTCTTCCAATCGGATTCTGTGGTTAGAGTGATGTTTGAAACGTGTATTAAAATTCTAAAAAACGTTACATGTTTATCTGCGTAGTCCATAGTAATATAAATGTGATGCTGATATATCTCGAAAGATCCGCGTCGTTAAACTCCAATTATAAGCAAATCAAATTTTAATGACAATACCTTATCATAAATATTTAACGCGTAAGCCCACCCTGTTTCTCGCAGCTTTATTTCGTATGTATTTATTTTAATTTATAAGATTTCAAGCTATGAAAATAATGGGTCTGCTCGTTTAATTTTTGTACAGAGAAAAACAAAGGATTTTGTTTAATTTTAAACAAACCGCAAGGACGAAAGAATGATGAGAAGATTTATTCAACGGTTTTACAGACCTGCATTTTATCTTCACTAGGGTTGCCAGCGAAGTGTTGTGGGCTGTAAACTAATGACGTCATTTGTTTGGATCTGCTTCTCCGAGGTTTGATGAAAATAGAATAATTTACAAGCTAATGTTTGGAAGTATTTTGTGAATGTATCGAAGTTTAAATGTTATTGGTGAAGTGCAACAAACATTGTTTAGGTAATGAGTGTTAATTTTTGTGCATAAAGTTTGTCAATTTAAATCAGTCTCTAGTATGAAAAATGTTTAACGATTACCGAAATTGTTATGTTTTCTATCTTTAATTAAATGCTCTCTTAGTTATGCTATAGACTTTAATGGTACTTAGTAATATCTCAAGGACCTGTACCTACACTATTTATAAAGAAGAAAGTTGTAATAAGCAATCGTATTGTTGTGTTGAAAGGAAATTAATTATGCACAGAGTCTCATCTGCAGACGACGCGGCTTGTTAGGGCGGTCGCACACGATGGCATTTTAAAGCAATGGTCTCGATGCATCGCTACGCATGTTCTGCGATTTGCTATAATAACGATGTAAACGACATAAGCACAGTAACGTTGTTTGAATTTCCACAGCTAATTTAATAAATTCAATATTTTCGATGCTTAGTGGAAGCATCATCTATATTATAACAACGTAGCTTCAAGTTTAAAATTTTGACAATATCTCGTTTTTCCTTAAGTAACAGCGGTGGCAAAAGGGAACTTCGGGGTTGTGGGCGATTTGGGCGGGGGCCCTGATCCCTTACAATCCCGAGAAGACGGAAACACCGTGTGTTCTTGAGTTGCCATGGTTTGTAAAAGCGCGGTTGGAGTTCCGTCACCTGTGAGTTTCAAGAAGGTTAGTGCAGAGTAAAACGGAGATTCCTGGACTCTCTGCAGTCGCACTCGAAGACTACTATCGAGGTGGTTTTAGTCAGTCAAGTCTCACGTATGCCTGTCTTTCTTCCAACAGGCAGGGTATCTTTTGAAAATTTCCCCGCGGAACAAAAAAAATCGCATCAGCAGCGCAATTAAGTGGTTGACTGGCTTATTGGTTTGAAACATTGTAATTACGTCAGCGGAGCCAGCGGCGAGCGAGCCCTTTAATAAGCTCGGCCTCTAGCCGATTGTCATACATTCCGTATAGCTTTTGTATCTAGAACAATTGAAAAGCCATTTAGAAATGTTGAATGATGTACGTTATAGAAAATACTTTATTGTAAGTACTTTAGAAATTATATATTTCTCGTTAATTTTTGATTATTATTTAATAGTCGTTTGTTGACATTATTTTTAGAGCCAAAGGTAAAAAAATATACAGTAGTAAGTCATGCTATAATCATTAGTACTATCTTAATAGTTAAGAAATTGTTATGTAATATATGTTTGTTTTTTTATTTGTTTGTCCTTCCAGTAAAAATTACTGAACTATTTTACAAACTACAATTTATTTCTAAAATAATTTACATACATAATTTTAGTCGTTACATTTATATTCTTAAAACCATTTATAAGGTAGAAAACAGGTGAAATTGTTTTAGATTGCGGCGGCTGTCATCTTTGACGAGGGTTTGCGAAAGCTAACCACTAAATAATACTTTATTTACACATATTGTTTTAACGGAAATGTTTTCCAGAGGAATGTTAACGTTAGTTTTAGTCAGTCAACTAAAATACGGTGAATTATTAATGTGGATAATTATAGTTTAGTTTATTTCTGATTTTCGCTATTAAAATTAGAGTTATAGAAGGTTTATAGTCATTTTCTATTATTTCATTAACTTTGATTTAACAAAAGGCTGTTGTTTGTTATTTTAGTACCGTTACTTATCATGAAATTGTAATCATTGCAGCTACGGCTCCGATTCAGTGAATTTGTTTAATTAAAATAATTTAAATCTCTTGGATTTGCAGGAGATTTCCGAAATTGCTATTTGAATTGTTACGTCGTCGCGTCGAATTCACTGTGAGTTTAATTTATTAACCGTGGGTTACCATACAGTAATAGATGTAGAGAAACGTATTGTTATCTCAGTTATTTGCATAGAGAATGAAAGAGATGCCAATAAGTATGTGTACGAGTGCCACAAACTGACGATTCACGGTAACTGAAACACTACCGACATAGGTTGAGATTATCAGATTAAATTGTGTCAAGCAAAATTGCTATTTTATTTTTCATGACAAATCGTTAACGCTTAATACCTTTAATAAATTACTCCTACTTTCGATTTTCTAGTTTTATTATAGGTTAAGGAAGTCCACAGTTAGTGATATAAGTAGTAAGGTAACTAATTCAGGTAACTTTGCATATGCCGTTTATCTTTTTAAATGTAAAAAGTGAACAAAGCACGTGTTAAAAGTTGAGTGCATTGCGGTGGATCGATCCCGTCGGTGCGCTTGTTTGCTCAACTGCTTAACGGAATGTTCTCGAATGTCACGTACACTTGTTGAAACAGCAAATTCATATTTAAAGTGAAGTGGAATCTAATATAAACAAAAAATATGTGTTCCAAAGCTTTTGTTTTGCCGTTTTATAAAGTTGTGTCTGAATACTAATTTATTAGAGTTAGAAATCATCGTATTTAAGCTTGCATATATATGGGAAGAAACTCAAAGATGTGTATGTGTGATCTAGCCTTAACACTCAATTTAAATGAGAGGCAATTGCGCTAGTTTACAGTCCACGTATGAAGACAACGATTAAATAGCATTTTATAAAGTAGTTATTGTTACATTCTATTTCATTTTAGTAGCGGAATCTGACGGCAAAACTTAACAAGGAAACCGAGACGAGTCACGGAGGTCAGTTTCAAAGCAACGCGGTAACGCCGTTAAATTCCCGAGGCTATTTCACTTTTAACCTGACCTCTTTGTTACTACAAAATAATTAACTTTACTGCTCCTAACTTGAACATGTAATATTCTAGAGTATTTTGTAAAGTTATTGTTTCGGCTGCGTGACAATAGGCAACACCTTAAA
>NW_013526431.1:0-877 GCF_000836215.1 Papilio polytes
AGGGGGCACGGGGGCTTACCCGTGCGTGGGTCTAAAGCTGTCCGCAACAATGGGGATCCTGTAACAAATTCTTTTAGTTACACAGATATATCAAAACGTAAATTAAATGTAGACTTAATATCTTTGAAGACCATATAAACTTCATTTATAAGTATTTCATTACATTCATATTTTTGTATAATCTGTAAGTCTTCTCTTTGGGTCAGCCTAAAAGCTTTTATACAATCCAGTCCTATCAAGAAATCATAATCAAAATTATGATCATCCACAACAAAAACATTCATGTCTTTTCCTATTTCAAAATTTTTTTTATTAGAAAGTTAATTGTACTGGTCAACTTAACCATAAAAGAGTTATCTTACTGCTACCCATGCGATAAGATTGGTTGTATAGCGGATAATGAGAACGTGCACAAGTTACCATAAACACTTAAATAATATTGAATGTTTCTATGATTTGTGTCATGTACGAGGTCATAGAAATGCAGTTTTCAATACGTATTGATATCAAAGTCTGTAACAAACTTTTTCTAGTGAACCCTGAGTCATCGAATACTTGTCTTTCGAAATACGCATATTTGATATTCTTGATGTTTCTTCTGGGTGCCAAGTGCGCCTTTGTTTCTCGCTGTCCTTCAAGTTTTTCAGGGATGGCTGACTTCATTTTGGACTTCATCCTCACGTAACACATTAATTTTTCTTTCAGCAGCGCGAACGTCGTGACGCCATATAACATTGTTTTGATTTCTCTATCAACAATGCTATCTATAATGGACTGACAACGTAATCTGGAAACTTACCCAGTTTACTTCCTCAAGTGTTTTTTTTGTTTAGAAGCCATTATTTTGATTATAACCGTGAGTTATACCGCACTTCAT
>NW_013526432.1:0-581 GCF_000836215.1 Papilio polytes
CATATCGGGCCTGCCGAAATGATTGACTGCCTTCAGACCCGTGAACATCGATGTCCTCGACAGACGTTGGAAGTGATTCTCGCAGATATACTGAAAATTATAGTATTAATATTAAGATTTTTAGACTCAAAAGATTTAATGTCTGCATTGCAGTAAAGTGACGGAAAATCATTTTTACACCAATAATTATGGTTACAAAGATCCAGTTTATTAAAACAATAGCTTCAATTCATGTTTAACAAACCAGCATCGTAGTCCTCAAGTCGAATTTGTGGAAGAACTGCGTGATGAAGATATGTATCTCGAGCACGTTGGTGACATCCTTGCGCTCCACATCACGCAGCACGTCGATGAACCACTCGAAGTGCTTATGCGACGGACAAATCCACAGGAAGTACACCTAATGGCACACAGAAGAATGTGATTTTTTAGGAATTGGACATATCTCTTTGTCTTCTAAGTGAACTTCGGAGTAGGAGATTCGCCATACCTTTTTACAGGCGACTCCTGAGTATCTGTTGGTAGACGTGCCGAAGACCAGGTCATTAAGGATGGAGGCGTAAGGCGTGACGCCGATACCG
>NW_013526433.1:0-500 GCF_000836215.1 Papilio polytes
CATAACGCATAACGCGTATCGCTTATCGAAAACTCGAAACTCGAAACTCTAAAATCGAAAATCGCATATCGCGTTATGCACATAGCGCATAGCGCATAGCGTATAGCGCATAACGCGTATCGCTTGTCGAAAACTCGAAACTCGAAAATCGAAAATCGAAAATCGCATATCGCGTTATGCACATAGCGAAAAGCGCAAAGTGCATAGCACATAGCGCATAGCGCATAACTCGTATCGCTTATCGAAAACTCGAAACTCGAAAATCGAAAATCGCATATCGCGTTATGCACATAGCGCATAGTGCATAGCGCATAGAGCATAGCGCATAGCGCATAACGCATATCGCTTATCGAAAACTCGAAACTCGAAAATCGAAAATCGAAAATCGCATATCGCGTTATGCACATAGCGCATAGCGCATAGTGCATAGCCCATATCGCATAGCGCATAACGCGTATCGCTTATCGAAAACTCGAAAACTCGAAACTCGAAACTCGAAA
>NW_013526434.1:0-612 GCF_000836215.1 Papilio polytes
GTCTGGCTTGTAAAAGTTGAGAAAAAAAAAATAGTAACATTAACTACATTTCTAAAAATGGTGGCAAAATTCGGACATCAATTGAAGAACTTTGCGTCTTAAAAGTTACTTAGGAGTTTAGTTTCCGCAACTCCATTAGCGAGGAAATGTTTCTCGGAAACTCGGGTTTGTTTACAAGGTTTCCCGTTAGAGATCTTGTAATAAAACCACATCGAAGACTGCAATTAACTATTTTACGGCGCCATCTGCGCTGATATTCTTCGGAAAACTGCATATGTTCAGAAAATGGTAAAAATGGTTAAACTTAACATACAAACTTAATAGTATTAATTTCTCGGTAAACATTTTTAAGTAGCTAACTCTTTAAGGTAAAAGACCTATTTAAGAATGAATCTTAAGCCATATAAAGTATGATGTCCTAGTTCACGGTCGGCCACTTTAAGCTCGATGCATTATGCAATTTGAAGAGAGGCCAATTTTATCCATGTGAAGTTGCACAAAATCGTTTTTTACAATAAAAAAACCCTTATATAAGTTGCGCTCTCATCAGTTCTAGTTCTGGACTTACATAGCAGTTACATATTTAATAAGTTTTTAAGTTTAAATCCGCAA
>NW_013526435.1:0-901 GCF_000836215.1 Papilio polytes
AATATCCCATTCGGCCGATTGATCGGTTTGATGAGAAACTCATGCTGGCCGAATGCCTTCACATTAATGACAAGAGTGAAGTGGAAGTAATATTTCTTATAAATATATGTCTGAGGTCAAATTCTAGTCCGTGTGTAAGAATAGCTTATTTTTAGAATGTGTAGTATAATTTACTTGTAAATGTACATTTTCCAGGTGAAAGTAGCACCGTGGAACACGACCCGTGCGTACATCCAGGCGATGCGAGGCAAGTGTCTACTCCAGTTGACTGGCCCTGCCGACCCCACTGGTTGTGGCGAAGGTTTCTCCTACGTGCGGATGCCCAACAAGCCCACGCAGCAGCCCAATGATGAACAGCAGCCGAAGAGAACTGTGACTGGAACTGATGCTGATCTGAGGAGACTCAGTCTTAACAATGCTAAAGCGCTGTTGAGGAAGTTTGGTGTACCAGAGGAAGAAGTATGTTTATATTCATGATGATGATAATGACGGCGTTTAAAGACCGATTTATGTTTCAGTTTGTAATGTTTTTTTGGTTATCATTTGTAGGTAACAATAATCTATACTTCTTTATCTAGACTTATATTATAAAGAGGAAACATTTTTTTTATGTTGATGGAATAACTCAAAAACTACTGGATTGATTTAAAAAAATCCTTCACCGTTAAAAGCAACATTATCCCGGAGTAATACATTTTTATGACTTTTTAATTTGCGGACAAAGTCGCAAGCAACAGCTAGTTATTAATAATCATGTTTTGTCAAAATAGTTCATTTTTCTTATTGTATATTTAGATCAAAAAATTATCGAGATGGGAAGTAATTGATGTCGTTAGAACATTATCGACGGAAAAAGCGAAAGCCGGCGAGGAAGGGATGACCAAATTCTCAAGAGGAAATC
>NW_013526436.1:0-921 GCF_000836215.1 Papilio polytes
TAATTTAGGTCGCATCGACGTCAATGCTGCGTATGCGATATTCCTTATGGCTATGTATGTAATGTATGTAATGTGGTATTTAATCAAGGTCCAGATTAAGGTTAAAACAAAAAACTAAAATAATGAATCAGAGCAAATTAAGAGTTTTAGTATGATTTACTGACCGCCATTAAAATGGAAAGGAATAAGGGTTTAAAAACCACTCATTAAATTGAGGAAACACAAGTACAGGGGTTGAAAAACCACTCATTAAATTGAGAAAATATAAGTACAGGGGTTGAAAAACCACTCATTAAATTGAGAAAACATAAGTACAGGGGTTGGAAAACCACTCATTAAATTGAGATAAGACAAGTACAGGGGTTATAAAACCACTCATTAAATTGAGGAAACAGAAGTCATGTGCTATTGGGATTTTGAGACAAAGAAAAAACATATTAATGTATTACATTTGAGAAAAAACTTCCATGAAGTTATCAAGTCATGGCTTGTTTAGTAAAAAACTCCATAGAATTGGGGAACTCAGTATGGTACAAAGGTACAGTCCTTTTAATTGGAAGTTGCACAAAAAGCTGGAGTGGAAACAAAGTAATATAAAAGTAGACAATTTATTGTAATTATATAACAAAGAAACCACAAATAGAAAAATTTACGAACTTGACAAGTCTTGTGGTGCTGCTGCATATGGAAACTTCATGGAATTGGAATTTTATCATGGTGGAAAGAAAAGGACATCGGAAGTATTCATTTTTACTGTGAGTAGCTACTGATTCTAAAGCAGATTATACATTAAATTAAGTAAAATTCATACTGTCTATTCCATACAAGGTTATTTGTTGTCCAAATTAGCTTTTCAGCGGCTCACATTCATAATAAATAAAAAATTATCGAATGATGATGGCCGCAAGCCCTTTACCGAAT
>NW_013526436.1:1006-1692 GCF_000836215.1 Papilio polytes
GAAAAATATATCAAAATTCATAAGAGTAGCTTATAGTACAATTTAATTTTTACCTGGTCACACTGGTGTAGGACGCAGTCACTGTTTACACACAAACATAATCTTCCACGAGAAGCAACAAGTGTAATTAATATGTAGGCTTACTCTATGCCCATGGCGAACACTGAGCACTGGTAGGGCGGCCATTTTGTTAATCGAGTCAGTTCCATTTGAGTCGCGATGAATTGCGCGCGCGACCATGTGTTCGGTGGACGTCAATTCAATATCTTAATCGAAACATATCGTCATGATCTATAATTATTTAGTGGAAATATGAATTGTTATATTGAGGATTACGACTACACTAATTATCAAGATAACTATTTTGTTGAAATACCTAAGTACCACGCCTACAAGAAAATGTCATAAATCACCCAATATTACCTGATGTTAGTCGAAAGACTTCATCAGAAGTGGGATTCGATTTAACAAATTATCCTCTGCGTCGAGTACAAGGTCATCTACTACAAATCAAGAATATTTTCGACATTATTAATTTCGAAGATGACGAATGGATCGTATTGATATACCGAGTACCAGCCCCCGTGTCTCGGTTTTATAACAGGTTACAACGTGCAAGTTTCATTACGGATGAAAAGGATTACAACTAATGTAATATTAGACGGCTATGGCGACACGACTCAAAG
>NW_013526436.1:2076-7289 GCF_000836215.1 Papilio polytes
CTCTAGATTATCGGCATAAACGGCACGTCCCTAGCTGACAGCTGTCAATGTCACTAGAAGTATGGATAGATTTGGCGCGCATCCTAAGTCTGGCGAGAGGTAATGCTCTGAGTTTAAAGCGACAGTATCAATTAAATAAGTTGTCTAATAATATAGTGAAGAAGATTTACTACACGTTGAAGTATAGAGTTTTAATATTTGAAATACTTGTTCAACTTTTATTCCCTGATTTTAAGATTTTACCAAATGAGACATCTTTCGAAGTAGTTAATTACATTGAATATGCGATATAAACTTACAAACAGGTTTTACGTCTGAATGACTAAATAAAATAAAGGTCGTTCTGAGGTCGAATTTTATTTTAAAACTTACATAATAAATTCTCAAAATTTATCCAAATAGATACGATAACGTGTTAATTGTGATGTGAATTTGTAAAAACATTTTACAAAGATCAAATGGTTAAATTTTGAAAGGATAAAGTAAATTGGACTTTAACGAAAACAAATAGAATTGATATTAATAGTTACTAGTTTAATAAAGGTGTGTGTGTATTACAAAGTATTAACTGCGCATAATCTATGACGTTCAGACACACCCACCTTGTAGTGAAGGCAACGAGCTGGTATTACGCGTGCCAACAGAATATTCATACTAAGAGCGGACGCACAACTTTGAGTAAACTATCGCAAAACTGGTGTGCGATTGTCGGTTGTTTCGCAGCCCATTTAACTGTTTAGTTGCAAAAGTAAATCGAGTAGTATAAGGTCATAGGAATCAAAGCGCGGGTAAACAGTTCTGCGATAGTTTTGTCAGGTGTGCGTAAAGGAATTAATGCGACTAGTAGACGATCTCGTGTTATAGTTCTAGGTTCTAGGATGAAGAATGGTGGACCAGCGACTCATCCTGTATTCGTATTGGTAAAAACCACTGTTATATAATTTATTATTGCATATTTCTGGAAATTTCCTGGAAATAACTTTCGAATTTTGTTGTCAACTGAATATTAAAGTGTTTTTGATTATGTCTTTTAAAAAGTGACAGACAGGACATTGAATATTAAATGCAGATAAAACCCTACGGCAATTATTCCGTCAGCAAATCGAAGTCTTACCGTTTCATTATTTCCGCACGACTCCCTACCGCTTGGATTTCCATTTTTTTCAATTCCTACTAACGCTACTTAATAAAAAAAACTATTTTATGAAGATTTTAAGCTTCAACCTAAAAGCCATATATATTTTTATGTTGTTACTAGCGTTTGCCAGCGACTGCTCCCGCGTGGAATTAAAAATCAAAAGTACACAGCCTATGAGTTCGTCCAGACTCTACATTTATGCAAAATTTCATCGAGATCCGTTCAATAAATAGTTTAGGCTACAAACTCGAACAAACATCCATCTTAACTCTCGCATTTGTAACATTTTTAAATAGCTATAAGTTACAGGGAGAGAGAGGGCGCCACAGTGCCACAGTGTACATCGTTCGAGGAGTTTATTTAGTTTTAATAATCATCCAGTCGTTTAAAGTGTTATAAAAAGTGTTAAACGTTACCGACAGTGTGTAAATGCACTTGTGCGTTATGAAGATTTTGGTGTAAAACCGTTTAATTCTGTGTAAATTGTGATGAATACGATGCAACTAAAGTGACTTACAGTTGTAATTAAACGGTCATCTGATCTAAAAAGTGTAAACAATTGTGTTTGGTGCCTATTTAGTAGTCATAATTTTTTGCATACTACGTTAAAAGTGCATATGCTGAAAGAAAATGTTCTAACCTAAAATTAAATCAAACTTAAACAACTCTGCAATTTAACGTAACGTGAAAGCGCCATCTATGTCTACTACGGTTCAACGACACGGTTTGAGCAGATAATTGCAAAACAAGATCACTGATACTGCCATCTGTTAATCATTTGCAATTTACACCATTGAGTATATTTACATAGAAACAACGAACAAGCGCGAAAGCGCTCTGTATTATAAGCTATGGATGAAATCAAACAAATGTTAATTACAATGCAGAACGACATAAAACAACAAAAACAGGATATGGAAGCTATGAAAGAAGACATAAAAAACGCAATAAACAGTAACATCAACAAGAAGTTTAAATACCTAGAATTAAAAAGCGAACAATTAGAAAAACAAATAGAAGAACATAGTGAAAAAATAAAGAGTTTGGAAAGATACAATAGAAGAAGAAACATAGTTATGTTTGGCGTTGAAGAACGCGAAAAATCGTACCACGAACTCGAAGATATAATAATTGATTTAATTCAAAATCACTTTAAATTAAAATGTGACAAAAGCTATTTCGAAGGAGTCAGAAGACTGGGTAAGAAAGGCGAGAAAACTAGGCCAATTGTTATATCATTCACTACGCTTGGTTTTAAGATTACGATTTTGCAAAACAAGTCTTGCCTGAATAATACGTCCTACTATATAAAGGAAGACTACCCAAAAGATATTTTAATCAAGCGTAAGGAATTACAAGAACAACTGATGAAGGAAAGAGAGGCAGGCAATATTGCATTTATAAAATACGACAAACTTATAATAACGAAGAGCAATAAAGACATATCCAGAAAACAATTAAATAAGAGAAACTTGTCTGAATCCCCAGAGCCATCAAATTCAAACTACCTTAACAATCAACGTGGTAAACAACCAATAAAAAAGAATAAAGCCAACATGAAAGATTACATAATTCAAAAACCAAAATTAACGTTTTCCAAAACTAAAATAGACTCATCTTATCCTCAACTGATGGATACACAACAGAATGCAGAATAGCAACAACAGTTCGACCCTCCTCACCCTAGCAATCTCCCAGTACGGCCGGTCCCCGCGGGAGAGATTGACCAAAACCCTCCAAGTAAAAACAAAAAAACTATGAAAAAATTTAACATTTGTACCTTGAACGTCAAATCACTTTCTTCCGAAATAAAATTAATTGAACTTAAGGCAGCGCTGAAAAACATTAACCATGATATATTAGGATTAAGTGAAGTCCGTCGACTAGGCGAGAATATAATCGAAGATGATGACTATATTATGTATTACAAAGGCCAAACTAAAGGCCTTTACGGTGTGGGATTCCTGGTAAAGAAAAATCTAAAAAATAATATTAAAACATTTATCGGATTATCAGAGAGAGTTTGTGTACTAGAAATAGAATTAGAAAACTTACCTTTTACAGTAATTCAGGCATATGCGCCTACAGAAAATTCAACTCAAGACGATATAGACAAATTTTACGAGGACATGGCGCATGCTCACGATTGTACCTCTTCAAATTATATTATTTCTATGGGGGATTTCAATGCACAAATTGGAATGCCGAAGGAACACGAATTTTCTACTACCGGAAAACATGGTTATGGAAGCAGAAGCATTCGCGGAGAAAGACTCATTCAATATGCACAGGAGTATAATCTGAAGGTCGTCAATACTATGTTCAAGCTCAAACCGAAAAACAGATGGACGTGGATCTCTCCCGATAAAAATACAAGAAACGAGATCGACTATATATTGACATCAAATCCACACCTTTTTACTAAATTTAAAGTATTATCTGCATTTCCCTTCAATTCAGACCATAGATTATTGAGAGCAACAATCTGCTTGAAACCAACGAAAAAAAGTAGACGCAAATATGCAATGACACCGAAGAAACTAAAAACTATCGAGAACCAGGACATTTACCAAGAAAACCTAAAACACTACATACCTGAACTGTTAATTAATCATAAAATCTATGAAGCAGAAGAATATTGCCAAAAAATTACAAACTCTATTTTAGAAAGTCTAAAAAGTATTAAAAGTCACACGAAGCCAAAGATTCTATCTGAAAAAGCGCTGGATCTAATGAAACAAAGAAGTAAACTACAAAATAAAACTAAATTGAATACAAATGATAAAGTTAAACTCAAAGAACTTTATAAGACTACCAACAAAGAAATAAAAAGATGCTATAAAATTCACAGAATGAACACTATACAAAAACATATAGAAATATCCAGATCCGCCAAGAAAGCTTATAAAGAATTAAATAAAGCGAAGTCATGGATACCATCTCTCCATCCCGGGTCTACTAAGCTTAAGTCCAGAAAAGACATAATTAAAGTTGCCACTGAGTTTTATACAAAACTGTATAGCCACCCAAACTCATTGAACCAAACATATGTGGGTAGCCGAACAGTCGAAAATTCACCTTTTACAGAATTCACAGAACCCGAAATCCTAAAACACATAATGAAACTAAAACTAGACAAAAGCGCAGGCCCTGACGGACTTACAAATGAATGCATCAAGACTGCGAGAAACCTACTACTAACCCCACTCACCATTCTATGGAATAAAATATTAGAAGAAGAAGCTGTGCCCTCACAATGGACCGAGTCTGAAATCATACTACTCTACAAAAAAGGCGATCCGGCCGATATAGGGAATTACCGTCCAATTAGTCTTATGCCCTGCCTATACAAACTGTTCGCTTCATGCTTGCTGGAAAGAATATCCCCTGACATTGACTCATACCAACCAATCGAGCAAGCCGGATTTAGAAGTGGCTTTAGTACAGTGGACCACATCCAAGTAGTTGACCAGGTTATTGAGAAGTATTTAGAATTTCGTAGGCCCTTATATGTAGCTTTTATTGACTATAAAAAAGCTTTCGATTCCATAACTCACTGCAGTATCTGGGAAGCATTAAGATCAATAAACATAACAGAAAAATACATAAACATATTAAAAAACATATATTCCAATAGTACAAGTAGGGTCAAGCTAGACAGAATAGGAGACAAAATCAACATTAATAAAGGAGTTAGGCAGGGCGACCCAATATCTCCAAAACTTTTCTTAGCTGTTCTTCAACACATAATGAAAAACTTACCGTGGTCGACGCAAGGCATCAGAGTGAATGGCAATTATCTAAGTCATTTGAGGTTTGCCGATGATATCATTCTTTTCTCGGAATCTCCACATCAACTAAACAACATGATAAACGATCTACAGAAAGCTAGCGCAAAAGTTGGATTAGAGATGAACCTAGACAAAACTAAAGTGATGACCAACCACCATATAAGTCCTATTTTAGTAAACGACATACCTCTTGAATTCGTAAATAAATACATATATCTTGGCAAACAAATTTCCTTTAATAAAGAAAGAAACGCAGAAGAAATAGATAGAAGGATAGCAACCAC
>NW_013526437.1:0-1189 GCF_000836215.1 Papilio polytes
TGAAAACAATAACAAATTATGTAATTTTATTTATTCATTAACTGTCTTGCATTAAGACAGATTTTTCTTAACTTTGTAGATATAAATAGATGGTGCCTCAGTTGAGTAAACATCTTGTTTTTATTGAGAAAAGAGTGATTAATTGCATATCGTTTGTTATTCTTATGTGAAGTGTCCGATTTTTTTGACGGGCCCAAATGTGCGAACAGGAAGTTAAAAAGTTTAACACATGTTAATTTATTTTAATTTATTCAATATTAATATTTGGCCAGTGTAGACTTTGGTTTTAAACAAGACATTATTATTTGATTTCTAATTATAAACGATTCGATTTCTTATAAATTAAAACCGCCACCAAATAAAATGATATACGAAACATTTCTATTACGAAGTTTGATTAGTAAGTGTGTAAATATGTTTATAGAAGCGTGACACGGTCGTGTTGTATCGAAATTATTTATGAAAAATTATCAAATAGAGTTGAAAATTAAAAAAAAATCTCATGTATAATTGACATAACTGATATTGCAGACTTTATGCAAAATTTTATAAGTTATTTTATAACATTAATAAAACTTTAATATACAACTCACCGGAAGGCAAATAGACGACCTTGGCTCCAAAGAGATTGTGCACCAGCCACGTCCACAGCCCGTAGAATAACGCCATCTTGAACGACGCCCTAAACACCTACGGGATTTAAATATAATTAAATCATTAATTGCGTCAAAATAATAAAAAAATGCGGATTGAAAACATATCCACTAGTATTATTAATACGTTTATTCTTGCAAAGACAAAATGTATTTTTAAACGATCTTTCTGAGTCGATAGTCTTACTCTGAATTCTTCGCTTCATTGAAAAGCTGTGATAATAAAACCTTTTATAAAAAGCGTGATATTTCAAAAGTTTCACTATCATAAACTAACTGTTTGTCGCGACTTCGTCCACATGGAATTAAGAAATAGTAAAAACATAGTCTATATTACTTAGAGATAACGTATCTCAATAACAATTTCAAAATCGGCCTCTCTCATCATATTATCCTAAAATCCCCTTTATAATATTAGTATATAGTATATATTAAATTTCCTACGTGTAATATACCTGATTGATGGCGACGGAGAGCGCGATGCCGAGTCGCGGGCCGAAGCCGGCCTGCAGCCGCGTCAGCACCTCCACTGGCTT
>NW_013526438.1:0-1066 GCF_000836215.1 Papilio polytes
GGGAAGTGTTCTGAAACCGGAGATTGACGACAAAGGGATCTTTTTTAATAATATTATACAATTAAATATAAGTTCTAATAACATTATACAATTAAATAAAAGAAATAGACAGTATATATCTTTTTTTTTTTGAATGAACTGATTTCTTTCTTTCTTCTTTTTATATCTTTTCCGTCCTACCAGATAACTGGTTTTACGATTTAATCTGTACTTTGACTAATATTATAAAGAGGAAAGATTTGTATTTTTCGTTTTTTTGTATATATTTGATTCACACATACCACTGGACCGAATTCAAAAATTCTTTCAACATTAGAAAGGTAGTTTTTCTGTAACATAGGTTATATTTTATATATTTTTTTAATTTCACAGGCGAAGTCTCGTGCCACATCTAGTCTAAAATGTAATACTTGTTATAGCTAGTGAAACTTTTCTTAGTAAAAAAATATCAATAGAAAACCCAACAAAAAGTGTAGATACAAAAAGGTAACATATTGTAATATATTGGTATGGTATCGTTTTTTGCGAGGCAACGTGCCGCCGCGTAACGAAGATAAAAAACTGAACTAAACGGAAAACAAATATCTAGTATACGCAGTTTTTTTCGGTAAAACATTTGCTCAACAGAATATTGTTCCTTTTTTCAAACCAACCTAAAATACTAAACATCTTCCACCTATCGAATATACTAGAAATTCTAACAGACAAAGCAAAACTGCGATTTTATTATCTGACGAATACTGTCATTTAAATCTACCTATCATCTTAGGGCATGTAGCCTTATAATCATCATCATCAACTTGCCCTTATCCCTTATGGAGGGTCAGCACAATATGTGCTGCATACATCTCTATCAACCGTCATATCTAAATCCACTCCTTTCTTAAGCATATCCTGTTTCACACAATCCATCCATACTTTCTTCCTTCCTCTTCGTATGTAGCCCTATAATATGCTACATTAATTATCAAATAGCAAGCAAAATAAGAGCGTCAGTGGCTCAGTGGTTTAAGCACGTGACTTGTAATCTACAGGTCTTGGGTTCGAATCCCGCCATGTACCAATG
>NW_013526439.1:0-619 GCF_000836215.1 Papilio polytes
TTTTTTTAACTCGAAAAACTCCCAGCGGTAAAGATATAGCGTAATGCTTGCTTTATGCGTTTGCTTTATTTTTTTATTATAGTTTTTAGTATAATCCTATAAAAAACGTTGCAAGTTTTAGAGCAATTGAAAGTATGTAACTACGAAATTTAAAGCATTGTTTTCTTATTATGATATGCCTTTGATAATGTTTGGATTGCGTTTTAATGTTTCATACATTGTTTATTTTTCAAACTATATCAGAGATGTGACGTCACTTCTCTCGTATTTTATAATTTGCACGGATAGCATACGGTTTTTTCATGAAATAGATACAAATTGAAACCCCAGAGTGGAGAATAAAAGCATTGTATATTTTTGAACTAATTTACTTTTCTGTAATTTTAATTTACTATTCTAAGATCAATATATTTAATGTGGCTATATGTGTATCTTATTGTTTATGCTAGTTGAGCTTTAATAAATATTTTATTATACGTTGAATTTGTGTTTTATTTTGTATTTCCTTGAATAAGAAGAGAATTCAATTAATCTCAAAATATCGCTAATGGCAATTTAGTAACAGTAGGTGAAATGATGATTATTTTCTCTCTCTTTTAAAACAGTTACCATATTATGC
>NW_013526440.1:0-1023 GCF_000836215.1 Papilio polytes
TTTGTTTTTAGTGTATTTTGTTTGGAAGTCGGTTTTGTTTTTTTTTATTCGTCTATGCTACGAATTACGACGATTGTGTAATTATTTCTTGTAGTTCAATATGTTGAGTTTACTGATCATTTCAATCAAAATATATACCTTTGTGATTGCGAAAACATTTGCGATTATACTTGTACATAAATTACAAAAGAATAACAATTTTGTACGCCCTGTTACTTTTCCCGATAAATGTATTTCGTGGGATTTGAAAGGAATCTCCTTAGTCACTAAATTCACGGTAAATACGATTCTAGATAGAGCTTCCTAAACCGATATATTGATTCTGTAGCGAGGCCATCCCGTCCCATTATACATATTTCATCGGGCAACCGTACCGGCCATTAGTACTCTAACATGTACCGGCATCGTTGCCTTACCGATCTAATAAATCTTACAATTGCCAGCATTTAACTTATATTTCTAAACGAAGGAATACATGGATATGCAAAACAATATGCTACAATTCCTTAAGTTCTACAGTCAGCTGAAAATGCAGATATACATTTACAAAAATTTAGAAACTATAAAACCGGAAGCACACCTATGACTAATCTAACGCATAATTGTTGCGATTGTCGATTGTTTCGGAGCCAATTAAGCTTCTTAGTTAGCACAACTGAAAATTAAGCAGTGTATGCTTACTCTCCATGTAATGAAATGATGTGCAAATAATCATAGGAATCAAAGTGAGGCTAAACAATTGTGCGATCGTTTATTATCAGGTGTGTACACGCTCTAATAGTCCTTCAGTTACATCAATATTAATTTACGTATTCATCAGTAGAATATATTCGTGATCGAATGCGTATAGATTTGTACATTTATTTCAATTTTGGTATAGATGTAGAAGATAGTCTTGAAGAACATATAGGCTACTTACTTTTGTTTTTTTTTACGGAGTTGCCGGCGAAAGCCAGTGTTATACAATTGTTTCTCATGTTTAACAGTGGTAGTGCCCGCTTTAACATCTTAGCACGAATGGGC
>NW_013526441.1:0-920 GCF_000836215.1 Papilio polytes
GATTTACCGCTTATAGAGATCACCCCGAGAGATCGGGTAATAACAGCGGGGAACACACCGCACCTAATATGTCACCGATAAATGTTGAACGCCGCCTTTTTGGAAGTTTCCAATTTTACCAATTTTCTAGACGAGTTAAAAATGAAAGGTATTCCCGAAATACCGGTGGCACAAATATTCCGTATTTCCATTAAAAATAACATTTTACAGCAGCACTTTGGAGCGATGGAGTTATCTAAATTCAGTACAACTCTATTTAATTGATCCAATTTACCTACTTAATGTATTTAACCATTCGGTACCTTTTACGTGATTTTTTTAACCTCTTAAGAACACACACATAAACAAAATATAAACGATACGTTTTCCGTACACGAAAGAAGACCTCAGGATATTTTATTGTGCTGGGATATTCCCATAATCGTTACTGCTTTAAATTCTAGATTTTATTCTTTCTCGGTGGAAAAATGTGTGGACACTTTAGTCCTTTTTATATCGCACGGAGTCGTATTGCTAACGGAATAAAACGGCAATGAAATTACCGGACCGCTTAGGGTTGCTTACCATTATTCGAATATAAAATATCTGCACTTAATAAACAAGTGTATTTTATTTGCAAACCTGATAAGCAACATACTGGAGGCCAGTTCCAAAATAATCGCTTGCGAGAATTTAAATAAGGTGTCAATTAGAAGGTGTGCTCGCTGTGGCGTTGTTGTAATGTCTTTATTTTTTTAATCTGGAATACATGATACCACTATTTATATTTACCTGTTTCACTTTAATTATGTTTGAATAACACCTCACTTTATAACGATGCATAATTTTTTCTACCTAAGTTAACTTCGTTGAATGGCTATCATATTTATGAAAGATTCTGCGAAAATTGTTACGTCATGTATCCTGTATGGGTTTTCTTT
>NW_013526442.1:0-500 GCF_000836215.1 Papilio polytes
TAAGCGCCATCTGCGTTCGGCCACCTCAAGCCCGCTGAATCTGTAAATGCCTCTTCAAGGCAAACAGTAACAATTAAGTCACAAAAAAATGTAAGCATGACAGTCAATTTTAAACATATAAAGTTTTCGCTAGATACTCCGTCCTTGTGGAATTAAAAAACAAGCAGTCCATATGTTATTAGACTATCTACATTTATGGTAAATTTCATCGATATCCGTTGAACGGTTTAGACTACAAACTCTGACAAACATCCATACATCTAGACTCTCATTTATATTAGTAAGAAGTAATATATAGGAGTTTTCGCATCTAACTAGCGGAGAAACTTGTGAAATTACTCACGATGTCAAATAAATTTAACAAGGTAAAATAAGAACCAACTTTTTTTTTCACTTAATCACAGCTATTTACGCTTTTTAAAAGCAATTTTATAACCTAAAACATGAAAAAACCTAACCCTAGTTTTTCTGTAGGTACATCGAAGGTCTACATTCAGAGC
>NW_013526443.1:0-597 GCF_000836215.1 Papilio polytes
CGACACCATCACCATCTACATCCACATGCCTATCTGTAAATAAAATAACTGTAGATCCGAGTAAAAACAAAAAAAAACTAAAGAGTATGTCAAAGAAAAACTGAACTTACTGTAATGAAATGTATTTAAATAGTTAGATGTATTTGAATACAAATTAAACAATTCAAACTTTTAGATATTAAAAGTTATCAAATATTTCAAATTCATCAGACATACATTTTGGTTACAACATCTGGTGTGCCAGAATAGAATTTTCAGGTGGAATTAGACTATCATAGAATATTAATTTCTATGCAAAATGCCAGAGTTATTTTTGAATGTTGCATGATGACCACCAGTCGCACAAGACTGCAACGGCAGAGGGTAAGAAAATTGCAGTAAGTTACTGTGAATTATAACAACCAAGTTATATTCAAACTTTTGTACACATATTCTGTGAAAAAGGTTGGTTTAAATTAAAACATTATGATTTGTTATTAGTGGTTTACATTAAATTTGTTCAAAATTATAAAATAGTTATTCTCAAAAAAAAGAGAGGGAACTATGTGGTATGGGCGTCACAGCCATGTTATGCTTTAATAAAATATAGTCTTCATT
>NW_013526444.1:0-1069 GCF_000836215.1 Papilio polytes
AAATTCACTTCCCCTTCCCATACTCTCCTTATAAGAAAAGGGTGGTACAGAGAAAGGGACTTAAATTAGGCCTCCGGCACCACACTCATCAGACGATACACGGAATTGCTTCCACTTCACGCCTGTTTTCTGCTTGGTCTTGGTATTACACCTGGCGTGCCCTGCAGTGCTAAGATGTTAAAGCTGACACTACCACTGTTAAATTATGACATTTTCAATTATTTTAAATTTAAATTTAATTATTTATTAATTATTAATTTAAATAAATATTACATAATTGTAATTCACAATCAAAAATGTCAAAATTTAAATGCACACATGACAATGAGTCTTTGAGATTGGATAACAATTACCGTTACCAGGAACCTTGCTTCTGTGATGTTGTCAGCTTGTAGTTTTTGTCCCTTTCCCGCATGATGATTTTTCCCTAATTATTTACTCCCTAAATTTAATAGCGTAAATATATAGCCGTAAATATAGAGCGTGTCTTGAGTAAAGGGCTTTTTATAAAAAAAAAATAATTATTTAAAAATACACTGTAATTTATGACATCCTAGCGAAGTAGTGTGTTTACACTTTATTATATTATTATAGATAGATGTACACTGACCTGCCGACAAACTTCACCATTTGCTTGCTGACATTCCTCTCCTCACTGACACTGACCAGCAGCTGCACCGTGCTGGAGTTTTGGCGCAGCACAGCAAAGCACTGCTTACCTTTAGCACGCGACGTGTGCAGTCGGGCTGGAAACATAAAAAACACATTCAAATAAAAAAAACTAAGACAATATTATAACATTTCATAGTGTACAAGACAAATGATTTGTATTTTCATATTAACCACAGATAATACAATATTCAAAATTATTTCTGTCATTAGAAGCCACATTATAATTATCAAAGGCCATATCTATTACTAAAATTTCTTTTTAATTATGTATGAACAAAGTCACATGCAAAACCTATGAAGTTCTCACCTCTAACCCATACATCCTGTCCATCCAACTCCACTCCAAGGTCCACCACATCAATGTACACTCGATCTTGGTGCTCACCCGTTGACTGGA
>NW_013526445.1:0-1149 GCF_000836215.1 Papilio polytes
AATCCCTCTTTTATTTAGTACGGCCGGTTACTATAATAATTAAGCTATATGTTATTTGAATGCGAAGGAGCCAGCTGAAAGCGCAGGAACGGCTTAGTCCGTCCTGCATACGCTGAGCTGGCTACCATAACCACGATTGTGTTTTCTTTAGAATAAGTCCTTTTATGTAATTTCTATTTTGTAGCAATAAATACATATTCATTCATTCATTTAATAATGATGATTTAATTACTAAAAGTTTAAAGTTATAATACTTGTTCAATTAAATTCAGGTTATATGTAACGGTAACAAGACGTGTGGGCGTTTTATAGTCTGAGGTTATACGTCATTTCTTTATTCGTTGTACGCAAAGGAAAGCTATAAAATATACGATTGTCTGATCGCGTGGGAGGGAAAGGTAACTAACGTTAATTTATTAATAACCTACTTAACGCACTCAGTTTATGACTCTTCTTAACGACTTCAAAAGAGAGATGTTTTTAAAAATAGCAACAAACATTCAGTACTGATTCGCCTTGTCAGTTAACTTGAATTTGAAAAAAACAAATAGTAATGAATTAATAACCTACTATTACAAAATGTTTTAAATCATGTCAACTAAAATATTGTCAATAAAATGTTTGTAGTCACATGAAATTTCAGTCATTTACATTGAGTCGTTTTTCTAAATCATTTATATCCTTTATTGTATTTGTACTATACTGTCTCGTAGCAGCACTAAGTGGCAAGTGCTATGCGCTACGCAGCGCACCACTCGACATCCGCGCCTTGCCTGCGCTTTGCCCACTGTTATTTCGGAATGGCGGTCACTTTGGCAAACAAAACTATTTATAATGTTAAATTATGTTTTTATTACATTCTTATGGGTACTTAGTATACATACAATGATTTTGTTTAAAGGATTTCAGATATCAAAATTTAACGGCAACATTTTAAGTATTTTATTGTTTATATGTTAAAATATTTATTTAGAAGGATATACAAAGTAAAATATTCTGTAATAATTATGAAAAAGTTGATTTATTATTAATATAATTATAATAATTATTATAATACAGTTTACAATAATTACAAGCGATCACCAAACGGGGTGAAACAAAACGGCGTATTAACTGAGCGGGCGGCCTCGGCGGCGCGCTCAGCCGGCA
>NW_013526446.1:0-1546 GCF_000836215.1 Papilio polytes
GTTGGTCTGCGGATGACGGTAAATTATAGATAGGAGAGGGGTGTTTCGAAATTGACGTCATTCTTATTTATTTATTTATAGTCTATTGTTCATGAACAAAAAGATTATTTCTAAAAAGAAATTTCTTCCAGCACACCTAGTAAGTGAGACTGCAAATGTGAGAGGCGGCTGAGACGCGTACAATACTAAAATAACTCATAATAAACATACAAGTAAAAATAATAAAGGTATAACCAAGTGTTTTAATCATATTTTTCTCAAATCTGCAATGTTTTAATTTCGTCAAACTGGTAATGACGTCAATTTTGGGAGAAGTAAGCTCGAAATCTACTGGGACGATTACAAAAATTCTCACACTATTAAAAAGCTACGTTATCAGTGTGTAACATAGGCTACGTTTTTATTATTTTTTAATATCACGCAGACGAAGTCGCAGGCGAAAGCTAGTTAAAAATAATCATAAACATATGACGTGAATAAAGCTCGGAACGATTTGAACATTGAAACTACACGGTTCCTTTCCATAATAAGATTATGTGAATTCTTTTGGCAAACTCAAAACTTAACGTCATGTCAGACTTTGATAAAAATCTAGATTACAATCTGACTAGACTACATCTTAGATTAGCTATTGTAAACGAACAAGCCAAAAAACAATTTCTTTGTTGTCTTGAGTTTTAGATTTTATTTATAAAAATGTCAAGCTAGGCCATCTTCATACAACTTGTCTGACCCGGTAGGCTTAAGTGAAACTAAAATAGCATATTAGCGCCCGTCCATAATAAGAAGAGAATAGCCACAAAACCTTTTCTAAGTATCTTATCAAATTTTGTTATGTGTGTGTATGTACAATACCTAAATTTTACCTTTTTCCTAACAGAAGAAACCGCGATAGCGTTTTATACTGGACCAGACAATTTTGTTGCACTATGTTATTGTTTTACTAGTATTATAAATGCGAAAGTTTAAATGGATGGATGTTTGTTAAAGTAGAATATAGTTTACATTGTTGAACGGATCTCGATGAAATTTGGCTTAGATGTAGAGGATAGTCTATAAGAATACATAGGCTACTTTTGATCCCAAAAAAAGTTACTGTTCCCGTCGGTTATATTAATCCATTTTTATAGGTAATGACTGCAATGGTTTAATATACCTCATTGAAATTCAAATCCAAGTCTGCAGTAATACGGGATACGATTCAACTCCGAAAATGTCAGGTTCCCGAAGGCTTCACATTTTTTGTTCTTCGTTTGTTCTTTTAATACTGGCAGGATAAAATCGCGGGCAACAGCTAGTAATAAATAAATAATTGCATTTGAAATATCATACAAAGATATATGATTGTCAGTTCGTATAAAAAGTGACACTAATTGTTATTCTTTGTTTGCAGCAAATCCAATAACGATAATCCGATACCTGTCAGATGGACATGATACTAGTTTTTATATAGTTAATTCATCCGTCTGTCTGTAATAATATGTTATATGATTCAGGGTTAACAATGATACTAATTTGGTTCTCAAATATAATTTATTTTAGAAAT
>NW_013526447.1:0-696 GCF_000836215.1 Papilio polytes
AGTAAACATTTGCATTTACGTCCTACCACTGAAACGAAATATAAACAATTCGCTTCGTAAGTGCATACTACCTGTAAGACTTTAATATTTTAATGGATCTTAACGTTTATGTGTGGCTTTATCATTTAACACGTTCTTTCTTTTTTTTTAAATATCTAGTTTTAGTATTTCGACATATAATAGAATAACATTTTCTTAATACACTTTACTGATTAGTATAAAAGATAAAAAATATAAAGTTATCGAAGGTGATGGAGTACAACGACCAAATAATAGGATAATCGACATTATCAATATCAGTGCAAATTACGACAGTGGTACACTCGCGGACAAAACCACAAACATAAAAAAGTGTAACATTATATGTCCTATCACTCATTACTATTTTATCGAATAGTATCAAAGAATCAATATTAAACAAAACCAAGGAACTTTATTGACTGAACTAAATCTTTTTTTTTTTTATAATACAAGGTGGCAAACGAGCAAGCGGCCACCTGAAACCGCCAAAATGACGAAACGACCGCTGCCCATAGACATCCGCAATTGCAGATGCGTTGCCTACCCTTATACGACGGAGGAGGAGACGTTCATAAAGAGAATATTTCCCCTTCCTATGCATCTCCTCCACCGTCAAATCCACTTCCTCTTCCCAACCTCTCCTTAAAAGGAAAGGGTGGTAAAGAGAAAGGGACT
>NW_013526448.1:0-649 GCF_000836215.1 Papilio polytes
GTTTTTAGTGTATTTTGTTTGGAAGTCGGTTTTGTTTTTTTATTAATTCTAAGAGATGATATTTTCTTTTGTATGTCATACAAACCGAATATACAAAAGAAATTTTTATATAAATTACTTGCGATCAAAACAATTTAGTTTCTCTCTCTCTCTCTCTCTCTCTCTCTCTCTCTCTCTCTCTTCAACGGTAAAGTCAACTGGAGTAGTAGTAATTGAGGAGTATTCTTTACTATTCAATTGTTTTTATTTAACTACGAATTGCATTATAACATTGTAAAACAATTTGAGACTTGTAAATCTGAAGTAAAACATTAACGATGTTTTAATTGTTCTAATTGTGTGCAATTAAAAAAAATTTAATCAGTAAAGTACTTCATGTTTAATCTGTAAAAAAAACTTACGATTTGAAACTCAAAATAACGGATATGACTAAGTAATATTCGACAAGATGCATAGTTCGGAAACTAGACCAGTCAATCAATCAGTTCATAGGGACGTGTGTGGCTACGAGGCACTTAAGGCAAATGACATCGATAGAGCCGCCGCACATTGGGCTGAATCAAGTTGCTCCATAGACAACTTTATCTGATGTTTGAAATGCCTCTTTTTTTTGCTTAAATGTGCTTTGTATCAGTAAATGCATACCTTA
>NW_013526449.1:0-1238 GCF_000836215.1 Papilio polytes
CTCCGGTCACTGCCACTACGCTAGAAGGAGGTAGAACAACTCGATTTTTTGAGATTGCTAAACGGTTTTAAAATATTAAATTGTAAATTCATCCTCATCATTATTGTATGACATTAGTAGCTATGACATATGAATGAAAAATCACTAATTGAATGAAAAATATTCAGTTCCAGAGTCGCCACCGACGCGCGTGTCGTGCTCGGCGCTGTCATCGTCCAGCATAAAGGTGTCGTGGAGTCCGCCACCTCACGAGCACCGCGGCGGGATCATACAGGGCTACAAGGTCATCTACGTACCCCTCACCATAAATCATGGTATGACAAAATGCATCGTAATATTACATCCTATATTTAGTCTCCATCTCATATTTTACTTATTATTAAAAACTGTGTGCATTTTGATTGCAGCGGACGTGGCGGAGATCAAGCGCGTAACGACGACAGACACGTACCTGCACACGCTGCACAAGTACACCAACTACTCGATCCAGGTGCTGGCTTTCACCGGCGCCGGCGACGGCAAGCGCAGTGCTCCCGCCTACTGCATCACCGAGGAGGACGGTCAGATATACCCTTAGTGAGCTAACTCTGCGATAGTCGGCTACTAGTTACTGATCACGTTCATAAATAAATAGTAGCACGAATTAGGATTTCCGACAGTACCAAATTTTCTAAAGGTAGCTAATTTCATTCAAAACTTGTATTTGACTTTAGTTCCCTCGGCGCCGGAAAAGATAAAGGCGCTGGCGTACTCCAGCGACTCGGTCCTGGTCAGCTGGCTGCCACCGCTGCATCCCAACGGCGTCATATCGCACTACACCGTCTACTTCAGGGAGGCGGGCAGGTATGTTTTTAATATTTTAGCAATTAAAGTGCCATTATTTAGTTTTATTCTCCGACTTTGATCTGAAAATATGACAAACTTAACCGCAGCTATTTTTCTAGGCTGGGGAAGCACTCCAGCTTCACGGTGTCGGCGGACAAGAACCCCGAACTGGAGCTAATGTTCCAGGTGCGCAATCTGCTCGAGAGCCAGATGTACGAGTTCTGGGTGTCGGCCACCACGGGCTCCGGCGAGGGCGAGTCCACGCACGTTGTGGGTCTGGGCCCGAGCTCCCGAAGTAAGTTGTCATCATCTCGGACCCTATATAAAAATAGAAGTCGTCGTCGAGTAAATCATTAATGAAACCCCGTGCGACGCAGTCCCGGCGCGCATCGCGTCGTTCGGCGGGCGGCGGG
>NW_013526450.1:0-568 GCF_000836215.1 Papilio polytes
CTGTAATCAGATGCGCTCAAAGACAGTAAACATAATTAATTGCTTTTGTTTTATTTAAAAAACTTGAATGTTACATTCTAAACACGTTCCGAAAATACGGTTACTATTCTTATGATAGTTTATTTGTTGCCTATAAATATCAGAAATAATTTATTTAAGACATGTCTGTTTTTAAATATATTTGTGACTAACTGTTCCCGTGCGACTTCATCCGCATAAAATTATGAATTAATATTTTATTTTATCGTTAAAAATTATTTATTATATTAATTATTTATTATATATATTAATTTATTATATTATAAATCGTTCGCATAAAATATTTTATTTTATCGTTTTCATGTATCAAATTATCAAATAATGACAAACCATGGCAACCTTGATGTTCCTTGATGTTGGCAGCAACTTATGGTCTCTTTCCCACATTAGGGTTTTATCTAAAATATTTACCCCTAAGTTTAATGGCGTGAAAATATATAACCTAAAGCGTGACGTAACTGTGGGGTGTTTTGTTAAAAAATAATTATTCAAAAACATGTTGTAATTGCTGACATCTTAAGCAACAAAG
>NW_013526451.1:0-1323 GCF_000836215.1 Papilio polytes
TAAAAGTATTATATTTTTTCAATACTTAATCTCCGTCACTTCGTGTTGTGGTAGTGTTATTTGTTAGTGCCTTTGCAAGTGAAAAACGTTCGCCCCATTGAATACCGGTAAGTAGGTCAAACGATTAAAATCGCTCAATTTGTATTTGTATAAAGGATGTTTTGTATTTGTTTTGTTGTTGTATTTAAATGGCAAATCATGTATAAGGTTGTAAATCATTTTGGAGGTTGATAGATTGTTGTTGTTTACGGGGACACGTTATTGATTCGCGCCGGGTTCTACTTGGCACGACGGTACCTATTAGATAAGGCTGGCACTTTGTTTACTGGCTGCTTACATCTTTCTTATGTTTATTCCTTTGTTTTTTTTCATCTATTATACATTAAACAAAAATACAAATTAACATACATTTGAATTTTGTAATGTACTATTATTTCATGCGAAGGTTATCACGTAAACACATTGTTTTAAAATTAATATACACAAAGATTTGTAAATTAAACACTGTCTAAAAATGTTTCTTTTGTATTTTAAATTCTCCCAAACAAGTGTAGACTTTTTTGTTTGTAACGCCTTAACATTTTCAACAGTTTTCTTGTACAGTCCGAATTGTAAATACTACACTAACAAAAGTATTCTGTTTTTCCAAGCAAACAGTCCTGTCGATCTTATTGACTTTAGTTGGTGAATTCAATTTTATAGGATATTTTAGGGATGTACTACTTTATTTTAATTACCGATTTTTGAGTTATCTATTACCCGTTGCAAATGAAATAAATCTGACAAATGTACCACGTAATTTTAAGTAATTTTAATAGAATGTACTTAACAGTAATAATAGTAGTAATATAGTAAACATACTGCGAAATAACAGACGAGGCCATTCACGTTTCCCGGATGAGAGTGCCCACTAATAAACATTAGGAATGGTATTTTCAGAACTTAATACAAACAATGCGTCCTTCCAACCACTGAATTAATACTTCGATATTAAATGAGATGGGTAATATATTTTTTTATAGAAATTACAATAACCTATTACTTCTAAATTTTCTTTATCATTTGAGTCATTTTAAGGTATATCAAATGATACCACCCCTCTCATATGTATTTTTCCTATTTACCTTTTTTTATTATTTGTTAAGCTAGCACTTGACCACGATCCCATCTGAAAGAAGTGACGATGCATCGAAAGATGGTCCGCACTAGCTTAATAGGTAGCTGTTCACTCTCCTTTTGAGGGCCCCTACGTCATATTTGGACGGAAAAACAGATGCCGGCAACATGTACCAATCCTTTGCAGTATGCACCTATATTTTTAAT
>NW_013526452.1:0-586 GCF_000836215.1 Papilio polytes
AATTTGCTCTAAAAAATAAATTTTCGGAAACATTGATTTAAAAAATCATACATCTAAATGTCTATTTGAAAGCTAAGCATTAATTAAAAATAATGTGAAACTTCTTGCGTGAAGTACAAAATAAGTTTCTTATGTAAATATTCAGCAGAGAAACCTTCAACGCTGTCAGATATAATCGAATTCTGTCCCTACCCTGCTCTTATGACTTCCAATCCAATTGGAAAAGCGATCCACTACGCCGGGGGAACACTTCAAGTTTACTCCCGTACAGAAAAAATATACAAGACTGAGTCAACCGACGGTGTTGATCTAGGATTTTTAAATGTATTTTCTTTATATAATAAAGATTCTTTTCTGAAAACCAAATGTTAATGTGTATTTTTATATCATTAAAACATTACCATCATCTTTATTCTTTTTTAGACTTTACTTACAGGACTATATAAAGTATCAGGCGGTCATCATAACTGTATTTACTACTGTTATTTTTAACTATTTTGATTAATTATATATTGTAAAAAGTTGAATATCAAAAACAAGAGTGTTGTATTGGCTCGGCTACACGACGGCCACATTGGTAGTGGTG
>NW_013526453.1:0-655 GCF_000836215.1 Papilio polytes
TTTTCGAGTTTCGAGTTTTCGATAAGCGATACGCGTTATGCACTATACGTTATGCGTTAAGCGCTATGCGCAATGCGCTATGTGCATAACGCGATATGTGATTTTCGAGTTTGGACTTTCGACTTTCGAGTTTTCGATAAGCGATACGCGATATGCGCTATGCGCTATGCGCTATGTGCAAAACGAGATATGCAATTTTCGACTTTCGAGTTTCGAGTTTTCGATAAGCGATACGCGTTATGCGCTATGCGCTATGCGCTATGCGCTATGTGCAAAACGCGATATGCGATTTTCGACTTTCGAGTTTCGAGTTTTCGATAAGCGATACGCGTTATGCGCTATGCGTTATGCGTTAAGCGCTATACGCTATGCGCTATGTGCATAACGCGATATGCGATTTTTGATTTTCGAGTTTCGAGTTTTCGATAAGCGATACGCGTTACGCGTTATGCGATATGCGCTATGCGCTATGCGCTATGCGCTATGCGCTATGCGCTGTGCACTATGCGCTATGCGCTATGGTCATAGCGCGATATGCGATTTGCGATTTTCGAGTTTCGAGTTTTCCATAAGCGATACGCGTTATGCGCTATGCACTACGCGCTATGAGCTATGCGCTATGTGCATAACGCGATATGCGATTTTCGATTTTCGT
>NW_013526454.1:0-860 GCF_000836215.1 Papilio polytes
CCTGAATTTAATTACTGAAGATAATTGATTGCGTTGGTACGAGCGAGTTTTGGAATTGTTGTTCTTTAATTATGTTTTACCAGCTTTTGCCTGCGACTCCGTCCGCTCGGATTTAAAATAAAATAATTAGCAAGTAACTTGCGTGTTCTTCCAGACCATGTTCTACATCTGTGCCAATTTCATCGAAATACCATCTAACTAACATCCATTCACCATTCATCCATTTAAACTTTCACATTTACTGTATTAGTAAGATATGTGTCATTCATTTTTACTTGGCAATAAACATTGTTTTTTGTCTATTTCAATATAGTTTTCCAACTACTCACGGAAACTTTTGTTTTGCGTTCGTATTTACGTAATTGCGTTCGTTAATGATTGACCGGTTTAAGAGTGTATAAGTAATACTCGATTCATGTTGCTTCTGGACTAATTATAAGGCTAAGGGCGGGGGTACACATTAAAAAGACATCGAATATTCGTTACATATTTACCGGTCCATAATGCAAAAGGACGTATGTAACAGCATTTGTAGTGAAGTTTAAAAAATTGCAGAGCAATTTACCGCTTGTAACTGTGGTTTTTCAAATGGAAAATTGCTCCACCATTTTGATTCTTAATTTGGAATTCAGTGAAATATCTATACCTTTTTTGTCCTATTCAGTGGTTCTACTGTATTCTTCTCCGCGTTTTAGTGCAACTAAGTACTTGCATGTTGACGTTGTATTAAGCTAAATGAGATTTTATATTTTAATTTACCTTTGTTTTTTAAAGTTTTATATTACAATACATTTTATTATAAACTAGCTTTCGCCCGCGACTCCGTCCGAGTGGAATTTAAAAAAAGGAGTAGCCTATGT
>NW_013526455.1:0-1335 GCF_000836215.1 Papilio polytes
AAAAATATGATCCAAATAAAATAGGAAATGGAGCAAAGTATTTTAAGTAAGCTTATTACATCTCAATGGTATCTGTGTAATCTCATTTAGATTTCAAGTCTCGTATTAAATATAGATTGAGAAAATAAGAGTATGATCACTCAGCTGGTGTCACGTAGCGCTCGGCGTAGCGCTCGCCTACGTAGAGTACTACGTAGAGTACTACGTCGAGTTCTATGGATTGTCGTTTATCCCTACTCTATTTCCCTAGTATTTTTATAGTACTGACATTTTTTCATTTTTCTTAACCATTATGTTAATAACTATTTAGTTTATTATAGTGGTTTGTGTTAAAAACTATAGCTTAATGCTGTACTAAGATTTTATTTTCATATTTTTTTTACTACACCTTTTTCGCTATTTCATTTTTTTGGACAATTTCGATTTTAGAATTTATTTATTATTTTATTTATGTGCCCATGCACATACTATTAAAAAGATATCCATTATTACTAACAAATTTCAAATATTTTGTTTTGTTATACTTAGTTACCCTAATACCATTGAAGAGAGTTCGCCTTTGAATGTATGGATTGGAAGGCTTTGTCGCAAAAGCTTTCTTGAAGCTTCATGTCCTCCTTGTGTGCATGAAGTTTAATGTTTGATATACATAACATAAAGATAATTTTACATGTATCAAAATTAGATACTAGACGTAGTTATTTGCATATGTCAACTTGTTATATCTGAATTATTTTTTTTTCACATTTCTTGTATTAAATAATCCATTCAGACATTTTTAATCTTTTTCGAAGGGTTCACTAGAACTGGTTGAAAATAAAATCAAGCGGAAATTACATGACACACGCTAGGATGCATTCTCAGAATAGCGATTACTAGAAGTTTAACTCGCAAAGCCATTACTCGGTAATGAAAACTGAAAAAATATTAGAATAAACATTTATCTTCTAAAAGTACATCTGTATGTAAATCCTAACGGTAAAAGCGTTTAGGAACACTAATTTATTTTTAATCTGTAAGTCATTCGAAGATTTTTCCCGACTTTTATTGCTACTTTCCTATTCGTTTCCGTCACAGCCGGGCCTATCGCGATCATCTTCTGTACTACAAAGCGAACAGAACACGTTTACACTTATTTATAAAATCGGTCATTTCTTTAGTAACAATAGAACATTGACGAGTCTATTACATTAACACACATCTATGTATGTATATAAATTGTTTGGTTTCACTATTTAATAAAATCATAATTAATATCATATACGCTTCTTTATTATAGCATTGAAAAGAACTCGTTAAAATGAATTGATTTAAAATTTTGACCGACTAGTTTAT
>NW_013526456.1:0-959 GCF_000836215.1 Papilio polytes
TATGCGCTATGTGCATAACGCGATATGCGATTTTCGATTTTCGAGTTTAGAGATTTCGATAAGCGATACGCGTTATGCGCTATGAACTGTGCGCGACGCGCTATGCGCTATGCGCTATGTGCATAACGCGATATGCGATTTTCGAGTTTCGAGTTTTCGATAAGCCGTACGCGAAATGCGCTATGCGCTATGCGCTATGCGCTATGCACTACGCGCTATGCACTACGCGCTATGCACTAAGCGCTATGCGCTATGTGCATAACGCGATATGCGATTTTCGATTTTCGAGTTTCGAGTTTTCGATAAGCGATATGCGTTATGGGCTATGCGCTATGCGCTATGCGATATTCACTATGCGCTATGTGCATAACGCGATATGCACTATGCGCTATGTGCATAACGCGATATGCGATTTTTGATTATCGAGTTTCGAGTTTTCGATAAGCGATACGCTGTATGCGCTAAGCGTTATGCGCTATGCGCTATATGCATAACGCGATATGCGATTTTCGATTTTCGAGTTTCGAGTTTTCGATAAGCGATATGCGTTAGGCGCTATGCGCTATGCGCTATGCCCTATGCGCTATGCGCTATTTGCATAACGCGATATGCGATTTTCGAGTTTCGAGTTTCGAGTTTTCGAAAAGCGATATGCGTTATACGCTATGCGCTATGCGCTTTGCGTTATGCACTATGCGCTATGCGCTATTTGCATAACGGGATATGCGATTTTCGAGTTTCGACTTTCGAGTTTTCGATAAGCGATATGCGTTATGCGCTATGCGCTATGCGCTATGCACTTTGCGTTATGCGCTATCTGCCTAACGCGATATGCGATTTTCGAGTTTCGACTTTCGAGTTGTCGATAAGCGATATTCGTTATGCGCTATGCGCTATGCGCTATGCGCTATGCACTATGCGCTATGCGCTATTTGCATAACGCGATATGTGATTTTCGA
>NW_013526457.1:0-516 GCF_000836215.1 Papilio polytes
AAATCTAGTCACTGTCAGTTGTATGCCAAACTGCCTGTAGCCCAAGACTCCATTCGCGTGGATTAAAAAAAAAAACAAAAGCAAGTAGCCTATATAATCTTTCAGACTATCTTTTATATCTACGCCAAATTTCATTGAGATCTGTTCAGGCAGGCCTTGTACACTCGCATTAGAGCCCTTCATACCAACATATCTAATTTACTGGTTACTTAAACCTTTGAATAAACTATCGCACAACTATTTAGTCGCGTTTTGATTCCTAGCATATATAAAGGTCACACTACTCGACTTTTAGTTGTGCATAAACAGTTGAATTGTCTGCGGAACAATTGACACTCGACAATCGAACAAAAGTTGTGAGTTTGTTTAGTGAAAAGTGTGCGCCCGCTCTTAGATTTAATTTTAATTCATCTTGTACATATTCTTTGCCAAAAATCCATGTGGGGTATTTTTCATTTTAGTATAATCACCGTATTTACAAAATAAACTAAGGATAATCAAAATGTTCACTCGTGT
>NW_013526458.1:0-931 GCF_000836215.1 Papilio polytes
GTGGCCGCTTGCTCGTTTGCCACCTTATGTTATATAAAAAAAAATACATACTTTAAGAGTTAAGGTACGAACAAAATGAGAATGATTATTATATCAAATAACAAGCTTTGCGGAGACATCAGCCATACTTATCCACCGTTTAGAAGCCGCACCGTAAACCACATGGTATAAGGGACGTTGTGTACCTACAGCTTTATTTCGTTATTAAAAGTTTCTTTTCTCTTTAAAAATTCAGTAGATACAGTTAAGATGTCTTAACGTAGTATTGAAGCTTTAAGAGTTTTAGAAGAAATTAGTTTCGATTAACAGTGCTTTGGGTATTTACAATTAAATGTAGGCGTTTCATGTTTTATTTAATTTTGTATTCAATTCACGATCTACCAGAGAGAGAGTTGAGTCGGCATTTTCTGTGTAATTCGCCACTAATCAAGTTATAGTCGACAGTGCTCCACAACTTTTATATCATTAGCGCTCTCTCTTTTATTAAATTACAGACCGTGTACCATTTGTATGACACAAAACTATGAAACTATTGTCAATTCTATACACGTTCAAAGAACTCAAGCATTTATTTTTACTATAAGGCGGCAAACGAGCTAACGATCGCCTGAATTCGACGAGAAAGCGAAGCGATCGCTGCTTATGTTCACCCACAATTGCAGATGCGTTCCCTTAATCAACGGAGATGACACACATAAAGAGGATAATTCCCTTTTCTATGTGTCTCTTCCACCGTCATACCACTTTCCCTCTCCATCTTTATCGTATATGAAAAATATAGGAAAGGAAAGGGACTAATATGGGGCATGTTCACTTTGTAAAATTGAGACTTTTGAAATGTAGGGACTTACTCCAAGTAGACAGACTATGTGATACCAATTTCACTATCTAAGGATAAGTTAACGCACCTTGCCAACCCCAGTGGGTTCCT
>NW_013526459.1:0-516 GCF_000836215.1 Papilio polytes
TGACACATTTGCTGACATCTCTCTTGTTTGCTTGTTTCCACGCAGTGATATCGTGACGGCGCTGAAAAACCAGATGTCCTTCGAAATCCAGCAAATGACGTCGAAGGCGAACGCCGCGGCGGACAACGCCATCAAGACAGCGCAGATCGTCGGTGAGTTTACTAAGTTATCTATGTGTTGTCTCTCAATATATGTAAGGTGGATGACCAACTCTGTGTCCTGCGCAGCGGAAAAACTGGAACCAGCAATCGGAATGGCGGATCGCATCAATGTGCTGCGGCTGGTGGTGGCCGACTACGCCGAACAGCTCAATGGCTTCGACGCTGGCCTCACCACACAGGTATACCTACTATTTGTTTCATGATAGTGTTGTCTTTTTACTATTTTATAGAGTGCATAACTTTGAAACAATCTTTAAAATATAATTCTGCTATGTAGTGTGGGATATCCTGTTACATTACATTTATTTTCTAGATGCAAGGGTTCCAGGAGCAAATGAACCAGATGCGGACGGAG
>NW_013526460.1:0-2157 GCF_000836215.1 Papilio polytes
CTATCTGACCAACGATGATGAGTTCATTATCAAGACAGTGCAGCACAAAGAGGGAGAGTTTCTACAGAAATTACTGCCCGGATACTACTTAAACCTCGATCAGGTACATCAATACACAGTATTTTTAGAGCACACTATCGAACAACTACATTACTTGATTTTTAGTTGTGCAACTAAACAGTTGAATTATCTGCGAAACAATCGACAATCGCTTAACAGTTGAGCGATTGTTTGGTCATAGGTGTTTGCACCTCTTAGACAATGTGCGCGCTTATTCTAATATGTCTCAATGACATTGACAGATGTCATAGGGATGGGACGTGTATACCAATGATCTAGTGTTGAGCCACTACTACGATTTAGTACCGATTTCTTAACAGTACAAATATATGCATTTTTTAATACATATAATAAAATTCACAGCCCATTTAATTTAATTATTTAATTTGTACAAAAAGGTCGGTGAAAGTTCTAATAATAGCACGTATCGGTTTAGTATTTTTAAAATATCCTGCACGGTTATGTGAAGACAGAGTTTGCGGTAATTTTGAGGTCCAAGCCATTTTTGTAATTGGAACATCGCGAAAGATGTTGACTGTACTTACCACATAATTATTCCTTATTAGACGTTACAGATGCAGTCTAGATCTCATTGGCTTGTTAATGTATAATTCTTCGCGGTTCTCAGTAATATTAACATAAATGCCTAGAAAATACATAGAAAATATTACTGTTAAATACTGAATAATTTAATAAGCAAGCAACTGAATAACCATTCATATGTGTTTGAATTATTTCCTTCATATAATTACGATCGTTCTATATTATCTCGTAAGAAGACTTCATACTAATGTTAGAGATGTTAAAAAAAACTGATTAGTATATTTTAATAATTCTTTCATCTATATAAAGCTTTTTCGTCACCTAGTAATTGAAGATCATTTAAGTTTATATGTCAAAAGCGAAACCAAGACTAGTCTAGGCTACTAGTACAGGGGTGGCGAACATTTTGTATTAAAATGCCATTTTTTTAAAGAGATGTTTATTGCAGTCTTAGACGTGTTTATGATAATTTTTACTTGTATTGATACGTCAATTCCATAGTTCACCTACTTCATAATTTTCTCGTAGTGTTTTTATGATTTTCGACGTGCACAAAATATTATGTGTGCGATTTATGGCGTGCTGGTTTGCCACCCCTGCCTAGTATGTAAGATCACACTGCAGAGCATACTGAATGTTAATTTTGTTGTCATGGCAACCAAAATAATTCTCGTCTCTGCTTTAGAACCCCCGCACGCTCCTACCAAAGTTCTTCGGACTGTACTGCTACCAGTGCAACAGCAAAAACGTGCGGCTGGTCGCTATGAACAACTTGCTGCCCTCCTCCGTCAAGTTACACCAGAAATACGATCTTAAAGGATCAACCTACAAGAGGAAGGTATGTGATAGTCGTTTAGATTAAAGATTCTTCAAGTATAAGTGCCTCATACACAATATTCCATTGTTAGTGAGCACATTTTTTTTATAACTTAAGGTGGCAAACGAGCAAGCGGCTACCTGAATCCGCCACAATAGCGAAGCGACCGCTACCCATAGTCATCGGCAATTGTAGAAGTGTTGCCTACCCCTATCCGACGGAGGAGGAGACGCACATAAAGAGGATACTTCCCCTTCCTATGCATCTCCTCCACCGTCAAATCCACCTTCTCTTCCCATCCTCTCCTTACAAGAAAGGGATGGTAAAGGGAAAAGGACTTAAATTAGGCCTCCGGCAGTGGTGCACTCATCAGACGAAACACGGAATTGCTTCCATTTGACGCCTGTCTTCTGTGTGGTCGTGGTATTACTGGGGGCGTGCCCTGCAGTGCTAAGATGTTAAAGCGGGCACTACCACTGTAACAACACACACAGCACATTTCTGACAACTTAAATATGTGGCTTGTTCGTCACATTTTGTCCTATATATTATGGTGATTTTTGATTCATTTAAATCACTACTACTGATACCATGGCTTATCTATTCATCTATACTAATATTATAGGAAAGAATGAGAAGTATTTCTGTATTTACTGAAATAACTCAAAAACTACTAGGTTGTTTTTAATTCTTTCACTATTAAAAAGCTACGTTATCAACTAACGTAGACTATATTT
>NW_013526461.1:0-746 GCF_000836215.1 Papilio polytes
CGGGAGGGGGTGACGCTGCCACGCACGCCTCCTTTGGGCTTCCTGCACTGCTGCCATCACTGTAAACAAGCACATTATTGTTACTATAAAACTACAGAGATTTGCCTGTCCACCCTACAGGATAGAAGCGTGATATGTGCAACTGAGTTATCTCTGCTGATAAGTTCGGTTGATGACTCGACACGCACAACTGCTGATAAAAACTACGCTGCAACTTGTGTTGCAAGTATTAACACGTATGTTTGTATAACCGTTGAACACTGATATACACTTATATTGAACACATCGATGACTCCTAGGTAAACTATCGTAAGTCACAATTTTGCGTTTTAAACCTCGTTTTATATTTTTTTTAAATTCATACTGTAAATATTACTTTTATGTTTTAAATGTTATTTAGAAAAAGAACTATAGATTTTGTTTCTCTATTGTCGTTATTAAGCGCTTATAGTTTAGTTTAGTTATCTTGTTCACTGCCTTTAACAAGATACATTTTTTAAAAGACCACATTTATCTACCATAGTATAGTTCAACTAACTTAATTGGCTACAAAAGTAAAAGCAAATACAAAATACAAAGTCGCGATACACAACACGCGTACATTGTGCATATCAACACTGGATATATAGCATAGCAAATGTTATTTGTAGGGAAGTGTTGCGGACGTCGACAGTGTTGACCACTGTTCCTGACCATGGAAAACCATAGAGTTTTTCACTTTTCTTTCTCGCTCTAACATAAACTAA
>NW_013526462.1:0-1757 GCF_000836215.1 Papilio polytes
GAACATTATACGAAAGTGAGTAGCCTATGTGTTCTTCCAGACTATCCTCTGCATCTATACCAAATTTCATCGAAATCTGTTCAGTTGTTTAGGCTACAAACTCTAACATTCATCCATCTAAACTTTCACATTTATAATATTAGTATGATTCGAAAGTAATTTTTATTATGTTCTGAAATACGCTACGAAATAAAAAGAATTAAAACCAAGAATCTTATAAACGCGAAAAATAAGATCGATGTTTGTAATCATATAAGTTCAGAACCACTTAATGATTAGGGATAGAATTTGGAAAAAAGATAGGTCTAATATAGAATAGTGCATAAGTTAGTTTTAATTTTGACAAAAATGTACGGTTCCAGTGGGACACATTTCTGTTTTTACAGTCCGTTTGGTGCGAAGTCGCGGGCAATAGTTTACAAATAAAAATATTTCAATGCGTTACAAAATAGTGTATTGGTGATTCCCTTTGTTTCGTTAGATATATCTAGAGCGAGCATTGTTTGACTGCCAGTTTTAGGTCATCTAAATGACCTTAATTTAATGTATGTTGATTTTTAATTTGGTTCCTTTTAGTTATTTTTTGTTTTGTTATACTTATCGTTTAGTTTGAACTGTTGAACTTTAGTGTTTGATCATCATCATCATCTCCCCTGCCTTATCCTACTCCCGTAGGGTCGGCGCACCGGGTTTTCGTCCTCCAAAACACTCTATCATCCGTCATCTCTGTCATCACTCCCTTCTTGATCGTGTCACCTTTTTTGGACTTTAGTGTTTGATATTTTTTTTATTTACATTTTTAATATAAATTCCGTGCGAAATTAAAATTTCTTATCAATTCGTTTAGGTCATGTGTCAATTATGTGTATATTTTCAGTTTTGTTAAAGATAAAATTAATAACTTTTATGATTCAAAAATTTAAACGAATTCGTATGTAAAATATCTGAAAGCGATATAATTGTGCCTACATAAGGCTATATGAAGTTCGTTTTTATTCAGAACTAGCTGTTCTCGTGCGGCTTCATTAAATTAAATTATAAAATATTTATTTTATTTTATGGCAACCTTGCTTCCTTGATGTTGGCTTGTACTTTATGGTCCCTTTTGCACATTACCCCCTAAGTTGATTACCGTGAAAATTTATAGCCTAAAGCGTGTAAGTGTAGGGCTTTTTATTAAAGTAAGAATTATTCAAAAATAAGCTGTGATTGCTGACATCCTACGCCACAAAGTAGTGTGTGTTTACGCTTTATTATATTAGTATAGATATCAAATAAAATAGTTACCAACTACTGTAATCGGGATACACTCAATTGCAAAATTCTTTATCCCTCTAAAAAATGAAATTTAAAAAGTTTGACTTAAGTAGATAGTTTCAAGTCCTGAAAACATAGAGTACATTTTTTATTATTTTCGTAAAACACAGATAGTTTTTTTTATAAACATTGTATGAAGATGAGGGGGGTTATCAATATATGCCACAAAATTATCGTCTGCGTGATAAAAAAAATGTTTTTTTGATAAACCTTGCCAATTATCTCAGAAGCTGGCAATTTATAGGTATGATAATAATTTTATGATACTCCTTATGTAATAAATGTTATACTATACTAGCTGTTCCCCTGCGGATTCACCCGCGTGGAATTATAAAAACTATATTTTATTGTTTACATTTGCCAAATTATCAATTACAGATGTCAAAATAACATTACATGACAACCTTGCTTCCTTGATGTTGGCAGCAACTTATGGTCTC
>NW_013526463.1:0-1101 GCF_000836215.1 Papilio polytes
GCACGCACCGCCCGCGCCGCACACAGCGCACTGCTCTCACAAAACCAGGTCAATTACCTTGTCAGTGATTGAAATCTCTAGAACGGATCCACACTTAGTCTAGTTGGACAGTACTCAGTACCTGGTTTACAACTGGCACCAGTGAGTCCGTACAATCAATGCCTTGCTTTAGCTACTGTCCAACTGTACTGTCATGTGAGCTTAGCATTATGTTAACGGAGAACTTTGAACTATCTCACAAGTATAATATAAATAGCCTTTATTCAAATAAATCAATTTACAACATTAATTGCAATCCAGAAGAATAAAATCTTGCATGCTCGGATTAATGGATTTCCAAGATGGAATTAATGTTTGGACAAATTTTGAGTGTCTAAGGCAGTGGAAACAGTGCTTGTCCCTTTTCTCTTATTTAAAAAAATGTACTTCATAAAAGGACAATTCATAGCGATAGAAAATAAACAAGATGCATTTATATTTGTATAATTTTATTGCTTCATTGTTCGCAGTACATACTCGAGTAGTAAAGTAAATAAAATTTAAAGTAAATTTCAATAATGGCCCAAACTAATTAATTTTATTTAGTTTACTTATCTGTTTGTCCATTACCGACATAGGCCTCTCCCAACTTCCTCCATTCCTTTCTTTCCGTTGCCGTCCTGGTCTAAGGATATCCGCTACTGCCTTAATTTCATCTACCCATCTTTTAATCGGTCTTCCACACTTCCTTTTGCCACTTTGACTACCAAAAATAAGTTGCTTTACTCCATTTGTCAGGGTCGTAATCTCACAAGTAAAATAGATAAAATCAGCATTAATGTGAATATTATTAAAAAATATGTGAAACTTACACTCATAAAGGATATAAAGGTATTTGTTACAAAATATTTTTTGTGTGCACAAAATTTTAGTACTATTGTTTGAGGAATAGACGAGGTTCAATAAATAGATAATATTTTTCAAAACAATTATATTTAAATAAAAATTCAACAACAGTTACACATTACCTAAGTTACAAGATGTACTTAGTTACATTCCGACAGACAGACCGCGTACAGTCATGTTATATAAGTATATTGTATAAAGCTGCATGTATATACA
>NW_013526464.1:0-2676 GCF_000836215.1 Papilio polytes
TGTAAACTCGAGTATCTTTTAAAATATTAATGTACGTTTCCATATTGTGTTTCCATATTGCATTTTTTTAGATAAAGAAAGGGACAATCTTACTAATATTATAAATGCGAAAGTTTAGATGGATATTTGTTAGCGTTTGTAGTTTTAACGCTTGTATGGATCTGGATGCAATTTGGCATAAATGTAGAACACAGACTAGAACACATAGGCTACTCACTTTTGTTTTTTTTTAATCCACGCGGAATAAGTCGCGGGCAAAAACTAGTAATAATTAGTTTGAGAATTCCTAAATGTCTTGTTTTTTTTTTCACTTTTACAATTACTTTTTCTTCAAAAAGTAAAACCAACAACAAAGTTGTAGATAAAAAATGACATAAAGCAAGCTCATTTCGTTTCGTCCATTAATTATCGTCAACGTCATTAAGTCGTTTATATTAAAAAGATAAGTTGCTAGATTTAGAGCCAAGAATTATTTACTGTAAACACCATTTAGGGCCTGTCCTCCTAAATTGTAAATTGTCTGATAACAATCGAACGTGTAAAATATTTGATGGAAATATCGGATTTTTTTACCTAATCTGACAGTGACGTCATTTTTATGCTGAGCCTATCAGCCAGTGGTGGGACAGGCATTTAATCCTTAGAATCGATTTACTCCAAAGAGTTGATATTTTTCTACTTTAAAGAGTCTCTTGCTTGTTGCTTGTTTTCGGTGATGTTACTGTTTACCCTATTGACAGTTTTTACAGCTTCATCGGATTCTGAGCTCTCGATTTCGGATGATCGAGAGCTAGAATAAAATAAAATACGTGATCCCTAGTGTAGTTAAATCCCTAGTTGCCAACGCGTCTATGACTGAGTGTTAAATAGCATCTTAACGGAGGTTAGAAATAGTATCTTAGAGTCGATTGCCTAAAACTGACAGTGTACAATAATTAGAATTACATTCTTTAAATCAGTTTTATTTAGATGGCATTGTTACAATCAAAATCGTTTTTATCCGTACACAGAGTAGAAAATGTCCAGTACTTAGTACATTTTAGAGCTCACCACAGTAATTATGGCATCTAAATTGTAACCAATTTGAGTTTTCATTGCATTAACAAAGACCCTTAAGAAAATTAAAGCTTAGAGTTTAACAGTTTTATGGAGCGTTTTAGCATTTAACGTTGTTTGCGCTACATCGTGCTGCTATAATTTGAAACGGACAAAGTTTTCTAATTGCCTCGTTTGGTTGCTGTTTTAAGTAGTTTTAAAGTTGTCTTAGCTTACGATATTGTGGCTTTTTTAATAATAGACTATACTTAGTCCTTGAAAGTGATACAATGTTACTAACGTAACAAGCTAATATGATGAAATCCTTTAATTTAGTCATTATCTTTCGCTTGCGCGGAAAAAAAACAGAAGTCGGTCAAAGAGTAGACTATCCTCTATGTCTACTCTTTCCATCGAGATCCTTTGTGCCTTCTAGGCAACAAACTCTAACAAACATTTTTCTGAACTTTCGCATTTATAACATTAGTAAGATTTTAATAATAGTATGAGAAATACTTCTAGAAATATTGAGACAATGAAATCAAGTTAATATTTAAAAAGTTTGTTAACACCTAAACAAACAAAACACAATCGTCCCTATTATTTTTGTATAAAATAACAAAGACAAAGATATATTTCTACAAGAATATCTGCGGCGGAACCATTGTAATACATAGACTAAATTGAATAACACAGAATAGGTATTAGGTATTTAATTATTAAGCGATGTTTTATAGGAAATTATACTACGTATCATGAATTATTTATGTAGGACAAATATAATGGAGTTCTCTAAAGAGCCTAGGGATTAATCGATATTATATTCAGTTGGCAAAGTTAGTTTCCAGTCTGTTAAGCTTTTAATAAACCCATCCGTCAAATTTCAATAGTCGTAGTATAGTTTAGAGTTTATAGCGTATGTAGGTTATGGACTTTCGTCCGCGATTCCGTCCTCCTGGAATTATCAAATACAAAAATAAGTAGCCCATGTGTTCTTCCAGACTATCCTCCACAGAACATCCATCTAAACTTTTGCATTAATAATATTAATACGATTAGTAAGAAGTAAGTAAAGGATAAAATACAATTAAATTACACATTTGATAAATAAAATACAGTTCGAAAAATAATCTTATTTACAATTACAGTTTTCTTACTTAGTAAAACTTTTGTAATAGCGTTCCAATTCTTCTATAATAAATACTTAATTTATCAGCCTTACAAAGAAACGCGGTATAAAGTTAAGCTTAAGATTAAACTGAGTATTAGCAAATTTGTACTAATATTTCCTTATACCCAGTTTATTTGTATTTTTAATTTAGCGTTTATTGTAAGGCTGTAGATCTTGTAATTAGTGACAATCACTCTGATTTATTGACCGACTTCACAAAAGAAGGAGGTACTCAATTCGTCTGTATGTTTTTTTTTATTTTTTTTATTAATTATGGCTTTTAAATAATGATTATAATTGCCTTTGCTTTACGATATTTTTGTAACATATAAGCGAATAATTACATTATTGTTCACAGAAAGAGGTCTGTTTTTACGTATCTTGTGAAACAAGTACAGAAATGTTTTCAACCAATTCTAACCTCAAAATTCTGGCAGAATTCCAGATCTTGATATTAGGGAGAAAGCTGA
>NW_013526464.1:3411-5748 GCF_000836215.1 Papilio polytes
ATCTCATTTACGTAAATGTTTTTGTACCTGAGTTTAAGCTATTGGCAATACTCCAAGTCCTAGATTTCAGGAGCACTTACGTCCTGGATGAACTGAATTGATTTCGTATACTATGTGTGGTATTTTTCGTGATAAAATTTAAAGCTTTATATCCTGTTTTAATATTACCATTTCTTTTACTCTGTTTGAAAACAGTTTTAAGATTAAGTTTTAATGACTTTTATTATCAAAAAGACACGTACAGTCACTTATATGAGAATACTGCATTTATAATACATTGCTTGTCGCCGACCATCATCATCTCCCCTGCCTTATCCTACTCCTGTAGTGGCACACCTGGTTTTCGTCCTCCAACCAACTCTATCATCCGTCATTTGTCATCACTCCCTTCTTGATCATGTCTCCTTTTACGTAATCCATCCATCTCTTTCTAGGTCTACCTCTACCGGTGTACCTCCACTTTCATAACGTGCTTCTTGTTACATGCGATTCATTCCTTCTCATAATATACCCATACCACGCTAACCTTTTACTCCTTATTTTCTCAACCACTGGGGCTACTCTCAAACTTCCTCTAATATACTCATTTCGTATCATTGCTTGTCGCCGATATTCATTATTATATACATTTTACACAATTTTTTAATATATTGTTGCGACATTGGTTTAATTATATTGAGTGAGTTCACATTTTTTATAGAAGACGGTAATTTATAGTGCAGTTGTGCTTTTTCGAAAATAATATTTTTTGCACCGCAGTTGGTTCCATCTTTTAACAATGTTTTTCTAATACCAATGTTTAGTACCTAGGGATATTTAAAAGGGAATTTCGGTGGGTAGATGTTAGATTTAAAATCTATACTAATATAATAAAGCGTAAACACATATTACTTTGTGTCTTAGGATGTCAGCAATCAAAGCCATATTTTTGAATTATTATTTCTATTGTAAAAAGCCCTACACTTACGACACGCTTTACGCTATATATTTTTACGCTTTCAAACTAAGGGGGGGTAAATAAATCGAAAATAAAACCTTCATGTGGGAAAGGGACCATAAACTACAAGCTGCCAACATCAAGGAAGCAGGGTTGTCATTTATGCATTTGAATTTTGACATTTGACAAATGTAAAGAATAAAAAAAAATTTTGCACAATTTCATGCGGATGAAGCCGCACGGGAACAGCTAGTATCTTATTAAAATTAGATCAGATGTAGACTATAGTTTGGATTACAACGTAGACTATTACTATACTTGGATTATTCCCAAACGTCACCGTGCTCTGGGGACAGAGAATAAAAAGTTCCTTCCGTCCCACTTATTAGTCCCATAATCAGCAATAATGTGACAGGTAGAACAGTTATGAAATAAGTTACAAACGTCCCCTCGTTAAAAGGAGGGACGAATGAAATTTTTTGTTCTCATCCATCTCCACTTGGGGACAGAACGGGGTGACGGTCGGAAATAATCCCGATAATCAAGTAATAAAATGTTTAAAAACATGGATTATGTCGATTAAATTTAAATTGGATTGATAAAATACTTATAAAAAGTGAGTTTTCAAAAGTTTTTCAACGTAATGAAATTTCATTTGTGAGTTTTTGTTCATTTGAAATCGTAAAAAGGAACATTGTTGCGTCGATAAAAACTAAACTACCTCGTAAAATTTCCTGATTACATTTTGTAGGAGGTCGTTATCGAATGCAATTACATCGGTAAGATGTTTGGTTTAACTCAATGTTAACATATAAGTACTTCAAATTAAAAATAACCCACATAAAAAAAAAAAACAAACTACAAATCGAAACTACGTCATATCTTAGTTGGATAGTTGTAAATTATTAGCGCGACTCCGTTGTGGTATAAAGAAAAACAAAAGCAAGTAGCCTACGTTTTTTCCAGACTGTTCTACATCTATGCCAAATTTCATCGAAATCCGTTCAGCTGTTTAGGTTACAAACTCTAACAATCCATGCAAACTTTCGCATTTATTTATTGGAAATGTAAACCAATTGCATGTTCAAACTTCACAACCAAATTAATATACTATAGACAATGAAAACTAAAGAAGCAGAAGAACATACAGATGACAGGCGTACACAGCGCTCACAATACAAGAAAATGATGTTTTCTTTTCCAATAACAAACGTTGAATCACATTTACAACTATAAAAAAGGCTACACATATTAAACAAAAACAATAAAAGAAAATTCAAAAGTGTTACTGGTGGTAATATAAGCCGAGATCCTTTTTTTTATAACATAAGGTGGCAAACGAGCAAGCGGCCACATGAATCCGCCAAAATGGCGAAGCGACCGATGCCCATAGACATCCG
>NW_013526465.1:0-889 GCF_000836215.1 Papilio polytes
CCTCAGACTCCGAGGATAAAATCTCCTGATAATAAAAGAAAAAAAACTATTTTCAGTCCTTTGCTATCTGTACTATTATAAAGATGAAAAATTTGTTATTTTTGTATTGAAATAACTAAAAAACTACTTCGGCTGATTTTAAAAATCCCTTCACCGTTAGATAGCTACTTTATTAGTCAGTAATAGGCTATGTTTTTAATTTCACGCGGGTGAAGTCGCGAGCAAAAACTAGTTTTATATAATCGAAGGCCTGAAATTTAACAATTAACTAACCATGGTTAGTCATGTCATACTAAAAAGATGAAAGGCCTGTCCCACCACTGGCTGATAGAGACTCAGATAACATAAAATAGACTGTCAGATAAGGGAACAAAATCTGATATTTCCATCACATATTTTAAACGTTCGTTATCAGACAATTTACAATTTGGTAGATAAGCCCTTAGATTTCAAATCTATCACTTCCACTCCAATTTGTATTATAATTTTGTCGTCTGTCAGATTGTAAGACGTTTACGAAACAAAATTAAGACTTTTTAAAATATCAATGTAATACCTAAGTGAAGATAGACTTAGGGCCTGTTCTACCAAATTGTAAATTATCTAATAACAAAAGAACGTGTAAAATATGTGATGGAAATATCTGATTTTGTTCCCTTATACAGTGCCGTCATTTTTAAGCTATCTGAGCTATCAGTCAGTGGTGGGACAGGCCCTTAGGCGGGAAAGTTGAGGGTTAACAAATCTTATTAATATTATAAATGCGAAAGTTTAGATGGATGTTTGTTAGAGTTTGTAGCCTAAACTACTGAACGGATTTCAATAAAATTTGGTATAGATGTAGAGGATAGTCTGGAAGAACACATAAGCTATTCCACGCGGACGGAGT
>NW_013526466.1:0-785 GCF_000836215.1 Papilio polytes
GAGATTACCCGGAACAAACGTGACTTGCTGACAGAGAGACAGCAATTTTTTCATCAGATGATGAAAAAATCGGGAAGATTCCCGAAATCTGAAATTTTTCTTTTGAACAACAGACACTCTATTATGATGATGATGATTTTAATATGTACATAATACTTAAGAATGTATTTGGGATATTAAAATATACTAACAATAGACAATTCCTGATATTTCTGGTTTTATGTATCCGTGGTTTTGTCTTTCAAAACATATCTGCGATACTCGATAATACTGGCACAATTTAATAATCTGATGCAATTTGAATCTGTATTTTTAACTCTGTATTGATTAGATTAAAATAAGTTATAATTAAGCAATTATTTGAAAACCAACTTTGTGGTATGAACACTTAATCAAATTAACGCTGCTGGGGAGTAGGGTTGCTACCCCTTTTTGATATGAGGTTTTCGGGGTTTTGTCAGAGTCAGAGCGAATTATATGAAGTAACGTGACACTAGGGGTGGACGTCATTTTTCTTTTTTCGTCATCCGCTAAAGTCAAACTACTTCTGTAGTCTTATCTACTATTGTAAGACACAGCCCTATTTGGCATATATCTTTGGTTCATAATAGATGCTGTGTAACACTGACATTAGTTTTTTTTCGTCATAGGTAGATATCAAGGGTTGGCAAATCATTCGTCCCTTTTTGTGTGACAAATCTTTGAGTTCACTTATATTTAAATTGGCAACCCTAGTGTAGAGGCTTAATGGCCGTGCCATTAGAGACCTGTTGATATGTTTATCA
>NW_013526467.1:0-1155 GCF_000836215.1 Papilio polytes
CCAGTCATGTAATACATTCCATAATTAAATAATTTAACCCTACCACCATTGTCCACTAATATATTACCATCTGCCAGTGTTCTATGTACAATATCTTGATTATGCAAGAATAACAAGCCTTTAGCTATCTGTACTCCAATATTAGTAACTTCGTCGAATGAAAACTTGGACTTCCATTCCTCTAATGATTTGCCAAAAACTTCTGTTACTACTATTATTCTCTCTGGAATATATTTAATAACAACTCTGGTTAAATTTACGTATTACACTTATTAAAAATATTTACTATTTTCAGTAGAAAAATCCTTTATAATTTACATTTCGCTTCATTTAACTTATGTAAATACGCCTACTTAGTATATTAGGAAGGGTGCTAATTATATTTTGGATTTTAGTTTTCATTTTGCTGTACTGACCGTGTTTTCCGCGAATAATATCAAGATATGTACACAAGTTAGGGTGTTGTACGGTAAGTAATCGTTGAGCTCGTCCCAGGATTGATATTGAACTTGGTGTTAGTGGTAATCCATTACTGCCGCATGTCTCTCCTGGATGATTTTTCGCAAAATAAGTACAAGCTGCGAAAACATATTTCTCTTCGTTATCCCTCATTATTGAAATCAAATAACTAGAAATTGTAAATAAAAAGTATTTGTTATCAATATAATACAAAACAAAACACTTCACTTAATTGACAATGACATTGAAGTTTGACGTTTAGCATTTAGGATTAGGATTAGTGATGTGAATAATCTTAATCTTCATGATGATGATGATGATGGTGATGGTGTGAGAGCTTGCCTGCATTACTTATAAAGTAATTCTCCCTTTCCGATGTGAGTGGATATTTGTATTTTTTTATAGCAACTTTGAATTTCAAGATTGTGAAAGAGAGATTTTCTTTGCTTTTTTAAAATCTGCGATTTAAAAAGGTACAGTATATCGGTATATCGATATAGTTGGTATGATTATGAAGACTAGTAACAAAACATTCAATATACGATACATAACATTATTTACATTTCATTCCTGCTTCGTACGAATGCTAATCGTTTTATAACATTATTAGTTATTTAATTAAAAGAACTAAGGGTGAGTTGCACCATATTGCCGGTTACCGTTAAAGTTAAAATTATTTTAAATGGTAATATTTGG
>NW_013526468.1:0-512 GCF_000836215.1 Papilio polytes
TTTAGATACGGTTTATCTACATAATAAAAGCAATTCCAAAAATTAGGAAACATCCCCATTAAATGATTGTTGTGATAGAATGTGTACTAATTTAGATCATAGGATTATTTTAGATAACATGTATAATAATGTAGTTAGTGTACTAAAGAAAGCAGCGATATGTAGTTCTAGGGCTGTTAGGCATAATAAATGTAAATACGTCTGTGGATGGAATAAATATGTTAAAGATGCGCATCGTGACGCTCGTAATAATTATAAGTTATGGATGTTGTACGGTAAACCTAACACAGGACCTGTATATACGCTTATGTGTGAATCTAGAAAAACTTTTAAGATGAAATTAAAATGGTGTATAAACAATCAGGAGAGGATTAAAATGGATTTATTAGCCGAGAAACATAATAATTAAGATTTTAAGAGTTTTTGGAAAAACACAAATAAATTGAATCCCAGGCAGACATTTCCTGTTAGTGTTAGTGGCGTGCAGGCTGGTAAAAACATAGCCAACCTTT
>NW_013526468.1:629-1007 GCF_000836215.1 Papilio polytes
TCCTGTTAGTGTTGGTGGCGTGCAGGGCGGTAGAAACATAGCCAACCTTTTTAGGCATGAGTTCAAGGTAGAATCGGCGACTTACGTAGGTGCGATTACTACGGCTACAGTTGAACAAGTACCCGAGAGAAGCATCTGTTTTACGACAAAAGAGGTAAGGTCTCTGATTCGTTCTATGGTGAAGGGTAAATCTCCGGGCCATGATGGACTTAGCATAGAACACCTACAACATGCCGGTGATCACTTGCCGAGAATCTTGGCTGTGTTCTTTACGCTCTGCATACGTCACACTTACTTGCCTACGGACTTAACCAGAACCGTGGTGGCCCCAGTCATTAAAAATAAAACCGGGGACCCCTCTGATACATCTAATTATAG
>NW_013526469.1:0-603 GCF_000836215.1 Papilio polytes
TACCAAATAAAATCGTTCAGCCGTTTAGGCTACAAACTGTAACAAACATCCATCCATCTAAACTTTCACATTATATTAGTATAATTTGTTTAACTAACAATTGCAAATGTTAAAATTCAAATTCTTAATTGAATGAAGGTATTTGTAATTGGATAACACTTACTATTACGTACAAGTGTTCTTCCAGACTATGCTCTACATTTGTGAAAAAATCATCGAGATCCATATAGCAGATTTGGATAATCTCAAAACTTTTTTTTTTGTAATAAAAGGGGGCAAACGAGCACGTGAAAACGTTGGTGTTCACATGCTCGTTGCTCAGGTCGTGCTCAGGTCAATAGCTCATGGACATCCACAACACCAGAGGAACTACAGATGCATTGCCGGCCTTTGAGGAAATGATAGGCTGATATGAAATTCATCATCATCACCAGCTCACTATACGTCCCCACCGAGGGGCTCAGAGCCTACCCTAATAAGGGGTGATTAGGCCATAGTCAACCATGCTGGCCAAGTGCGGGTTGGTTGACTTCACACATATCTTTGAATTTCTTCGCCGATATGTGCAGGCATCACGATGTGTACCTTCACCGTAAGAACGTC
>NW_013526470.1:0-767 GCF_000836215.1 Papilio polytes
CTTCTAAACATTTCCCGAGGAGAAGGACCTCGGCAAGGGTGAAGACGTAGCGTCGTCCTTTTGGTACTGTAAGAAGCTTAAAAATTGGAACTATTAAAACTAGTACGGACAAAATCGATATGATTCGGCGTAGCCGACGCTTTCTATAAGCGTTCAGTGTAAGACACGAATATTATAAACGTCCCAACTTGATGGTCGAGGCGAAAAAGTATAACATGAGAGATGCACGTAATATTATCGTGACGAAACAATTTACTTTGCGTTTAAAGTTTAAACAATTGGCAAAAGTTTGAGCGCTGCGTAATTTGGCTGCAAGCGGGCTGCGGCCGGCGGCCGGTGGCGTCGCGGAAGCGGAACTCAATCAAGCTAACATCTCCGCGTCGATCTCCCGTTCTCGACAGCACTGAAACTTTCTCACTGTGCGACACCATTTCGGGGAAGTAAAAATGATATCTGACAGTAGACGACTGACGTAAAGGCGCTTCGAGGGTACTCTTTCTTCAATTTAAACTTTACACAGACATTTTTATCGAATATAAAAATAAGCTTTCAGAGTTATCTCAGTTTTGTCCATCCCACACGACTATACCACAAACAGCGTGCTTCCTAAACTATATTCGAACGGGCACGTCACACCCGGGAAGGTTCGACGCGAGAACACAAACAGAATGCGACCGAACACGCGAAAATCGGTCGCGTAACAAGCGCTCCGATAAGCTGCTCCGCTCGGTGCGTCAGTCCGTGCAAGGGTCCGTGCGCTGGGCGCT
>NW_013526471.1:0-3910 GCF_000836215.1 Papilio polytes
CCGCCATGCCACCCCCGCCGCCACAACCTGCTCCACGCTGAGATCTGCGGATATCAAACAATAAATATTTATAATCTATACTATTACAGTATTACTATATTACTTCTTACTTCTTGCTAATATTATAAATGCGAAAGTTTAGAAGGATGTGTAGTGTACTATTTACATATTTATGGATGGATGGAGATGGATGGATGGATGGATGTTTGTTAGAGTTTGTAGCCTAAACAGCTGAATAGATTTTAATGCAATTTGGTACAGATATACATGATAGCCTGAAAGAACACATACACTTTTTTTTAATTCCACACGGACGGAGTCGCGGGCTAAAGCCAGTAATTTTATAAAGAGGAAAGATTGGATATTTTTTTATTTTTGTACGTATTCGATTAACGTAAAAACTACTGCACCGATTTTAAAAACGCCTGTACCATTAAAAAGGAAATTTATCTATGAGTAACATAGGCTACGAGTATATCTGATTATTACTAAATTTTACGAACCATTAATAAAAAGCGTGTTGCTGGACCCCGGCATTAAAAAATCATTTAATTTTACCTTTTCGCAGCTTTTCGAATTGTAAATAGCTCAATTAGGTCTACAGAAAAGTCCGCGATAGCATATATCTATCTATCTTTAACGGTTTTCTTACAATAACCACTTTTTTGTTTACAAAAGTAACTAAAAAAAACCGCATTCTCTTTGCGTCGTTGTTTTATTGGTTTCAATATCTCTCTTTATCCAAATAAATATATTTGTTGTCAGGAAAATTTCATTTATACTAATATTATAAACAGGAAAACTTTGTTTGTTTGATTGTAATAAATATGTTCAAAAACTACTTTGCCGATTTTAAAAATTCTTTCACCGTTAGAGAGGTAATTTTTCTGTGAGTAACATAGGCTACATATTTTATGTTTTTTTTTTTTAAATATCACGCAGACGGAGTCGTGGGCGGAAGATAGTGTGGAATAAAATTGTCTTTTACAGTATTTAAATTAGACAAATAGTTTAGAATATGTCGCGAACACAAACAGTAAGGGTAACTGAAAAATCAACGCAAATATACTATCGGGCTTAGAAATTTGAAATCTTGCCTCAGTATTCTGTTATTACGTAGATTACTACTATGGCTTGTCTAAATAAGATAGATTTGTTTGACAATTAATTTGAAATTTAATAGGGATGGGTTGTGTAAAATCAAGCATGAATCTTTTCGATTTTCGATTTGTATTCTTATAGAAGTTGGAATCGATAGATTCATAGTTGTAACTTATGAATATTCATAATTTTATGCGGATGAAGTCGTACGAGAACAGCTAGTACTAATATAATAAAGCGTAAACACACTACTTCGTGGCGTAGGTCGTCGACAATGTGACCATAGTTTTGAATAATTATTTCTTTAGTAAAAAGCCCTACACTTATGACACGCTCTAGGCTATATTTTGACGCTATTAAACTTAGGGGGTAAATAAATTGAAAAAAAAACCTTAATGTCGGAAAGGGTCCATAAACTACAAGGTGCCAACATCAAGGAAGCAAGATTGCCATGGAACGGTAATAGTTAATAAAAAGGCCTTCGTTGTCATTTGTGCATTTGAATTTTGATATTTGCAATTGAGAATTTGACAAATGTAGACAGTAAAATAAAATATAAATAATTTATGCGGATGAAGCCGCAAGAGAACAACCAGTCATGTATGAAAATACTCTTTTTTTAGGTCTCGCGGAGCCACTGACATGACTTGGTACGCCGGGTGTATCACTGGCACTAGTCACCAATCTAGCGCCATGCCGTAGTACAAAGCGGTGAACAGTTTGTAACAGGATGCCGACAACGGTACGTGTACGAGCGGTTCGTTTCCTACATAATAAATAAAGGCGGCAAGTTGCAGGCGGCAGCGTCGACCCACCTTGACCTCAGCTAAAGATAGCGCCGACATAAGGGCGCCCGCCGCCCCGCCGCCTGCCGCCTGCCGCACTCTCGCCACTCGACTACATCCATCACTTTTTGGACTTAAAAATCAGTCTACACTGATTTATATATCAAAAATGGCCCACATCTTATCAATCCTTGTCCATTCAATCCAATATCAAAGGCAACAAATAACGTAGAGTAGTTTCACCAACAGCACCAGCCCACTATTCGTACCCATTGAGGTGCTCGGAGCCTTGCCTAAGCTACGGTGACATAGTCAACCATGCTGGGCAATTGCGAATTGTTTGACTTCGCACATATCTTTGAATTTCTTAGACGATATATACAGGTTAGTTTAAGCACACTGCACAATACACACACAAACTCACCTCACAGCGAAAACACACATACACCACACAAATGGACGACATTCCGTATCAAATAGCGGAATGTCGTCCAAAAAAAAGGATCAGCGATACACTCCACACCTTTTTGATCGAATTAGGATATAAAAAAAAAGATATATACAGTTTGCATCACGACGTCATCACGTTTTCCTGCACCGTAAGAACGTCGAGTAAGTTATGTACATATGAAATAAAAAAATCACAAGTCAAGTAAAGTCAAGTGTTCATATCCCTGAGCCATCGGAGCACTTAGAGAATCTTTATACATACTTAATTGATCATGAAGATGTGTTGACACTGACCTCTATAACAACGTGGACAAGGTAGTTGTGTTAAAACTCGAACTGATAATAGAATTAGAATGATACAATGACAGTAAAATTAAGCGACGCATTTAAATCGGTACAAAGCATAGCTGTCATTTCCCTGCAGTGCCTCTCCAGCGCATATCTATAGGTAGAAGTGAGTGTGTGTTGAAAATGTTTACTGAACGCAATTACTTTAATTCTCGAATTACAGATGTACATAATTTGCCCGACGTTCTTACGGTGAAGGAAAACATTGTGATGCAACCAGCACATATCGGGGAAGAATTTCAAAGACATGTGTGATAGATATAAGTCAACCAACCCTCACTGGGCCAGAGTGATTGACTAAGGCCTAGTCACCCTAGCTTATGGTAAGTTCGAAGCCCCTCAGTGGGGACGTATAGTGAGCTAGTAATGATGATACGCCTGTAAACTCTTTTAGTCTGTAGATATTCGTAGTTAATATTAAGCTGTGCATTACTAGTGTAGTTTTTAAAACATATAGCTTTCTTACGCTAAGAACATCAGCTTTTTATATAGTTTATCAGTAGAATATTTGTAGGGTTCTTTAAGTATATAACGTCAGGAAGATAACTTTATGCTTACGCGGGTGAATGGGGTCGATAAATCAAGAAAATTAAACTTTATGTAATACAGAATGTTAACATCTACGCATAAGTAACTCGAAAATGTAGGAATCTTGGTTCGTTGACCGGAACGGGCGTCTGTGACGAACGCAGCGGACTTACGCAGCACATCTCGTCAATGAATGAATGTTTCTGTTAGCGGCGGAGGAGGGTACAGGCTTATACCACGCACTCAGAATGGACGACAGGGCATATGGAAATCTGTTTTGAGCGTAAACACTTCTTTAATGTCTTATGTCTTATGTGACACTAATTTTAATGTTTACGCACAAGTTGTACAAAAAGACACAAAGTAGACCACCTCGAACATCAATAAAAGTAACAATTGGTGGTCGTTGCGTGCGCGTGGCTTCACATACCGTGTCCGTCTGGCGACCACCGATCGCCGACCAGTCACCGTTTCTTGGCGACAATCTAAAATTCTGATTCATATCCTACTATTTCACTCTTAAAATTTTAACTCAAATTAGACCTCTCCAACATACTACAATTCTCTATGGCTATCAGATAAAAGGCTTCGACCACAACTGTGTTATGGTAAAATTCAAATAAAACTTGAAAGTAGTAACGATAAACTCAACCCATAGAAATCGCAAAAACGTTTTTTTATATATAACCCTTGTCTTG
>NW_013526471.1:4276-6175 GCF_000836215.1 Papilio polytes
TATGTATGTACTTATGTATAGTATCGACCCATTTGACAACTTTTGCATTCTCAAGAGATCTCATCGGAGTTATCTCTTACTGTCGGATGTGTCAGAAGTCAATGTTTGGTAATTTATTTTCTGTAGTTGCACTGTCATCAGTATCGACCACCAAGTCCATGATTTCTTTGATAGCCGCAAATAACAGTCATTGAAGTGTCAACCTTTCTATGTATCCAAATTAAACACGTTAATGTATGAATGGATTTGTTCTAAATCCTTTTTTAGCAAGGAAATACTTTTAATTGAATAATTTTAAACAAGCGTATTTGAATGAGTCCTTGTTTCTCATTTTGTCTCATGTTGGAAAACTTCATATGTGAAGTTTTGTTGGGACTCACTGGAAGGCAGCTGACATGGACGAGTATATTTTAGACTACCTTTATTTAAATTCCTCGTTGTCAAAATAGCGACTGATTGTTGACTGGGTAGACCCATTTTGACGGAACTTTGACTGTAAGGTAACCGTCACATGCGGAATTGTTTTAGATGGTCACTTTTTAAAATTCCGCGCTAACGAACTTTGCGGGCGATAGCTTGTATTTTAATAAATTCGCGGTGCTGAGGGAAGTTAGAAGTGATATCTGCTAACTAGACAAGCTATTACTAATGGTATTAAGTCAGTATTAAAAAGTGTAATATGCATGACAGGAGTATTAAGATTCCAGATCTAAATTTCTTCTAGAGAATCTAAAAACTTTTATATTAGTAAGATTAGATTTATAATATTAGTAAGATTAGAATATTTACCCATTTGGGCGGTGTAGTCGCATTGCGACAAAGCTTTAACACAGGTATTGTGATCTAAGGGTCCTGGGTGCGATTTCCGCCAAAGTAAGTAGATACAAACATTTTTTTTTAATTTTTATAGAAATGAACACATGTAACTGTTGATTTCAGTCAAGGTACAAATAGCGAGGAAACCTGCAACATCAGTGCAAAGAATTTTAAAGATGCGAAAGATACGAGTATATGAAGTTACAATTTTACTAATTTAGAGTATAATCATGTTGTTACACGGGGACGTAGGAACGTAGCTTGTATTTGTATTTGTATACGCTGGCAACTAAATAGTGATTGTAGTAAACGCGTTTCTACTGTCATCACCTACACATACTACATTTATACATATTATTACTATATTTGAGATACTATCTACTACTATCATTTGCATAAGTCACTGCGCGATCCCTTACATTTATTTACAGGTAACTTTTTGAGTCTCTTGCGCATTTTAACTTCCGCAAAATTATCGCTAGTGGACACCTATTTAGAATCTAAGTGAGAAGTATTTGTATTACCTACTACTCGTATTAAATCACGTTAACAAGTGACAAAAAAAGTGGTCGACACAGGAGAGGGAAGAAAAGGTCGGTCATTTTGATCACTTTGCCCTGACTGATGTAACGTTGGAACTTTTATCTTGACAGATAGATACATAGTTACTAGGTAGGTTAATAGTATTAACTATACTGGATTAAGTTTGCAAAATAAGTTTTAGCCATTACTTTGTTATGCTTTTTGTGTTTCCAATGCCGAAACATACCCCCGACAAAATATATTGTCTTCATTCTCGCAATACCTTTGTAAAACCGAGATATGATAGGTTATAATATCAAAAATTATAATGACCATAAGAATTCGTAAAGTGGTATTACGAAAAACAGAATGACATAGAGCAGGACAGAGAGAAATAGAGTGGGAGGGACGACTCAGCCATTGTTTATTTTATTGTAGTTACAGCGCACAATTGAGATTTGTGGAAGCTTTTAAGCACAAAAGATTTCAATATTCGTATGAATAAAAAATTAGGAAGTTACTTTGTACTCTAACAGAAATTTGCTATTGGTTCCACCAAAC
>NW_013526471.1:8464-10725 GCF_000836215.1 Papilio polytes
TTTAAATCCCAATTACGGTCCAATTCAAATAGTATATTATAAGTTCCTACTTAATTATAATAAAGTTCCGCCATTTCCTGTAGGTACAATATTTTCTAGTACCAAAAGTTTGAGTTCCAAAATTGAATGAACTCTTGAAGCTGCGTTCAACACTAAAAGTTTATACAAAATTTAGCTGCGTACTAGGTTTTTCCTAAATAACATTGTTATGCTAAGGGTAAAGGAGTTTTAAAGTTTGTCTGATGCTTCAACTTTCAAGAGATGAGACATTTACGTACAGTTTTTGTCGAAAAAACATTCGAGACGCGCATATATATGTATTTAGGTTTAAGATGTTATAGTTTAGCTGTAGTTTTGGGCTTTGCCTTGCCTAAAGCCTAAGACTTTTGAAATAGACAGCGCGATAAGTTGACTGGATGTGTCGCGCTCTTCCTGTATTACTATAGACGCGGACCAAAAGATAATAGCGGAGAAATCAGTGCGGCTTGTGAGTTAGTCAGTCTTTATGGAAGAAAGTAAATAAATTAATCATTATGTTCGTGGTGTTCAAATTTGAATTTCTGACTCTATAATAGATTTAAGGGAGTCATTAATATCAATCAAGAGATTAATGAAAATTAATTTGGAAGCATCAAACACAGAGGTGTATTTATCTTAATTATCTTAATTCAACGCAAGAAACATCACAAAGAGTTGTCCAGCATTTATATGTTTTACAGATCACTAGCGAGTATTCTTTCATCCCCAAAATATGAAAGTGAATTTTGAATAACTAATTTGTATTAGTGTGTGTAGTCTTGAATTCATATTAGAATATAATATTGGGCTGGCTGGTGCGATACCCGGTGCGATACCCGGTGCGATGCCGCGATGTCAAGTGGTGAGGTGTGAAGGAGCATTATCAATACTCTTGATTTAGTGCGTATTGACAGTGGCACAGTGTTTGAGCGCCCCTATCGGCCGGAAATGCTGACGTTCCAATTCGCTTTATCGTGTAAGTAAACAAGATCGCCTTAGCGTGGACCCGGCCCCTGTCGTCCCTGTAGGCTCGCACTATCGACATGTTATCTTCATCGTTCGTCATCGCGCTCAGTTACGACATTAAAAATTAAAATACATATAACTTCTGACTTATGCACAAAATCACTTCCTGTGTGACGAGATCGCGGCTGCTGGGAACACATTCTTCCTGCTTTGATATTGCTTCATCAAACTGCAAGACACAAGGGAATGCTGTTATCAAAGTTTGGCAAAACAATTTACTCGTAAACGTTTAGAGAATATTGTTTGGTACGCTATACGGTTATATTATGGCCATGAGCTGAAACGTTCTAAGTAAGAATTTTCAATGTATGTCGAGAGATAAAGAAGTGTAAGAAATCCGGTAATGTGCAACACGCTGTGTGCATAAGCACGTACGTGTATACGTGTATGTATATACAATATATTTATCTCGTTGGGAGCGAACTATTCTGATTGTAGCATTCGCAAATGGGCTCGTTTGTATCAGTTGATCAATTGTGATATAATTAAGGCTTTGTTTGTGGACTCGAGGTATAACAACGACCCCCGGCAAAGCCTTCGTTCTGTTTACACACTCTTTGAAGGATTTACTAATGTTTTGATTACAAAGGCATTTGCGTTAATTTAATTAGAATTTACATTTTGTATTAACAGTTTGAGTTAAATTTACTATTGATGTTGGCCGGTTGCTTTTGTAGCGTTAAGAAGATTGCATGGAGCCGCAACCTACCATATACTCGTATAATACTTATGTTATGGGATTGTCGTTTCAAGTGCGTGTACGCGCTTCTTGAAACGAGTACCTACTTGATTGTGATCAAGTTCCCAGTATTGGTAATCACCAAAATCTTGTGATTCATTGTTTCTTATTTCAACACTAACTTACCACACGTCTTAAAGAAAAATCTTAATTCCTTCAGTTTCCCTTCTTTCAAATGAATTTCCTTAATAAAAAAAGTTGAAGAGAAATGTGATTCGAAATTACAGGAGCGCAAAGTTTTATAAGACGTAGAGCTGTGGACGTTTGCTGAGCGAAATGAAATCTCTTTGCAAACGTGTCAAGTTGTAATTTGGCTCGTCGTGCGAATTGGAATGCGTACAGTCTTCGCTCGCTGCGAGATAATATGTTATGAACAGCTCTGTAACATATTAAGTACTCGCGGCCAGCGTTTCATTTTGTTGATGGCAAATAATGTATAGTTGCTGCGTTCACAACATTGATGAAAAAAATTTTTTTT
>NW_013526471.1:10810-11212 GCF_000836215.1 Papilio polytes
CCCCCCTATTCCCCCGATACTTACCTATACTTACCTATTCTATAAAAAAACAAAACAATACACTAAAAAGTAACGAAATAATTCCTTGATGTCAAAGGCAGTGATATTTCTACGTAAGGCTTTCTACATTTTTACCATGACAATTGACAATTGAATGTTCTCGTATTGTGACGTGTAAGTAATGAATCTACATGGACAGAAACCGACTTTAAAGTAATAATATTTGTACAATATAGACTTAACAGCTACAATAAGGGAGGTTTACTATTTTTAACGTATTATTTCGTTAAAAAGTATTGTTTTTTTTGACCGACTTCCCAAAAGAAGGAGGTATTCAATTCGTCGGTATATTTATTTATTTTTTTTTTTTATTTTTTTTTTATGTGTGTTACGGCATAACTC
>NW_013526471.1:12924-14867 GCF_000836215.1 Papilio polytes
GAATATTTTGTTTTTGGTGTATTTTGTTCTGTTTTTAGTGCATTTTGTTTTGTTTTTCGTGTATTTTGTTTGGAAGTCGGTTTTGTTTTTCGTGTATTTTGTTTGGAAGTCGGTTTTGTTTTTTTATTATTGAGGATATTTTGTTTCTAGTGTATTTTGTTTGGAAGTCGGTTTTTTTTTAAAGTTTAGTCGAAATTCTTAATAAATGAGTTCAGGTTTCAATGTGTAAAACATTAATATGTCGCGTCGTCGTAGAGTTGAAACGTGCTGTTGGGGTCTGTGGGCGTATGGCGCGTGGCGCGGGGCGTGGGGCGCGGGGCTTGTGACGCGAAGGGCGGGGCGCGGAGGGGATACAATAGCAAGCAGGTTTGCGCCACGCTGACTCAGCCTCGCGGCCCCATTCACTTTCTTTTCATTCCGAAATTGCTTTCAGCGCCCATTTGTACCGGCCATTGGAAGACCTTTATATTATCAAAACAAAATATTACCTATGGCATAACAAAAATCACGGAAAGATTAAGTCGTACTGGCACACTTGGTAAACTTTTTTTATAATAATATAACTCAAGCTTGATATTAGCACGAGCAGTTTCCAATAAATAGCAGACACCTAATGCATCCAGCATCGATAGTCCGAGATCTCTGTGCGTTGTACCATGCAAGAAGTAGCAGGTGTCTCAATATCGCTAAGTACATAATAGTCAGCAGTGCACCGCATTGGACACAGCGCCTGGCTGCCGCAGAACATCAGTCAGTACTGCCGGTTGGGCAAGGCGTGGTGGGGCGAGGTGCAGGCGACCGTCCAGAGCGACCGCCAACGTAATACGCAGCTACATAAAGTTTTGCCATATCCGCTTGCTTCCTCACTTACGCTCTTAAACAATTAATTAAAAAACTATCATTTAAGTAATTTTTATTAAAACAGGATTCGTTTGTACTCGTAGATAGCAACAATTTCAGAGCGCAACACATTTACTAGACCGATTCATTTTGTCCAACGTTCAGTTGCGATGTACAAGTTACATTGCGTGTTTCGAACTTGAGTAGCGAAGTCGACACGAAGCCATATTGCGTTGTACAGCAATTAAGTAGTGGGCCGCCGTCCAAACTTTAACACTTAATCAAAGCAAATTGCGGTAACCAATGCTTTATAACATTTGTTAGTGGCAATAATATGCTGAATGCAATTGGAGCTGTTTCATATCACATGTCTTTCTTGTCTTCACTCGCATCTCCCCATGCTCAGGTGTCTGCTGAGGATCAAATCAATAAACACGATAAGCGGCTAGGGCATTATGTTCTACTTATTATTATTCGTAGCATATATTTATTCGTAGACCTATAGAAACTTTTTTGTTATCATGAGTCATGGTACAATATTTTAAATATAGATTTGGCTGTTAAATAACAAATATAACGGTTGTGTAACTTCGAGCACAGACCATGCCTGTCAGTCAACCTGCAGTCACTTTGTCAGACTGATGGTAATGAGCAGGCGGCGCGGGCGGGACCTGACTCCAGGAACTGCGTTCTTTGCACTTTTACTGAACAAGTTATCTTAATCTCAGTGAAAGGATTCCTCTGTTGTTATTTATTCTTGTTAATGGTACGCGAACTTTAAATTTTAATATACTTGTTTAATACCCTTTAAAAGATTTATGTTCTGGTAGTGCCTACATATGTTTTGACATTATCCATATACTCGTACCTCTCCATGAGATAAGGTACATTACGGTTATATTGTTTGTTAGTTTTGTCAATATACTTATTGGGAGTTACTAGGATATTTCACGTCCTGTTTCACATTTAAATAATGCATGTTTTAGTATTATGTTTTACAATTTCGTAATTTTTATTTATTTAATCACATTAAAATTAGTATGCACTGCAAATATAAGGAATCCCAAACGTTTTAAGCCGCTTCTAGGGGAAGTAGCATTTCA
>NW_013526471.1:14957-19467 GCF_000836215.1 Papilio polytes
CCTCTGCCGCCTGCCGCTGTCGTCTGCCGCACTGGGAGGGACGGGGCAAAAAGGGAAGATTTCAACAAGATTTAGAACCTCGATTTAAGGCAGCCGGTTCTAAATAGACAAGAACGTTCATAATTACACTGCGATTACATTCTGGAGAGGGTAATTTATTACTATTATAATTTTTTTTAACTAAGTTATTAAATTATGTAGCGCTTGTAGAGCAATAGGAGCTTGTATCAAATAGCTTACTCGCGACCAAAAAGGGGGAGGTAAGAATACGTAGCGCTCACTTGTTGTGTTCACGCGGGACGACATTTGGGGACGCAGTCTAGTGAACAGGAGAGAGCGCGGCTCTATTGAATTGTCAGAGCGACTGCTGTAGTGCGTCATGCAGTATGGTGTACTTATATTGATGAATACACGTAAAAAAGTTTCGTGAGTGTGAGAGTTTATGAATTAAACATGTTGAGAGACCGCAGTAAATCCAGCGCGAAGTCGTATCGCATTTGAATACGTTATTATGGTTTATAAAGAAGCGTTCGATCGCCAGCTTTGTTATTTAGGTCAAGTTGTCGTCGATGTAAGTCGTTAGACAATTTTAATTTAATTTATATTTACATATTTTAAGTTAATATTTACTGAAATTTGTTAAACACAACTGTTTTTCAAGAAATACTGTAATAGTGTAAGTAATTATTTAATGGAAAACTGAACATAAACATCACATAGAACGTTGCTATCCTAAAATGTAACGAAATTATTTGCGGCTACGTTGGCCAACATTTTGCTTAAAAAATAACTGATTCGTGCCGGCCGCGGCCTTGAATTTTCTCTCGTGCCGTTATGTTATAGTAATATTTTTATAGGATTTCCTTTACTTGGCCAAAGATATTTTTATGAGAAAAGCATGATAAACATTTTGTCTTTCGAGTAATTTCATCGTCGGTATGGGAATTTTTAAATAAGATGACAAAATAAAGTGATTGTGATATAGCAACTACATCGCTGTTTATTTTGCCTTCGCGATGTTCGTAGTTACAAGCTTTATGTAGGTTGTAACGAAAATGTATGAAAATCGGTAAATTGACAAATTCTTGTGAAGTTTTAGACATAGGAGAGATTCAGTCGACCGACAGATGCGGGGACTGGGCACTGGGGCCAGTTGTACATAGTTTCTTAATTAATTCTCATTGTACAATCTCATAAGTACAATGCAAACAATTTGATCTTTACAACATTCCCTAATTTAACAAAGTTTTGATAAGTCTCGAACTATCAAGAAATGTGGAAAGTACTTTTAAAGGATACATAATATGTTTCAAAGTTCTGAAGTCAAGTCGTGTATTTGTGACGTTACGATTACTCAGGATGTAGTTGTTACTAATGAATAATTCATATAAACGCGATCTTATTACAAGTTGTAATTATTTTATGCTACATATGATCTACAATCTAGGCTTCTAAGTTTGTTTTGCAAAACTTTAAACCAAGAAAAGTCTCTGCGACGTTAAAGAGCATTTAGTTATCGTCGTCGCCTCGCGTTAACTAAGTTCATAGTTGAGAGTGGCCCGCAACAGCGGCAGCGGCGCTCTGCTTGCCACTTCGCGATCTTATTAGCAGCTTAAGTATAGCTTTGCTCTTTGTAGAATCATTGCGCCTCGTCGACATCACATAATCATGTTAATAAAGTTTGTTGTCGGACAGCTGACAGAAAGGACAGCAGACAGAAATCAGCTCGGATGTCGAGTATCGCTTGTGATCGTAGCCATCGATATAAGATCGCGTTTATTAGTAGGTTGAATTTATAAATAATTACATAATATTATTAGTAGCTTGTATTTATAAATAAATATGTAAAAGTTGTATATTTTAAACAGTTTTAACCTTTACAATGTGACCGAAGCGGCGCGGCGCGACGCAGCGCTGGGTAGCGGTGTAGCGGCGAACTCGTACATTTGCACAATAACATAATGCGATTTAACTTTACGATCTATTTTAATTGCGGTTCGCGTTACGAGCTGCGGAATTAAATTAAATTCCCGCTCACTTTTGCGGAGCTTTTTCGGAAATTTCATTAATTTGCGACGGAACAAACGACTTTGTAATTTTTTTTTCGGAAAAACGAGAGCTTGCAGCATAAAGATTGCTGTAACGACCTTTTGTTTGTGTTAAGGTTTGACCGACATTTAATACGTTATAAACGAGAATTTTGTTATCAAAAGGTCAACAAACTAATAAAGTGGCATGGCATAGGGAACATGTCTGCATCTCACTGGGGACAGTATTGACACCGATGTTACCTATCACGTGATGCTTCGCTCCTTCGATCATTTTTGATCGTTGTACTTATATACGTAATGATATATTGCGTATTGATAGTCTGAATCAATGTTAAGAGCTTCATCTTGAGGCTTATTCGGGAGTTAAGAGGATTTTATTTGAATTTAGACGAGAAAATCTTACATACATAGGTGAGTTCGCCGACAATCCCACATCATCTACAGAAACGGATATCTCTTTAATGTGCTACTATAGTTACTATTTTTTCATAATAGCTGTGTTTTAAGATATTAAAAAAATTGTTATTTTTAAAATCGAATTGAATACACAATTGTCTTTGTCACACATTTTACTAATATTTATTTGCATGAGCCACGAGCTTCGTATAAATTCATCTAAACGTAAATCAATTGTGTTTATTCCCCGTGCAATATATTTCGGATAAATTCACCATTAACCCACAAAATTTGGCATTTACGAGCGAAATCGCAGCCACTGGAGAGGCAATAGAGCGGCGGGCGAGCGCCTCCGCACCGACAGTGCGGGGGGCGGGCAGCGCGCCTGAGTTATGTTATTGTCCAACATCTGGGAAACTGTAGCCAGCGCTGGCTGCCCGCTCTCAGTTTCATGGACAAATATCGGCACTAGAGGCAATGAACGTGTAAAGCTATAAATAATAATTTTACATGTGCCTAGCGCTTGTGTTAAACCCCACGCAGGTAAAGTCTATGTGGTTTCTTAAAACCACAAATGTTTTCCCGTGTCATAAAGGGAGTATCGATTGCTCCGGATGTTCAAGTGGGGTTTCGAGGCGACACATTGTGACGTCGAAACCTTCCAAGTTAATGCGTGTTGCGACTAAAAATTTACATTTAATTAATACTTGATTCCGTTGCCCCTTAAACTTAACAGATGGCACATTGCCATACCGAATAAAGAATGCAGAATAAAGGAGGGTAAACATGCGTAGATCTGCCGCATACTGCGCCAGTTTTTTTAACGCTTTACTTTAATGAATTTTATGTAAACAAACACCTAGGACGGTAATGCAAATATGGTGTACGTACAATGAGCAATTTTCCTTCATTAAGGTGATATTTTCCCGCCGTCATTACGACATAATCAAATTTTAACAACTGTCAAACGGCAGCAAGCTTTAACCTCGTTATGTTTTGTTGTAATGTTTATAACATTTGATTTGAAGTCTTTCAAACTTTCTTCTCTAAAGAGGAATTTCTAGATTGTAATCGTAGATAGTAGAATTCTCTTCTAATTGACTAATCGGTGACTTTTGTTCGGCTTTCGGCTATTTATTTGTTTACGGAAATGTTACTAAAAATCTGTTTTTACATCCAAATAATTTTTAAATTGAATACTAATAAAAAAGGAGAAATCACCTTGCGGGCGGCAGAACAATTAATCTTCATTAGCGGCGGCGTTCATAATTGATGAACAGAGATAATGGATGATGCACCTTACTTTTGTACTGGGTTAAGTAAATTATAATTCATAACTCTAATGTTGTTCTACATACATATATACTATTGTTGTTTAAACTGAAAAAAAATATGAAAGTATAGTTTAAACTGTCATCGGACATGTAGATTCTTTGAACTTGTTTTGTTCGGCGCAACTTGAACGAATATTGAAATTGAAACTTGCCCCTGTCTCGTTGTACACAATAATTTAATTCTCTGCATTTTCTTGTCTCCCGGTTGTTTCGCGACCTCGCCACACTGCGGTAGCACTGTCGCTACATCTCCCACTTTGATACGACTTCACAGCTGACAACTTATGATTTGTTGCATTTTCATTGACGCGAATTGTTTGAAGTGTATTATCTAAGGTTTAAATAATGTAGTACACATGAAATAATTCAGTGTCCACATTCACATATCTTGTATTCTTAACTTATTCATACCAAGTGTGTACATCTCTATTTCGTTGCGGCATCTGCGTGGAATACTATTTGAATTTTTTATGTCCAATTATTGCGACAGACTATGTATATGTGTCGCCCTCTAGCGGCTATCTCAAACACACAGGTATTGTGTTTTTTAAAGTTATTAGATTACATTGATCTCACTGCATACCAAGGTCAAGTATACTCGGTTTTTACATACTTTACTTACAGTTTTTCCTATACTTATTTTAATAAATAACTCGTTTCAATAAAAACTAAACGTTAACAAATATAAAATATAACGAGAACTCTCTTTTATATTTAACCTTTGTTATT
>NW_013526471.1:20126-23099 GCF_000836215.1 Papilio polytes
CCCGTATGAACAGCTTCATACAATCCCATACGTTCTATTTTGACACATAGTTACCGCCTAGCGTTTTCGCGTCCGTGCGAACGCTCGCGTACTGTTTGCGCGGCGATGTTAATCTATACTAATATTATAAAAAGAAAAGATATGTATTTTTGTACTTATGAAATAACTGAAAAACTTCTAGGACGATTTGCTTTGCTCGATTTCTTGTTCGCTTGTCTTATGCCTTTGTTTATGTAGAAACAAGTATCTCACACTACAGTGCGCATTGTTTTAGTACTAATTGTCATTGTCACTGATGTAAGTCAAATAATCAACTCGACGCTTAGTCTGCTATTTTGTAATTAGTTATTTTACATTTAATAGAATAATTACATAATTAATACTAATAAAGAAAATTTTATTGAAGTCAGAGAATTTTTTAATATTATTTAATGCAAACAAAACATAGTTAATTTCTGTGGTGTACGAAATAAAAGTCGTGCATACTGGTATAGCCCAAAGTGAAGTATCCGACTGCATGAAATATAAAGTATACGCGGTTCTTACTGTTAATGTAATTATTTACATGTTTTAATACTTCATAAAGATTTTCATAATATAGTCTGTGCGGTAGACTTCTTATGATTAAGTATATAAGGTTTTAATGAGTGTGCCTATAGTTTTAATTTGCGAGAACAATAACACTTCAATTTAAATTCTAAGCAGCCCCAAAGGGAACTGTTGCAACATAAGAGTTATATTTTCTTTGTCAAAATAAAGCCTTCGTATTTCTAAAGAGGGATCTCAAAGTAATGAATAAGTTGTCCTGTACAAAGGGATTTTATACAAAATTCTAATCCGTTCTTTGATAATATTTACAAAGGAAAATGAATTGAAAAGGATCGATTACATGCAACACTGAGCTATGGAAATGTTTAAGTTGAATACACATACACACAATAGGTTTAAGTTCACAGTTTGTTTTACTTTTGAAGATTATTCCGCGCTCCTTTACAGAATTCCTCGCACGAACAAAACGAATGTTTCACTAGCTTGCCTAAACTTACAGTTTTGTTACAGCGACAATTAAGCGACAGCGACAATTTAACATTGGTAGTGCCCGCTTTAACACCTTAGCACGAATGGGCCGGCACGCCCGGTGTAATACCACGACCACACAGAAGACAGGCGTGAAATGGGAGCAATTCCGTATTTAGTCTGATGAGTGTGTGTGGTGCCGAAGGCCTGATTTAAGTCCCTTTTTCTTTACCACCCTTTTCTTATAAGGATAGGTTGGAAAGAGGAATTGGATTTGACGGTGGAGGAGATGCGTAGGAAGGGGAAATATCCTCTTTATGTGCGTCTCCTCCTCCTTCATATAAGGGTAGGCAACGCATCTGCAATTGCGGATGTCTATGGGCAGCGGTCGCTTCGCCATTTTGGCGGTTTCAGATGGTCGCTTGCTCGTTTGCCACCTTATGTTATATACAAAAAATGTTTTTATACTGACTTTCACAATCGGCGACATATTATATAGTAGTTTTTTTTAATCACTTTTTAATCGTTACATTTCTAGCTTTGATCCGTTCTTTTTTGCAAATTCATACAAGTAGAGTAAAATTATCCCGGTAGTAATTAATTGATTAGCAAACGAAGGTATGTACAGCGTGTTCAATGTTCTGAGCAATGTTGTGATTATTTCTCAAACATGTCTCTCAGAAAACAATTATTCATTCGAGGCTGTATTTCTTTTAACATATCTTCTTATTTATGATTGATTAGCTCTCAACAAAGTACAGACGGTATTTATTGCGCATGGATAAGTTTCTATGTAAAATGTAATAATTATTATTTTATATCAGGGATTTTTTTGTTGAAAATACTAATACTAAATGATTTATCAAGTATTATAATTTTAATTTCTTAAACTATGACAAGTTATAATCATTATATGAACCATACCAAATACTCGTAAATCGTAAACTTTGTAATAAATAGAGTAATACTGCACGTAGCAGCGCTGCAACGGGTGGGTTTACGTAGAAGTGCTACGCAGCGGAACGTTTACAGACATCACGTAGTGGCACTGACGGCCTACTCCGTAGCATTACGAAAATTATATTAAATTTTTATTACATTCGTTATAATTATTAATATTTCATGTTTCTTATATATATTCGTTGTCTAGTCGGAGAGTGCGACAAGTCAAGTCTCCCCTAGTCGCCTGTTTAACACGCGCCGACCTCCGCACTCTATACGCAATGAATATTAATGCCCTTCCAAGGCAGCGGCTGTCCAATAAATATAATCTCATTTCATCGACAAACGATTCTAGCATTACTGTTTTACAAATTCTTAATTTTTTATTTAAATATTGTTTATTTAACAATTTCGATCAGACAAGTCTTGACAAACTTAAAAAGTCTTGAAAAAGGTTATCAAACCTAAACTTTAAATGTGTAAAGTAACTAAATATTACTCTTAAATATTAACAAATGTGTGAGTTCGTGAGCGACGAGCATTCATCATTCTTTTCTCCACAATCCATCATGTGAAGTGAACGTGAAATTACATATAGAAATCAAGAAAAAACAGGTATTTGTGAGAAAATCTTAAGATGCCGCATCTTCGGAACAAACAAATAACAAGGTAGTTTTTGTTTGAAATTAATTAAAAGATTATAATACTATGTGTTGCTGTGTAATGCAAGACCAGTGCAATTTATTGTATACCGGAAATGAAATAATCAAAGGACGTAATGCGCAATAGATCACTTTTAACCATTGCAAAGCTAATAGTTGTTGTTGACCAATCTATTTGAACTGACACCTGAATAATTTCCGCGCGACCTCCGCTGCTAGCTCGGAAATGATACAATAATTTACAAATATTCCTCATACATTTACTAAGCACATATATAAATATACTTAGGTAAGCATAGTATTACGTGCGTTACAATATCATTTCTTTCCACAAAAAGTTGCTTGAGGTCGC
>NW_013526471.1:23250-29777 GCF_000836215.1 Papilio polytes
TTGTGAGAAAATCTTACAATATCATTTCTTTCCATAAAAAGTTGCTTGAGGTCGCAACAGGCGCGTGTAATCAGTAACTTAATAACCATATTGAATGTGGAACAGTGCGTTGTTGCATCTACAGCCAGGCTACATCTCAATACAGAATACGCGCAGGAAACGTTATTAAAGCCGGAAGTTGGACGTTTGCCAACGGAAGCAGGTACCGGTAATGTGAGGTCGCAATCGGAAATCGCTTACAATTTACGTTCACATGTGTATTTATTTTGCTTTATTTCTGCAAACCAAAGTGATAATGTTGTAATGTGAATAAAATTACCAAGATTGCATTTTATTTTAATTACTTATAGAAAGTGAACAAGTAGCTTTATGTTTGCTGGGTATTGTTAGTTGTAAGCAGGAGGCGAGCCGCCCGCTTCCTCTCAGTAAAAGCTAACGAGTAGCGCAGATCGCCTCACTAATTACTCCTAACGGTCTCGACTAATAACTATTTGCTTTCTTTTTTTTGATTTAGAATTAAAAGTTACAGTAGGACATCATGATGAACGCGAGATACGTGGGTCAACATTTTGTATTTAATTACATTCTATTTAAGGAACGGTAGTCTTGTTTTATTGAATTCTAAAATGTGTTATCTGTCAAATGTCAAATGTGGCATCGTTGCCAGTTTTAACTTAAATCTTATAAGACTTCATTTTTCATTATCTTGAACGCAAGACGATCTAATGAATTTTAATTTTAGGCTTAACCGAAATGTTGACAACGATATTGAAGGCCGACCGGCGGTAGCGGAGCCGTATGAATAATGAATGAACCCGAGCACTTACTTGCAACCTTATTGTGTAGTATTAAGTTACAATTTCAGTGAAATCAGTGATGAACATTTTTAGTTGAATGAAAGATTAATTTATCGTTTTTCGTTAATTGACTTTGATTGCAGAAAATGACAACTATCATAATATAGAGAATATAAAACTTATTTAAATTAGTTTCTAACAACTGGTTTATCTTCTCGAAGTTTGCAATCTCTTCTTTAATTTCACATATACGTATATTCTAAAATATGTGTCTAGGATTAGACTGGAAATAATATTTAGGCAAAATGTTAGTTACAAACTTTTTTATGAAATAAAATCTGGGTATAGTTAGTAGTGATATTTAAGTTTTCATACAAAGTAAATGCGAACAATTCGATCGTAAATCTGTCCAAATACGTCCGAAGGCTCTTTGTTTTATGGCACAGATGCCATCGCCACTTCTCAAGCTATTCCTTACAATTTCAAAGGCGCGTTTGTTCTATCGCTTCATAGTTACGAATAATCTTCTAAACAATTCACATATCACCGTCACCAATTAAGTTTAAGTTTAATTCCAGTTTAAAACAAACAATCACTTGTAATTTAATCGACGGAAAATTCAATTTATTTTTCAATTCGGCCAACGCTTTTAGCGATTTCCAAATATCTCAAACTTTCCGGCCAACATGCAATTTTCGTAGTTGGTATTGGTTTGCTTTTATAAGTTTTCAATCAATAAATTTTAATTGAAAACACAACAGCAATAAAAAGGGATATTAATTGCCAATGCCCAGTGGAGTTTAAAAGCTTGTTGAGAGCACGACGCGTTAATTATTAATATCCAACTTTTGTATTGCTTTATGTTTTATTGAGTATCCTTTTAGTTGGAGGTACGTATTTACGATAAGTACATAAAATGATCTTTCCACAAATATTGTTGATAGTGTGTTGTTTTGCGAAATGTTTTGCGCAAACATTAGCAACATTTGTTGCTCAGTTCGTTCGTTAATTAAAGACAAGCATTAGTAGAGTGAAGAAAGCGAGAATTGCTCAGATATTGTTTAGGAGTGGGACGGCGGAGAGGGGGGGGGGGGGGTCTGCTAGCCGCGATTTTGTACCGACGACGTTTGAATCAAATGCAAATTAAATCGCTCGTTTACAGTTTTTATTTCTCCAACAACTGCTATACAAATGAAAAAAAGATAAATGTTCTGATTTTATCCAAAGCACTATGGCTTTTTACCATTATTAGTGATAAATCATTTTCACGTACTTTTATAACTTTAAAACTTGGTTTTTAAGTTTATCAAAACATTTAATGTTTCAAACATAGTTTACTGTTTGTTGACAAAATTACGCAGAAGTGTTGTTTAAAATGAAGTAACTAATTGACATGTGACAAGGTCCGTTGTTGGCAATTTGCTGTCGCCGGCTAATGGGGCCCGCTCTGACATCGTTACGTCTTTTTGATCAAATACCGTCCTTTATACAATTTCAACCAACTTTTTGATAACCGAAAATCACTTACAATATTGTAAAGGCGGTGGCCATTCCGCTCAGACGTGATCAAAACATTTGCCTTAAATTAAGTATGTTGCGTTTTAAACTAGAATTTTACGAAACCTGACAATAACCGTAAGAAGTATCATGTATCACATGCTTTCATTTACATTGAAGCATGTAGTTTTATAACTACAAGACCGAGTACTTTATTTTTGTCTGTACAACTTATAAGTGTTCCAAAATATCAGATTAGAAAATCTTCTATAAGCCATCATAGCATCATAACAGCTATAGTGATAGCGTCGCCATTTACGGTCCGATATTTATATAATAGCAGAAGAACTGAACTTACATACATATATCATAAAAACAGTACAAAGAGTTTGAAGAATTTTTCAATATTTTTCATTTGAAGTGGATACCGGGCGCGTGCAGTGCGGTGCAGCCGGCGTGGCGCGGCGTGGCGAGGCGTGGCTCGGCGTGGCGTGGCGTGGTGCCAGGTGCGTATGCTCGCCACCAAATAAAATCATTTTTGGTTCGGATTGTCCTACGCGCGCCCCAATTGTTCTTTCGCAGAACTTCCGACTGAAAAAAAATATACGAGCTCACCGCGACACCTTTAAATATTTATTCATTTAGAAATGTTCCTGAAATAAATTCATATTTTATAACACAATTTATATTCTTAGCTCTGCAGTTGGCTAAGAAGGTAATTGAATATTTGAAAAGTTGTAATAAAATAGACTAGTGAATACTACAATATAAATACAATGTACTACACATTTAGCCTACTAACATACGCGTATTTGCTGAGTGAGTGCGGATATCTCGGGCGCCGGAGCGAAATGGAAATTTCTACTTTCTACCCCAAAGATATGCAACACTAGCAAGTAGTTACCAATATTAGTAGCTGTTTATTTTAGCTGTTTCACAATGCCCCTGGTACTTGACTTGAAAAATCTTTACTTGCAAAAAGCATTACATGCTGAATAGACTAGGTGAGACAAAGGTCTTTGTAAACAGGAACTGAAGCGTGCGAGTATATAGGACAATAGAGCACAATGGTGAGAGCTCCCAAAACAAGGCGAAGGCTTTCGTCCTGACAAGTGCTGGTGTTTGCTCCGCAATGCCTGTGTCGCGTCTTCTGCGACCCGCGGCGCTTCTACGAAACATGATATATTATAACGATGTTTTCGATTAATCATGTTTGTTTATTAATCAAAGCTTTTTGAATTTGCCTAATGTTCGTTTTTAGACATAAAAACAGAACGACGAAGATAGGGCAACATGGCAACGCCACGTTTCTATTTTAGTAATTCACATCTGCGGGGTGGTTCTTTAAATTTCCGCTGTCTTAATTGAAATATCTTGTACGCTAAAGATATGTGACTACTACGCTTATGTTCAATTTATAATACTTTTAAATAATGTATTTAATAAAATAGTAACTAGCGTGTGTGTGAATGAAAACGTTTCGACGTAAAAGCTTAACATGATTTTGATAGAGATTGAGGTTCTTTAGTTATTTTTATACAGTAAATATTTTCACATCTTTTAGAACGTAGGTAAACGATTATTTTCAGCACAGTTTGTAAAAAAGTGGAAAGAAAAACTAATTTTGTGAAAAGAAATATTTTTCTTGTGAAATTGCATTTGGACGTCAGTGATTGTAGCTAAATATTCATGGCGGTGGCTATTTGCATTTCCAATTCGTTCGGAGATCAGGGGGTCTATCACAAAGATGAACGAGACATTTTTCGGAACGTGATCGAAAAAATTTGTGCAGATTTGTGCAGCGTCCTTATCTGTCGTACAAAATAATCTGACAAAGATGTTGTCCGATTTATTTGAAGTATTAATGTCGGTAAATTTTATCGTAATAAGCTATTGCTGTGCGAAGATAATGTTACTTGAATAATGTATATTGTGTCGGTGGCTAATGGAGTGTGAACAGTTTTAATGAATCCTCGTAAGATCAGTATTTCATAAAAATATCTCATTACAGTAAGCCCCGCACCGTCCGCACTAATCTTCTACGAGCAAGTTTTAAAACTATTAAGTTTATTAAGGTAAAGTTCCCGGAGCTTAGTCAAGCACAATCTGAGTATAGGTGCGTGCGCGTGTGTGTTCAGCACATGACGTACTTTACCTAGGAGGGGATACAATCTGGAGAAGGCAAATCTATCACTTATTACTGTTTTTATTTATTTGCTTACATTGTTTTGTTAATGTCATAGTATACTTAAGTTGATAGCTTGTTCTTGGAAGTTTAACTAAGACTGTAATTTCAGTCGTAGTCGAGTTGTTTAGATTTGAATGTTCTTCTTTACTAATCTATACTATCTACACTAACATAATAAAGCGTAAACAAACACTTGTTTGAGGCGTAAGGTCTCAGCAATTACAACATGTTTTTGAATATTTTTTTTAATAAAAAGCCCTACACTTACGTCAATCTTTAGGCTATGTATATTCACGCTATTAAACGTAGGAGTAAATAAATTGGATGAAAACCTTGACGTTGGAAAGAGACCATAAGCTACAAGCTACCAATATCAAGGAACCAAGGTTGCCATGGTTTGTCATTTTGACAAAGCAAGGTTGCAATCGATAATTTGACAAATGTAAACTATACAATGATATTTTCAAAATCACATGCGGATGAAGCCGCACGGGACAACTAGTGTTTGTTAATGATATTTAGTGTAAGAGATAGTACTCGTAGTCGGCAGCTGCATGCAGCAGTAGCACAAGGACAACGGAAACTTTTTATCATAATTAAAATATGGACACGCCGTACCTTTTAAATATCATCTCGGCTAAGACAAGTTTCGCTGTCGCAGAACTTTCTTAAAATAATATTACATTAAATTAATTTCATCTTCTCTACATTCATTGCCTTTATTCTGAGCTTACAAAAAAATTGCACTGCATCAAAAAAATGGAACTATCTTTTTAACAATGTTCGTAGTTATGAACATAACTTTTACTATTTGAATTTTGGTAACAAAAGAACTTTAACGATATTTCCAAAAGAGAAAAGTACAACTTCATGTAAAATCTATCAAAAAGCTTTTTCATAATTATTTATTAATATAACGTAGTCTATGTTATACAATGTGACGCTTCCATTGATTACAGAACAAATTATAACAGAAAGCGGTGAATAAATGTATGAATTCGCATTTTGATTAGAATATTACTTGAGTTTGTCCCTCACGTGTTGAACACAAACGATTATAGTACAATTAAGTTACCGTAAGAGGGATGCTCACACTTTGATGAAGTTAATGAACCGAATGACATATAAATACAATAAGGCTGTAGCATACTTTGTTAACGCTTTCTCTCCAATGAAATTGACAAAGAATTTTTGTTTAGAAAGTAATTAAAAATTATGCCATTCAGGAAAACAATTCGTAAGTGACCCCTCACAAAACTAGAACAATCTGTCTTATTTCAAAGCGCTGAATAGTTTTCCTTGCTAGCGCGGCCCGACATTCTTTGACTAGTTTGGATTTCAAACTTCTGTGTTGTCTGAATGTTATCCCATTATAATACGGAAAAAAAAAACATTTTTCTTTTACAATTTTGAATTAAGATGCTTACGACAAGATATGCTTTGAGTTTATTATGTAACTCCTTTTATGTCAAGTTTTCAGTCTTCTAACGAACGTGTTCACATTTTTCAGACATGAAGTCTGTTTTATTAAATGAAAAACATTTTACTGGCAGCTTAATTGGACGAACCAGATACGAATCATGTTTCTAGTTATTCATACATCTGTACGTCCCCTTACGGAGCTGTGGTTCTGAATGTGTTCGCACCGCAGCCCTCGCCGCCCCGGCCACCTCGCCGCCCGCCCGCCCGCCGCCGCCGTCGTCATTACGGCGAAACATTCACGAGACGTTTTCATTGAAGGGAATGATATTAACATACTCATGTGCGTTATGTTTTGGTTAAAACTTTTAGGAACGTTAATGGCCGTTTCAATTTGCAGTCCGCGTCCCCGGAGACGTGCGCTCGGGGCCGACCTTCTGTTTGTTACAGTTTCAATTGCTAACGAAATATGACAATTTAACTTTACTCAAGTGTTGACGACAGATTTTTTAAACTTTTATTTAATGTAGTTAAATTGTTAATTAGAGTCTGTAAGATCTGTTGAAAGAGTTTTGAAGTCTGGATTACTGAGGTTTTAGTTTATACTATGGATTTCATTGCAATTT
>NW_013526471.1:29804-31986 GCF_000836215.1 Papilio polytes
GCAAACATTGTAAATCAATTCGTAGCTTAGTCCATAAAATGTTCATGCTCATTGTAACTTCAGTTAGGCGACACAGTTAGCTATGAAGTTTGTAATGGATGCGGTGTGTGGCAGGGGGCGCTGGTGGGGTTCGCAATGGCAACAGCGCGGTGCAGTGCGGTGCTGTTATCAACTTGATGTGGCTCGAAACATTAAATAATTTTAGCCTTGATTAAGATTCAAATGTTGTCATATTTGACGTCGCAACGTCGCGGTCTCCGAGTTATTGTTCCAGTTTGGTCTGATTGGCGACAACCTGCTCGCTTCACTTCCACTGATCTCTCCGCCCTTGTCACACAACTTCTATCAACTCTACTAGTCGTATGCTGAGACAAAACGTTATTTGTTTATTATCGTAAATTAATGTTTTTTGAGTATAACATTCATATAACGTTTAATTTTATTATTTCATTTGTTCATATTTCTCTTAATGATGTTATTCTCTCAATAATTAAAAGTATACCTTTACTTATACTGTACTAAACAGATAATTTAATATAAATTAATATTACATTATCTTGTATATGTACTTACACTAAACACGATACGTTTCCTAGACAAATGTAACTAAATAAAAGAAACAAAACATCTATGTGATGTAGTAGGTCATGCGAATCGCCACAATTTGTGTAGAACACAAAGCGTGACAGCCGTTTGCGTGACGTCACGCGTCATGCGTCACGCGCGACGTGACGTCACGTCGATCCGCTGCGTGATTATAATGTACCGTTGTTCGGTTCTGCATTACACCATGGATGAATGGGTTTACGAATAACTAACAAATAGATCCATTTTATGTTCCAAATGGATAATTTTGGACAGCGCTTAATTTCACGTAATAATTTGAATGTCACTATTTTTTACAAATAACACATAATAATTTAAACTAGGGGTTTAGATAAAAAATAAAAATATTTGAATTTTGATTTTAAGCAGACACAATACTTTTTGACTAGTGTTAGTTTAGTACACTCAATATTAAACATGAAATGTTTGTGGTTCACTAAACACACGCGTATTGATGTCGCCAATGAACGATATTATTCGATTATAATTAAGAAGGCGCGTGCTCGTAGCGCCGTTCGTAGCTCCGCCCGTAGCTCCGCTCGTATGTTCGCTTGTAGCGTCGCTACGCTGAGTATGTCATTCGCAAAGTTAAAAGTATTAAAATGGTTGTATAACAGCGCTTTACATTACAGTGACGGTTTATGTTAAAATTTAATAACAAAACGAATAAAAAAATAATTTAAATTTAAGTTCATAACTAGTCTGGTCGATTCCGCGGTGTCAAATCATATAAAAATTAGGTCGCTGATAGGCATTTAAGGGAGCACAGCCGCATGTTCATTGATGCGTCGACAAATATGATTGGGCGCGGCTACTGCATACATTGCATTACCCCAGTCATGTGTACTCTATTGTCGGTATAATTATTATTCATGTACCTAGAAACTTTATCAATACTAAGATATTTCTCCCTATAAAGCTATGATAGAATATTGTTCATTTCTTTCTACGTGAACGTACACTTCTCAACAGTGGACCGAGTACCCAACCCATTGTAATAAAAACTTTGTAAACAGACAAAATATATAACTGCATTAAAAGTATTTGTTTTAATTATTAATGTAACATGAAGTATGACAGAGGCGTAATTGTGATCCCCGAAGGTACCGTAAAATAAAGTGGCCTGGCCAAGTATTTGTAGAAACATATAACAGTGAGGGCGTTACAGGGCCGATGCCGAGGCAATGCTCCACGTGTAAGGTAATAACCGGCTCTCCCACGAGACTCAAAACTCTTATTTTATTCGTAGGCAGGCAGTCGGAGACGCGAAAAACTCGGCCACATTTAATATTCACCCAATTTGTTAGGGAACTTCACTCGTTTTATTTTTTCTCGCTTTGCAACTTTTCTTCTAATAGAAGTGAATAAAAATAATATCGTTATGGGGTTTGGTACGGTTACACATGTTTTAACACTTAATAGGTAACATTTCATATATATAAGATTAATATAAGTTAACAAGTAAATAGTTATATTGCTGTAAGTACCTCTGCGCGCGATCGATTCCTCTCCGGAGGATTTTTTGTGAATACAACTTTATTCTGACTTTCCAATTGCCATCAAGGTAAATGCGTAG
>NW_013526471.1:34635-38378 GCF_000836215.1 Papilio polytes
ATATATATATATATACTAAACACATTAAGTACATGGGACAAAAACTAAGGTAATATTGAACATTAAAAACACGTTTAATGAACAAAAGAATTACTTGTTTTTTTCTCCGATATCAAAAGCAACGGATTTAGAACAACTATGGTGCTACTAAGCTATTCTACTGTTAAGTACGACCTAATAAGGAAAACAAATGCAGTCCCATAAACATTACAAGACAATGTATTGTGAGGCAAGTAACAGTAAATATTGCAATAACAATAGTTTATAGAGTCAGCAGGAGCAGGCGGCGGACGGCAGACTTCAGATGCGATGTGAACGCAAACGAGGCTGCAGCGCCAATATCCGAGCAAACGCTATCTCCGCTTAGTTTCCTGCGCCCGCGTCCGCTGCCGACTGCCGATTGCCGACTGCCATGACTGAATCCACTCTTAACTAGGTCTATAAAAATATAACGAGTGTTTGTTTATTTACAGATTCAAGAATTTATTTATTATGAGATGGATGTAGATGCGTTGTTGGTGCTTATTGAATAAAAACTAAAGTTCAAATACGATTTTGAACCAAAGTTTTAATTAACTTCTCGTTAGGTGACGGTGAGCGCTATAACTGTTTAGGTCAGGCCTCTAGACGTAAGCAGTATTCCGTAACAAAAGTGTTATTTCGCCGCTATAACGATATAATTAAGTTTTAACGTCAGTTATACGGCGCTATTGCTTTAAGCCCCTACCATAAATTGTTTGTTGGGAAAAGGGTTTAACGCTTACTGGGGCTGAAATTGCAGATTATAAAAATAAAACCAGCGCTAGAGAAAAATAAAGCGTTCTTATTTTCGCCGTGAGACAATCTATGTACTATGCAACATATTATAATAACATACGTAAGTTAAGGTTTAGAAACTGCACACGTCACAGAATAAAGTTGTCAGAAAACGTGGTTTGCAGCAAGATTACAAAAAACTTTAATAAATGTTTATTTTCAGGTAGATATTGGTTTTAACTATTTTAATGCTATGTATATGAAACCGCAAGTTAAAACATACACACATTAATTCATATTAAGTACTTAAATCGATGGTAAGGTCCGACATTAATGCCCCAAATATAGCTCGTTAATAACGCTTGCTGTCCCCTCCCGCAGCCCGCACCGTCCTGCGCCTTCCTTGTCCTCCCCCCCCTTGTAGCCCTCTGCGACCCCTCATGCCTCTCAGATGAAACGGCTCCTAATTACTGCTCACTATTAACACGCTTAGTTGTAAATTGGTATCCTGCGGTACACTACAGCATTTATAGGTGTTTATCCATTTTTTATATGTTAAGACCCAGCCAAATCGTAACAAGGAAACTTTTTCTTTATTCTTCAAGCATTTTGTTGGAATTCTAGCGACTTTATTTACGGTGAAGCATAGTAGCTGACATTTTCAGTCCCATTCTCATTACCCACTTGTATAGCTACCAACAGAAAGCCGCGATTACTGTAAGTCGAAGCCATCAATAGCCTGAACGTTGTATTGAGGCAAAGGCGGCGGTCGATGTGACCCCGCCGCCCCGCGTCCCCCGCCCCGCATCCCCCGGCCCGGACTATGTCAAGCACCAATCCTCGGCGCTACGGTGGCCGGAAACTATTCACTTCGATACAAAATAGTAAAAAGCATATAACCTTTACTCATTGCTAAAAAAAAATAGTATTAGTTAAGTTAGGTATTTCTTTAACTTTATACAATTTGTACAGAACCTGGTTGTGATAAAGTTGTACAAATTTGATATTGATGAGAAGTAAATTTAATTAAACCCGACATCGCGGGATGAAACATTTTAATTTTATTTATACCGGAGCCGGCAATTATTGTGAACAGTCATTAATCTTGTAACAAATGTTCGCGAACTCTGCCAATTATTAAATGCAAATTAAAACTCGAATAAAAATTAATTCTTAAGTCCGATATAATTGTACTTTTATACAGTTCGCTATCTGTATTTTAAATGACAACTATATTTTGGTTATTATTATTATTATTTTGTTAATATTTAACCATAGACATGATGGTGATTTGCTGTTGAAATAAAATAAAAAAGGAGAACAACTTCAATTGCTGTAATGGAGCGCTCTCAGGCATGAAACATATTGATAAAGTAATGAAACAGAGAGGGAGAGCTCTCCTTTGGTTCATCCATCATTCTGTCATTTATTTTGACAGTGTTCGCTCACTTATGCTTTTAAACATAAATGTGTATAAATATTCAAATATTCACAAAATGGAAAATGTATCTTCTAGTTGAATTTACATCGGGACGACCAACAAACATTGTGCAACAAACGTGCATTCAAATTTGGTATTGTTAGTTAAAGTAGATTGCTTAAAAAGGTTTTATTATTAAACAAAATATTTCTTTACGAGGAATGTCAAAAAAGGTACCGTTCCCGGCGCTGGAGCGCGAGGTAAAAGCTCGTTAAGATTTATGCCATCTATCGGCGGAGGTATGGATGCGCGCCGGAAATTTATGGCGAGTCATTACAGTATTTTTTAACTTGAAATATTGTCTAAGAGCATGAAGGGCATTTAAAAAAAATTACTATATTTAATTTAAAATGTTTTACAAGAATAATGTAAATGTAATTTGATATATCAATCGAAAACATCTACTTTAGTTTTAACAGACCTTATAATTTTTACTGACCTAGGATTAAATCTGTTACCGTAGCAAGGTTACGCACTCTGGGGTCGCGCTACGCCGCGCCGCGCCGGTTCACAAAGGTACAGTTAATGTTTTTAGGCAACATAAAAAAAGTTTAAAACGAATATACATTTAACTGTTTCATTTTTTAAAGAAGAAATTGCACCAGAAAAATATTGCCAACATTTATCGGCAAAGCTAAATTGTGAAGCCAAGCAGCGTTGTGATAAATGGTATGTATTGAACACTGCCAGAAAGTGGAAGTATCGAGGATTGCGACTTCGTCGAGCTTTCGCGTCGCTTTATTTCTTCCAAAGTTGCGTCGCATTGAGATCGTTTCCTTGTTAGCTCGGCGCTGAGTCGCGCGCGGCTTGCACACACCCGAGTCTATTGCCAACAACATCTGTGCTTACGAATTTGGTACGTTTAAGTTAATATTAAAAGGAAATGTTAAATCTAAATAATCTTTAATAGGTGGAATTTTCTCTCTACATTTTTAATGCATTTAACTGAAGAAATAAAGGTTTACAAAGTACATAATTAATTTACCTCCTACGCGGTTTATTACAAACTTATAAATAAAATACTGTTTACAATTTAAAGTAAAGCGTTCCTATTCTGCGGCCACTTCAAGATTTACAAGCGTTCGTAACTAAATGCTCTCGGGTTGAAAAATACTATTTTATAGTTTGTAAGTTCACTTGAAAAGTTTAAGCAGTTGGAGCAACTCAACAAGAAAAAGACATTGAAAATGTTGTTGGTGTTTGAAAAAGTATTACAATTTGAACTTTTCAACTAATGTACTAAATGGCTTTTTAACTTATATTAAAAAGTTTTTGTGTATACTTATATTAAAATGTTATTGTTTGTACAAATAGGGTTTTGTTATGGTGTAATATACATATATAACGATATTGTGGTGGTTTTCCCGAAATGCATATTAAATTCTGTTTATGCAACAACGCATCGCACATCATACGTGGAATTCTCGAGCGCTCTACTTAGTACATAACACGAACGTCGCGCTGTTTCAATGCAATTTTGCTCAAATTACGCTGTCCTGTAAATTGT
>NW_013526471.1:38713-39154 GCF_000836215.1 Papilio polytes
GGCAGCAAGTCGCAACATCCCCCACGCCGTACTGAACCTATTGAATTGCTCGCTGCTAAGAACAAAGCCAGCCCATAGTCGCAGTCGCTGCGATTTGCATCTGTTACCGTCAATGTTTTGTCCTTAGTCTCCATGTAGAAATGTTTTATTGTTATTATAATCAAACCAAGATAGCCAGTGACATCTGATGAGGAAAGTAATTTGTTTTTAGTGAAAAACGTTCATTGAATAAAGTAGCAATAGGTCTGCTGCAGAACAATAATTGTGTACTCAAATGAAATGTATAAGTTGATAAATATTCAGTGTACTTAAAGCGACAAAAGCGGGTCACACATTTATGAATTATTGGCGGCAAATCGTAGTCAACAGCCGCGTGTAAGCCAACGCTATGACAACGAGCAAAAAGCTGTAATAAATTCCGGGGAGCTTTTGTCGTTGCCA
>NW_013526471.1:39199-40469 GCF_000836215.1 Papilio polytes
CGTCGCCGCTCGGACTCGCACACCAACTTTTTTGCACGGATGCAATGAATAGCAACACCGAAGTTTTCGCGTCATTCGTTCAAAGATTTCAATGCACATAAATTTCCTCACCCAAGAGTGAAGTCGAAATCTTATCATTTCACATTCAAACTGAAATATTTACCATATTTCACAGTTCTTTATAGGAATTAATTATTTTGTATAACAACACTTGAATCGATGAAGCTGAAAAAAAATCTGCTAAGCTGATATTTCTTAGGCACGGAAATGCTACAAATTAATTCCGATTTTCTTCTAGGCGTTGTTGTGGAAATATAAAAGAATAAAAAGGATTTATGCTATAAATATAAATGAAGGAAGAAATAAATACAGATAAAGGTAGTTTTGCAAACATACCTTTACCGCAATAAATAACGCAGTCGTCATAAAGAAAATTTCAGTTCTCATTTTCAGTGGCGTAATAAATACACAAGCAACGTGCCTTAAAGAGTTATGCGGGTGCGCCGCGGGGCGCGGGGCGCGGGGGCTGGGGTTGATTTATGCGCCACTGATTCCGTACATACATCGCGCGTAGTATCGCGACACGAATATTAAACAAAAGCTGCTTCGGATTCTACGAATATTTTTCATATAAGATGTGTCTTCTATTGATGGGCAATTTGTTATCTGCAGCGAACTGTCACTTTAGTAACCGTGTTATAATTAGATAATAAACATTCATGAGCGTCGTATTGTTTGCATAATATGTGACCGTATCTTGTGTATAGTGTAATTATGATCTATGTAATAACCGTAGCTAATGTGTCGTTTCCCGCAATCGACATGTCGCTGATTCAATGACGTGCGGCTGCGCGCCGCACTCCGGGCTGATTGCTGTGTTCAGACATCTCGGCTCGCCATTGTCTACTTATTTCCGTAAGTTAAACATAATTAAATTGAACGTAATGACAATTCTGATCCGTTTTGATTACGAATTGAAAATGAACGCCAGTTCGCAATTTGGTCAGACATAACAAAATGACACTATCCATTTAACTAGGTGATATCTTGTCATGAACTGAATCAACATTCGTAACAATTAACTTTTTATGTAAGGTTAATTTCAATGTCAATTACGTAACAGCTGCAAGTTGTGTTTGATAACAATGACACTATGAATATCTAGAGACGTGTGAATATGACATAATCAGTGAGTGTGAGCACGCTTCACACACAATTGATTCAATCACACGGCTGAGCGACCGCCGCGCCCCGCGCCCACCCGCGCGCC
>NW_013526471.1:43406-45858 GCF_000836215.1 Papilio polytes
GTATTAAAAATGTTTTGATATTATTTAATTATGATTTTTCACAAGTAATACACCACTGGGAACAGCCAGCCGGTATGTACCAATTAATGTGTACTAGTGTGTACATTTTGATTACGTCTCAGAAGTCACGCAGTTTGTTGGAGAAGGGCTCTAACAATAACAGTAAGAGCTGTTTTGGCTGTCACTGCACAAAGTATAAATACAAAGAAAAGTCTCGACAGCAAAACTAAAAACAATTGTTCAATAGAAATTTGAAGGAAACTGGCGGCCGGTAAAGTTTGAAAATAACGAGAGCGCTAGTTTGGAAGTTGTTCGCAAAAGATGGCGACGACGACAATGCTTTGGAAAATGTTTTCAAACTACAACAAATGACCGTTTGGTTTTAAAGTTGGAATAAATATGTTTTTATAGATAATCTTAATGTTATTTTTCATCCATTTGATTTCAAAAGCATAAGTTTTTTGAATAACTGAGTCCCAACTGTCCTCCTGTATGTTTTCGAAATGCGAGAGAACAGGTTAATTTCATCCCTTTCCTAATGCTTTTAGCTTTCCCAGTATCTTTTGAAATATTCATAAAATCACAAACAGTTTATCAGGGTGTCAACACCAAAGCTTCTCCTGTCAACAGTCGCGTCGTTTCATACTGGAGGTATTTATAAGAGAAACGTATCTTAACATAAATTAATATATTTGCATTTTAACCGGCGTCGCTGTTTGCGTCTGTCTGCCGCGTGTTCGTCAACGGCAACAATTCAATTAACTTGACACGACGCCCACCTTCACGTTCACCTTAATGTCGAATAGTAATTAAATTCTCATTTAAATTATCAATTAAGTACGATATCTAAGACATAATGTTCAAAACAAATTCAGTGAATTTAATTTCAGGAAATGGCGCATACTACTAAAGCACGTAGATATGTCAAAAAAACTGAGGTAAAGCTGTGTCAATCTCTGTAATTGACTTACAACAAAAAAGTTTTGACGACAAACTCGGACCGCCTTATCTGACCTTGATTTAATTAAGGTCAATTTCATCATCACAATTAAACCGATAATTTGAAAACTCGCAGACAGTGGTCATTAATAAAGCGAATGAAAACATTTTGGGTTAGTTAAACTAACTTCAAAAAAAGAAACAACACTAACAACAATTCAAAGAACAAATATTGGAACACGCTGACTACATCGACATCACAACTAATTGACCTAATAAAGGAAGTTAACACTCCGCCATCCGTCCTCAGAATACATTAGTCACATTACATTGTTGCCGCAGAAGTGGCCTACAATAATAAACATTAGTCAGAGCCATTGCACTAATGGACAACATTTCTCTTGTCAAAGTATATCTATAGTAATTGATTGTGCACCATATTTATTTCTTGTTGTAAAAACAAATAATTGTAGCAAAGGAACGAATAACATTGGAGTACACAAACTACTTCTAATGGCAAAAACGTTTAATTTTTGTGGTCGTTTAAATTTGATTTGGCATTTCGGCATGACGTCAGTGATTGTAGCAGTAAATATTCATAGAAGCGGCGGCCATTTGCATTTTCAATTTGCGCGAAGTTCACGTGTCGTGGCGAGGGCGGTAGCGTCGCGTTGTTCCAACTTTTATTTTTGTGACCTAAAGTGAAATTGCTAACAGAATCGAAATAAATAAAAATATTTTGGACAATGCTAAGGGCTTTAGCGACGACTATCTTATCCTATGAGTCATTCAGATTGTTTCGAAGCTCGTAAAAAATGTATGTTTTAGTCGTTCATAAAATTTTACTCATTCGCAAGCTTTTGTTCGATTTTTTATTTAGCTGGCAAAGCAAATTCTGAGTATTTTGCACCCTTACTGTTGGAATCTCATTAAAACTTAATATCCAAGTTGTAAAAGACATAAATCATTAAAGTTTATTGCGCGGGAACTAATTCCATGAAGGGAGACTTTTTGTTCAGTTAAATCCGCTACTAATTAAATTAGTTTGTGAGAAGATTTGCTAACTCGGAAGGGCTTTTCATATCTTACCAAATTAGGATACGTTAATTTAATTACGGTAATTTTGGAAAAGAGGTAATGTATGTATTGATAAATATGCTCGTTTTACCAATTAAAATATTCATAAAATATCCAAGCAGTTGTCAACTTACTAGTCTTGTTACTGTGGTACCGAGAGCTCAGCAAACAGATACAGTTTTCTAGGACGAAGGCCTCGCTGCAGCAGCGTGCAGCATTGTGCAGCATTGTGCAGCACAGTGTCGCAGTCGTGTCCTACATACGTCTCGCTTCCTCTAGACAATGTAATTTGCTTCACATTGCCCTCAACTGCACTCGACTGTGTTGCACTTTCAGGAAATAAGGAGTTACCGTTTGGGTCAACAGCTGTGTTTTAGGTCATTTTTAAGATATCAAAGACTTGTGTTTCATTTATTTTATTACGAAATTGAGTTCA
>NW_013526471.1:46083-46330 GCF_000836215.1 Papilio polytes
TGTAATATTATAAATAAATGATAAATAAATAAATGTAGTGTAATATATAAATAGATAGATAATTAAATAAATAGATAAGTACACTACATCTATAAAAGCACATGTAAGTATGTTGTCCATAAAACTTCCTCAAGTAAAAATCTCTTATATAATATTAAGTAGTAAGTGGTACATTAAGGTGAGCTCTGTTAGATGACGACGCTCCATGAATAATATACTCAAACTGCGCACTGAAAGGCTAACTTAA
>NW_013526471.1:46379-48793 GCF_000836215.1 Papilio polytes
CTACGCGAGAATAGCGCCCCTGTCTCGCTTAAATTAAACCATTAGTAGAGTATTATGCAGCCTATTGTCGCCGGAAACTGCCGGGAACACGTGACACGTACCAGTATATAACACGATAGTTTACCTACCACTTATCTTAGTAATATATGAATAAGTTTTATGCTGTTACGTAATAGGATACTTTTGTCACCTATTATTATCAGTTACCCTTACTGACTTCACGTTCGCGGCATGATCAGGAGCACAGTCAATATCTACTGTTACTCCCTACCCCCACCTCTTATGATGACATTAGCGAAGAGAAAGGAAATTATAATTTGACTTCATTATATAAATGGGTAATAAAAGTTGTTAAACGATGAAACCTGTTGAAAATATAACGAGGTCGTAACATAATGATGACAGATGAGGCCCCGCGCGCTCGGACCTCAGCACGTCCTCGGGGCTTAGGGTATTTCCAATTACTAAGTGTCGGGACACGTTCATTACTTAATAATAATTAATTAGGCTCTTTATAGTATTACTGTATTACTTACCGAATGATCAGTCCAATAAGAACTTGAAGTTTCTCATCCCTGACTTAATAGTTAGTTCCAGCTGTAACTACACGTTTTATGACGACATCAAATGTGAAGGAATGAACGTAAATTCGTAGTAATGCTACACGACGTAATGCCGCATGAAAGATATTTAAAAGGTATCCGAGGAAATGAGGCCATAAATTGCGTTCGCGTCATATAACTTTATGATTCATTTCTTACCCGCATCGAATTACGAGGCTTGCGGGACAGGTAACTGATGGCAATTGAAACGGCTCGAGCATTGTCTCAATTACATTTTACTACTTTGTACTTCGCCGGCCGATGTCACCGCGACTTTCATGTTTCTATTCCGTTATAAAATACAATAAACTTTATATTAAACCGTGAGCGTATTATCAGGAGATAGCTAAATGTACATTTTAAAGGCTTTTTCTAATGTATCGTTATACGACACACATTAACTGCACACTCAGACAAACTAGCTCGGAACTTTGTCGGTCCGGTCTCTACATTTTTGAGATCTTCTTTGTTTTGCCGCGAACGAAATAAGTACATTTATTAGTAGAATTTAATTTTAATGAAACATTTTCTCTCACCTCCGCTGAGTGTAATTTCCTGTAACATCCGACTCCCTGCGCCCTCTGCCGACTCAAGTCAAACCTTCGCCTTTATGATATCTTGCAAAATAAAACGTCAGCGCTTAAGAATATTAAGGTTACTGATTTTTATTATTTTTTTAGTATTATTTAAAGACATATTTTCAATTAATTTCTTTCATAATAATATTCTGGTAACGCCTTGACCACATTCTTATTCATTGTGAAGACTGCTTGTTAAACTTCAAAGTTTAATATTCTGTGACCGGAACTCGGTAATTTCAGCTGGTGTCTGCAACACCGAGACACTAAATTTCCTTAGTTTAATGCAAAAACGTGTCGTGTACGAGACGGCGTGTATATTGAAACTTGAAACATTGCATAGTGTACATTAATATGGTAGGTAGCAGTGTGCACACACAGCGGCGCGGCGTGTCGCTGGCGTGGCGCCAGACACAACTCTCAAACACCAACTTTACCGCCTTTGTCAGCTGACCAGAAACTGGGGCGGAATTCTTATGTTTGTTTATCCTGAAAACTTTATTTAGTAATATTGTTTTTTGTACTTGTCCACGAGTTCTCATTACATCATTTTTAATACGGATAACTGTAGATGTATAGTGAATAAATTTAAACTTTCTATGTTTTGTCCTAATAGATTTCAATACTAAAATACAGATTTTATTTCAAGACAAATCATTTAATTATTCTGTTTGGACAGGCTACAGATAGAATTTATTAGCGTGAAATAATTCCGCTCTCGTCGTACATTGGTCCAGCGAAAGCATTCACTGACTGAACCATTGTTAGCTGAATTAGATCATTCAATATGAATCAACTGAAATTGTACGTTTTGAAATTTGAAATTGGCAAACAGTATTTACTTAACTGACGCATTATTTTTCGATTACTTTTTGTAACATTTTTGTCAGTATGTAAACTTTAGGTAATAATTAATTGCATTTAACATATTTACCTGTATCCGTGCGGAGTCAGTGGGGGGGTGGGGGCAGAGGGGGGTCTAATGAAGGGTTTACTTGTAGCACCGAGCGCACTTTAGCACAGAGCCGGCTGTTGACACAAATTAATACATTTGCATTTTAACTCGGATCGTAGCAAGGAGAGGTGAATCTCTAATTACTCCACTGCTTAAAATTATATTATAAGTTATATTGTCATGTGTTTAAATGTTTGAATACATTTTCATTAACGTACATGAGCTAAAGGGAAAAACTGTGAGCAGAACATTTTGGCTCGATAATAACGTAAATAACCA
>NW_013526471.1:48819-52521 GCF_000836215.1 Papilio polytes
ATACGACTCTGCATTACGAAGTGTATGTACATCGTAATTAGTGTGTGCGGGTCCCGTATAGCGGCGCGGCGTGCGCGGCGTGCGCGGCGCTACACCGTCCTTTACCCTGGTGTATTGACAAGGGAATACACCGAGAAATACATAGTGCTTGTAATTTAAGTAACTTTACATGTAGAATAGTGTTATGATATTGTTACTAAATATATAAACGTTTCAGATATAAAAGAAATTCGACTAAAATGTTATTTAAATGCCGTTGACAAAATATGCAGACATGCTGTGCTTCAGAATAAATTCGCAGCCATTTTCTTATCCTAAAGTCGTTTGCGTATCTCTAATTAACTGAGCAACAAATGCTAAACTTTACAGGAAACCGATATATGTATAAACTAGACGCCTATGGATATAAAATATCTAATATTTTTAGGTACTTTAAACTTTATAAAAGCAATAAAAAGCATCTAAGTGTTTTTTGTTTCCTGTATAAAATGTAATATAGTAGAAGCAGGTATTGTGCCGGCGCGCTAAGCCGCGCCGAGCAATGCCGGCGAAGCCTCACAATACAGCCTGCGATGGCACACCGCCAATACGAATATCGTAACCAATGCTATTTATTATCTCTATTAACTTTTTACGATAGAAAATGCGCTTGCCGATATAATAGACTATCAGCGTTAATAAATATAAAACACTAGCTTTTGCCCGCGAATCCGTCCAGGCGAAGTTAAAATAAAACTAATTAATAAAATATGCGTTCCAGACTCTGTTCTATATCTAGGCCAAATTCCAAGATCCGTTCAGCTGTTTACGCTCTATACTTCAGAAATCAACTTTCCATCTAATCTTTCGAATTTATATTATTAGTAAAATTCATAATATTCATATTGGATGATTCAAAAAAAAGTAACCATCCTTTTTATCTCAATGAGGGTAACTCCAAACCGCATAAAATTTTACGACGGCGTATTTAAGCCTTTATATTTTAGCTGATACGAATGCCGGAGATGATTACTTAAGATAAAGTCGCTTCTTAGTCTCTTGTTCAAGTAATCTTTCTTATTTTGGTTTTAACACCAAAATTTTATCTTAGAAAAGCTCGTTGGCTTTTTAGTTATATCTTAAAACTTACTTATAAATAGGGATTAATTAGTGAAATTGTGTACTATTGCCATAATGGCATTGGCAGTCAGAGCAAACTGGTATGATACCTATGGTGTCTTAGTGCTATTTACAGAGATGAGGCATAACGTACGTCAACATTGCGACCCGGGAACGGATGCCTTCGCGCTGTAAACCCTATTCAGTTCGGAAGCGACGCAAATAGCGCTTTAGAAGGCAACAAAGAGGGTTCAGACAGATTTACGATAGAATTTGGTGCATTTGATTTAAATTTGAAAGTAACGACAGCTTTATGTACCAAAATTAGTGCCTTTTAATTCCCTGTTGCGTATAATTTTTAAATATAACTATGTTCGGTAATTGTTTAATAAAAAGAAAAATAAAGTATTGCAAATTGATAAAAAAATCCGTCAATCAGAAATATCCTGATGCTTTTTCTATTGATAGAAAAAGGGAGCGTGTGTATTGCATTTCGTGTGAATATACACGGCAAGTGGCTGCAGCAGAGCGCCACCTGGTGCGCGCTGCGAGCGCCAAACGTGTTCAACTGTTACTAAAAGTTGGCAACACACAGGTACGTTTTTCTCGCAGTAGGTTGTTGCGTACATTTGATAAATGCATAATACTAATATCTGCTTTTGTTACATTATTGACTATGGAAGATTAGTAAGCTTTCTAACTATTATTTGCATTTTTATAGTAGTTAAAATGTATTAGTAAAATGCATAAAATGAATAAAGTTAATTTAAAACTGATGTTTCTTGTAAAGATTAATTACAAAATACCTTCTGCAGTTTGAAGGAAAGCAGCTTGAATATTTAATTTCCATTAACTTTGAGCCATACGAAGCGCTAAGTATCTGAATTTTATGTGAATCTCAATATAACAAACGTTGAGAAGATATTTGAGTTTGAAACAAATTATTAAAGAAGAGGAAAAATAATTTAGGAACAACCTTTGTAACAAATTACTTTGTACATGATGAACTAGTTGCCAACAGTGGAAACTGACAGTAAACATGTTATTGTATGAGTTAATTGGCAGTAATGAATGGTGCGTGTAGCGCCACTGCGGAGAGCCGACAACACGCCACAACCACGGAGCGACCCAATGTGGATAAAAATAAGCTTCCGTACTTTTATTACTTGATAGTTTAGTACACCATTTTACTTTCAAAGTCGATCAATTAGCCAAAAGCGATTTGTCGGCATTTAACAAAATATATTTCATGGATACAAAACACGAGGGGGTCGGGGGTCGAGTGTTGGGGGTCGCGCGTCATAAATCGCGGCTTAGCGTCCATACGTCGCACGACGACCTCTATAATTCTTTGCGGGTAACGCGTGTGTCACAGTTTTGTCGCACCCCGACTTGTTAGCTGAATTTGCTTTATGATATTTTGAACGTATTGTTTTCTTTTTATCGTTTCTGTTACTTACTTAGTAAACAAAGTTTTTTTTTAAATCGATAACAACTATGCTTCTGAAAACCAAATAAAAAAGTCATTTAATTTGCCGTACAGATTTTTACTTCAATAAAACCATTTCTTATTCCATCGCCACAAATAAGCCGTGTTGTAAGCTCCGACAACCGCCAGCATTACACGGCATCTCGCGATATAACGCGGCTTCTTTGCAGCTCGCCGGCCGAGCTGATTTCCTCAGGGACTAGCAGCGGACACCGACGCCGACCACTCAGCAAATACATTCTCACAATTAGACATAATTACACTGTTTAGTTACGTTATAATAAAATGTAACTTGGAAAAAGGAATCACGGACCATTATTCATGCGTAACATACTAATGAACAGCTTTATTAGATGCTAATACAAAAATACAAACAATAAAACAAGGCAAGTATTCCGTAAGACGAAGGTAGTTCCTGATCCGTGATGAAACATTTCACTCACAACTTCTCCAAGTTTAAAACAAGTGCTCCTTTGCTCCTATTTACAGAACTTTATGTCGCTCCTAACAACTAACTTTGCTGAGAATGCATCTAACTTAAATAGCTCATTGTCGACTTCTCGACCTAATTAACTTTAGAGTTATCTGCATTTGAGGAAATACCTTGATTTAGTATCCCGCTTTTAAGAACGTAAAATATATTTAAGTATTTTTGAAACAAAAATAAACATAATGTCTTGTTAGCGATAGAACTTATATTAAGTTTGCGCAAGCACCTCAAAGCGCGATTTATTGCAAAACTGTGCCAAGTGTAATTGTGCAGTTGGCCGCGCGGCGCGGCGCGGCGCTAGTGTGACATTATTGATAACTGTGTTGTTTGCCAAACTTATAACATCCCTGACTTTAATAACGATATCTCGGCGTTAATTTTGCATCATATTTAAATAAATTTTAAGATTTTTTAATTTTAAGATACCAACTAAACGTATATTTGTGATAAAAAATTATTGTTGACAAATATCAAATGCGTTTCATACAAACAAGAGAACGCAATTTTGTTGAGATATAAGAAACAGTTTCGGCCTGTCAGAAGATAACAAAAAGGTGATTACTGTAAATGGATATCTCCATTTGGAAATCAATAGACGGCAAGTTTGGTGGAGCCGCAGTTGCCG
>NW_013526471.1:52712-61215 GCF_000836215.1 Papilio polytes
CAGTTTAAGCACGATTTAAACTGTTATTGCTCTAATTGTTTTCAATAATTTGGTACTTATAATTTGTTGCCGTACACAAAGCGCTAGCGCCAGACTAGTGTGAGTTATGTATTTGTATATGAGGTAATCGTCTCTCTGGGAAGGCCTGTGTAGTGGTTCTCCGCTCGGGTCCGGTGCTTAAATTAATTGGTGCTTGAAAAGGAAAAGGCACCGTCGATATAGGCCGCCGCTTTACATCGTGACCGCTAAGGATTTTGTTAAGTGTTGTGAACTGGGATCACTCAATGGTAAATTGATCGTTTAGAAATTTCCAATTCATTTGTTTGATACGCTTACAATAAACCAAAATACACGCAAACGTAGCACCGAGGAGAAACTTATAACAGTTTTTTTTTGTTGTTATAAATATCTTCAACCTTGCTCTCATATTACAGACTCTGTCGAGAAGACTATAGCATTCGTCTCTTGGTTAAAGCCGATATATCTAGTTTGAAATTTCTGATTTGAAATGTTGAAAATCCGTGAGTAATATTAACTAATGTAATTAGTTTTGAAGGGCTTGCGTAATGAAGTGTGTCGGCCTGATTCAGGCTCGCACTCTCTGCTCTCAGTGAAAGTAATCAAGGCAAATGAACCGAAAAGGGATCACGTTGTATACGCTTACATTGCATTACAGATTGACACTAACACACGCAATGACACGTAACTAGTCTACTGGTAGCCCACTGCTTGGCTTATTATGTCGCAAACTTATAACTGCAAATTATATTATTATTATCAACCGATATCAAATAAATCAGTCATGTAAACATAAGTTTATTCTAATTTACATGAATTTTAAACGTAATGGAAATTTTGGAGTAATAGAAAACTTCATTTTTATTGGAAACTGGTCTTTCTTGAATTTAAAATATTCCGACTTGATTAAGATTTGAAAGAAGAGTTTGTGCAGGACTGCGCTCTGTTCTCACTCCGCGATAATGAATTTCAATTAAAAGAACTATTTATTCGCTGAAAGCTAACGAACCTTATTCTCATCGTGAACAGAGACAATTAAATATTTATTAATAGCTCAAAACAAATTGTATCATAGTTCAAGCAAAAAGTTTTAATAAACCTGAAAATTGTGAATGGAACAATGCGATTGGAAGTCAATCAATCACAGACGAGGCGGCAAAAGACAACACGAGCGATTGCCTTGTAACGAGAAATATCAAATCAACGTCCAATTTGTGAATATTAATACAAATACTGTTTTATTATTTCTATTTCTATTGTTTAGCCTATTTATTTTTAAAGAAAAAAAACAAGATAAGTAGTAAATGAATTACTGTTAAGAAATAATTTTAATCTTGTTGAAAAGTAATAGATTCCGAGCAATACTTCAGTAAGCCAGAGGTAAAGACTCCCAGAACCCGGTCAAGGAAGATTAGCATGTCACTGTAACAGGATTTACTACTGCGACGACAGCGCCTCCCCCGCGCCCCCCGCGCCTCCCGCGACACCTTGCTACCGCTCTGTGCTCGAATTCGCCTCACAAAGTCCTCGTAAAAGCGATTGACTTAAATCGTGTTACACGCTGGAGCTTTTATTGTATTTTTTGCTCAAATGTTCTGATCTGTAAATCTTTATTTACATTCTGGTTGCTGAAGGATTTATATATGTTTGCGTACAACAGGAAAACTGGATCAGATCACTCTTTATAAACGTAGACCCAGGAAGATTTAATATTGAATTAAATTTGCATATTACATTTGAGTACTGCATAACTTGAATTATTAAAAATAATTGAGGTACTTATAGATATTGTTTCAAAATCGCTGAAAAGTTAAGTGTAAATTTCAAAACACTGTAGATAGGTAGGAGGGGACAATTTAGCAAGGTAATGGGGCGACCTTTGTTCCTTCACCAGATAAATGTGCTTCGGAGCGGAGGGGGGAGTGAGAGGGTAGAGGGGAGGGAGCTATCGGCTATAAGGCAGCCTCTGCTACCTGCGATGGCATAGTTATGCAAATGCCTAGAAATAAAAACAAAAATTCTGCGTGAATTTATTCGTGTAGATCCTTTTAGTGCTAGTCAAAAAATCTTTCTCCTTGTTGTCCCGCTAGACATTTAAATAAATAAAAAACAGCTGAAACTAGAATTAGATAAACTTAATAACTAATTAACTCGATGTAATCTTCCCTAACAACTCAGTTTTGCTGGAAACATCTGAGTTATTTATCTTGAGGATTTACACTAGGATAGGTGATGAACAAGGAAAAACATAACAAAAATATTTTTTAAATAAAACATCACGTATCTTTAGGAGTGCAATCTCTTGAGGGACGCGACGTCGTCTCGCGCAGGACTGCTACAAGCAAATCTTATTCCGCCTCGAGAAGCTCGACTCCTTTGTATAAAGCAACGTCTTGACGTTTGCATCGGAGACAGCAATTTAAATATATTTTCAAGCTTTTATTTGATATGAAAGATATTTGATGACCTGGAATACTATCTTCTGTTTATATTTCTTTCTTTAAAAGGTTTTATCGTGATGCGACTTGCTTGCTTATACGTTTTCCAAGATATTAAGAAATGCTTATAAATTATTAAATTACTGTTATGTTATTCTCAGAATTTACTGTAATTGCGGCAGATATCAACTGCTACCTTTCACCGATGTGACAGATACTGAAATATAACCGAGATGAGCTTAAAGTAATTTCTAATTCCGATTGTGAATTTGTTTAATATCCCTCAATGAGTCGTGTCGTGTACATTACGTTACGTATGTCATATTGTCAAACCCACAGCAGGTAATACCTTTTAAATTCACTGTCCTTTGTAAATATTACGTATAAAGGGATCACAGGTTTGTATCAAATATGTTTGTACAGGACGTCTTATTCATCGCTTTGTGATTTCACTTTACGGTTTGTGCTCGTATTTATACTTTGCTTAAAAAATATTCATGTAGGTTTATCCGTGCACACAGGGCTGTGTTCACAACTAGGTGCTGCTTATGAACGGAGTTCACATATTTTTCCGGTGACGGTGTAACCTCGGCTAAAGATGTATAGTGTAACTATAACCCTCGTAATATACATATGTTGTTAGCATAAAATATCTCTCTATATGCATAGCTAAGGACCGAATGAAACAAAAAGACACATCGACCGCGCCCCAGTTTAAAGTCCGTACTGTACAGGTTAACGCGTCATGCAAAAATACAATCAGGTCACGTTTAAAGTTGTGTAACACTCGGCTAAGTGGCAAATAAAATTAGTAGTTAGACATAACGAAGGTCGAAATGTCGCGTGTCCGCGCAAACGGCCCACCTTGATTTTATTAAAACTTCTCTAAATTTATATTTGTAACGTAATTTTCCCGAACCCGACTTCCTGGACCGAGCTTTAGTTTGTTTTGCAGCTTGTTATTGTTATAATTACATCACTGATTATAATTAACAGTTTGAATATTCATTTAACATATTTGCATCGAAATTCCACATTTATTAATAAACATTAAGCGGATTTTAACTAACGATATTATACGTAATTAATATTTTGAAATAAAGAATTTTATTACTGAGTACAACTGTCAAAGCAAAAACCAAAAAGAAAATACAAAAAGATAGTACAAAAACGCCTTGATTTACTTCGGAAATAATTTTTCTCTTGCATGTTATTCTTTTTTTTAGAAGTTTTGATATTAGCAAAGCTTTTAGTTTGTGAAGTTGTTTTATTAGAGACAAAATATTAGTTGAACCGCTCCGGCCCGCAATAGTCGGCGTGTACACAGCAAGTAGCAAAGTGCTCGGCTGTTGATGTTGCCAGCGCCAGTGTACAAGGAGCAAACAGTCCGGCCGCCGCCAGCGCCACAGCGCGGGTAATATCGTTACATCCAACGTCGGCCGCCCGCACTCGCGCTGCACTAATGTCAATACACGCAACAATTCAATCCAATTCGAGTCCAAAACAAATGAACACATCCTAAACTCAATATCCCTTTGTGTAACAAGCTCACAAACTATCCAACATGTACTATATACTGTTACAAAGCGGCATCCGCTCATTAGTACGGCTTTATTAATTAAAACTTTATTTAAATGAACATTCTGCAATACTAACACAATTAGTGCATTCAGATTTTGTGACTGAATTGTGAAGTACACATTAAAAGTAAAAATTTTCGATGTTAACTAAAACAACCTGTAAATAAGCTTATTACAGTTTACATTTTTGTACCTATTGTTTGTTTTTAACTAAAGCTTTATAAAGTTATTTTTGACCGACTTCCCAAAAGAAGGAGGTACTCAATTCGTCTGTATGTTTTTTTTTTTTTATGTGTGTTACGGCATAACTCCGCCGCTAGTGGACCGATTTTGATAATTCATTTTTTATCCGAAAGGTAATGCTTTTTTTTTTTTTTAATTCTTTATTTCCAAAAAAAATACATAAGTAAGACATAAGTCATTCCCGCCAAACCACTTACGTGGTCCACTTACGACTAAAAGTCGGTGTCAGTCAATGTAGATTCATTACTTAATTGTTACTATACCTTCAATTGTCAATTGTTATGGTAAAAATGTGGAAACCCTCACGTAGAAATATCACTGCATACCTTGGCTGACACCGACATCAAAGTAAAAATAATTGTACAATATAGACATAACAGTTACAATAAGGTAGGTTTATATTTTCAAGTAATTATTTCGTTACTTTTTAGTGTACTGTTTTTTTGAGAATATTTTGTTTTGTTTTTAGTGCATTTTGTTTTGTTTTTAGTGTATTTTGTTTGGAATTCGGTTTTGTTTTTTTTATTAAAAAGTTTATTTTAACCGTTAAATGTTGGTAGCTAAATAATGAAGTAATAACAAGAGCCATAATATTGAATCGGATTTTATTATATAGCGAATAACTTAATGAAAAATTACATTTATTACACAGAATATTTTGTTTTATCGTTTCGTTATCAAGCGATGTTGTACAGAGTTCGTTATTGCATTAACGTAATACTTCGGTGGCTCTCGTTTTTCAGAATAAATTAAACTATCTGTTTCAATTAATTTTGCTCTCAGTATAATTGCAAAAACATAAATATCGGAAGTCATTAATAATGTTAACTTTGGGCTGGCTCTTTGTCAGGTCACATTGTTATTGATAAAGTATGGAGTATATAAACAAATTATTTTTTTTTATTTCTTTGCATGTAAATTAAACGCAGTAGAGTATCGATTTCTGATTCAAAATATTACGGATAGTCTTTTAATATTAGGATCCCGATCTGTCTTCGCTCACATGGCAAAGGATATGCCAAATTTAAGGAAATTTAAGTACGGTGTTCTGTTTGTCGATGTCTAGCTTTAGTTAAAGTAAAAAATAGCTTATGTTACTCAGTGATAATGTAGCGTTCAAATGGCGCAAGAATTGTTGAAATCGTTTCATTTGTTGCATAATCTACTTTATGTAAACAAACAACAAAAAGTCTCTTTATAACATTACTATATAAAAAGCCTTCTTTTAACATACAAATTTAGCTAAAAATAATTAATAATATATGCGCGGTTCGTGAATTCATCATATTATGATTACTATGTCATCTATTTATTTTCATTAAGTAAATAACTAATACGTGAAATTAACAAAACAAAAGAAGCTGTTAGTGAAGCTAACAATGTGTTCAGAAGCAATTTGAAGTAAATCTGCAGCAAATCCCTGCTCGATACTTTGCCGCCCGTAACAAACACAAAACTAATTCCAAAACTTTTATACGCAGAAAAACGTGAACGAACTAAATTGCTCTCGTTACAACTTTAATAAAAAGGGTATATGTACTCACAATATTAAAAAGTATATCATTTATAGGTACATGGGTAAGGGATAGAAACAATATGTTGCTGTGTGACGTCAGATATACCAGATCCTTAATTTCAATAAAATCCATTAACCTTAATTAAAAAGTTAACAAATAAATACTATACGACCTCGCTTCTAAAACAGAGTGGTAGTTTTTGTATTGTGAATGGATTCTCCGAGCTAAATACAAAAGTTTGAACAAAGTGTAACAGCTGGCGATAGCTGGTGTTAGTGCCGGCGTGGACGGAGACAATGCGACCGGTGCGGAGCGAGGGCGGAGGCGTGGCGGGGGCGGGGGGACAGGTGAGCGCTGCACAATGGGCCTTCGGCTATTGAACAAAGTTTCAATAACCATTCGCCTGCAGCGCGCTTGCACGAGGAAACGCAACGCGGTGTGATGACAACTTTATATTCATTACAACTGTTCTTGCGATGGCTCGCGCTAATGCTAGTTGAACACAAGTTGAACAGATATAGAGCGGAACGACAGTGCAGTACTGCACTTGTGCTATTGTTGGAACGAGCTGAGGAAAGAATACTGTTCTGTACTCATACTAACGTGTGAGCCTGGCATTAGGTATACTAATGTAATAACTGTTACTATATTTGTAAAAATGGTAACTTTTACAAATAGGTTTTACTCTTCATATTTTAATAAAAAAAAAACAATGGAAAATTGTTGTTTTGTATTAACTTTACATATTTCTGAATTGTTTTTCACATTAACTATTTGGCAAAGGAACAATGTTTTTCGTGTACTACAAATAAAATAAAATACATAAATCTACACAGAACAAGGCGTACACTAATGTAGGACATTGTTTCGTTCCGACATTTGCATACGAAGCCTTTTTCCAATTAATGAAAACGACAGAGAATGCAAATTAAAATTCTACCGACGAGTAATTTATTGCTGGAAGGAAACGCCTAGATTTTAAATACAGGCTAAGATTAAAAAATAACAGAGTTGTAAGGAAAAGACTTTTATTATTTTTATTTAATTGTAGTTTTCTTTGTTCATAAACATAATTTCAAAGAAACGTAATAAACGGGACATTATTTTAATTAAACTACGAAAAGCTTGATTATATTTTGGAAAATGTTAATAGTTATAGTCTCTTTCACATTTTCAATATTGTGTTGGTAATTTGCAAGAGTTGTAAAAACACAATAAGAGAAGACAGGAAGCCACCCTTCCTGGTGGCGAGACACCATGGCAAGCGGCAAGTGGCGAGCGGCAAGGCATTGTGCCGCCTCTATCTCGACGCAGATCTTGAAACACTTTAAATAAATTGCGCAACGCAAGCAAACTCCCCAACATTTACCACTCTATTCACAGTATGTTTCATTTATCTTCTTTCTGATTAACGGTAAAGTAACATAAATGTAATTGAAGGGAAATTAATACTTGTTCTTAAAAGTCGTTGCTTCTGCAGCCATTCGCAGTTAAAATACTTTTATAATGTGCGGTCATCCTTTGGCAAGTTGCCGCTCACCTTACATTGGCCAAGTAGTTTTACATGCGGTGCATTAAATTCAGCACTAACCTGCTCCGGACCTACTCCCGACTGCGACCTCACGTACGAATGGAGACCATGTGCACACTCACTTTTGTGTCATACATTTTTAATACAACATAAGTGTAGCTCAAATTTTACTTAGACTTTAAGATAAAATATTTCATGTTCATCGTACAACTATGACAAAGTAGTATGTATCATTTGAAATTATTTAGATACATTTTGATTCGTAATATCGTCAGTAATACTCAATTACAAATTATGTTTCAGTGGATATTAAAATAAGCGTATTGCGTATATGATATTAAAAAAACGACGGCAACATGACGTCGAAATTTTCCAGCTGAAAATTTAAAACATAAATTGTGATAAATCGGCAGCGCGGTGCCATTCTCCGGCCGATAGCGACCGATAGCGGCTGGCCCGAGCGACAAGCGGCGGCGTGGCCGGACACATCGCTTCCCATTCCTATCCTGACACCGCGCCGCCGCCGCCGCCGTCGCCGGTGGCAAACAGTGTCGCCTTTATTATCTGTTTCATTTATTTTACCGAGTTTACTGACGTTAAACATATCGTAAATGATAAATACTCGGATTATTTGTGATGCGCAAATAAGTCAACTAATGACGTAGTATTTAATGTATGAATTATTAAAACGTAAAGCCAAGCTAAGTACTCGTATTTAATATAGGATAATGGTGGCTTAGTGAAGCGACGTGGCGTGGCCTCGCGGCGGTTCCGGCGCGGCGCCGCACTCAGCCGTCTGAACTCCCACAAACCAGCTTTTATTAAACGGCTTTTTCTTCATCTATATTCACTGTTTTCTTTAACATAAGCTTTTTACTAAAATCAATTAATTTAAATTTCTTAATACTCTGTATACACGATTATTACATTTAATATTCTCTTTTATTTTTCTATTAATAACATGTTAGGAAAGTAACTTCATATAAATTAATAAAAGTAAGTTGGTATCATTTAAGCCACTTTAACGTTGAGCTCATGAAACATGATAGATATTACATTTAATACACAGAGTGGCATGATTACACATTCCGGCCGCGCGGCACATTACACCGGGTAGCTGGTAGCGATTGCCCTTGGTAGGTCCACCATAGGTCGAAATGGCGGAATTAAATTTAA
>NW_013526471.1:61312-64543 GCF_000836215.1 Papilio polytes
CCGCACCGGCCGCGCTCGCATCGCGCATACCAATTAACCGGCCAATTAGCACGGATATACTTCCGCTCTATTGATTATTAATAATATTATACTCGCAACTAACTTAATACAACAAAAATCGGACTTCAAGTCAAAGATTCTGTTTTACAAATCAATGTGAGGATCTTATCTAAATTCATGCTGTAATCTATGCTAATATTAAAAAGATAAAAGATTTGTATTTCTGGATTTTTGTATGTACTGAAATAACTCAAAAACTACTGGACCGATTTAAAAATTCTTGCACCACTAAAAAGCTATTTTATCACTAAGTGACATAGGTTATATATTTTTTTTTAATTCCACGCGTTTGAAGTCGAGCAACAGCTAGTACTCATATAGTGTTCAAATAACGAGATAAAACATATAAGGCGTGAGAGGGTACGAGTGTTTTAAAGGAGGACGCACAAACATTCGGAGACGCGGCTGAGAGGCTGCGAGCGAACTTCCCTCCGCCCGGCTGCCAGCCCGCTGTGAGAGCCGCTTCAATGTTTCATATCACTTCAGCGCGAATCGAAGGACTCACTTTAAGGCTTTATTGACAAATATTGACGTCTTCACGAGACGCTGAAATGGTGTTATAAGATATTTCGTGCCCGTTACGTGACTTCTTTTTCAAAACGACTTCTTTCTTCAAAACAAGGGTGAAGTTGTGCTCGTTATTTCTTTTGACGTATGAATTCATTTGAAGTAGCCTGTCTTGTTTTTGTCATATTATTTAATTTAACGAATTTGTGAAATGAATAGTTTATATTTCCAGGCGTAGTATGAGTCATAAGTACCTACTGTGCATTATTTAAATAACTTTAACCCGAACTTTAATTTAACCTAGTCAAAATATAAAAAACATTCAGTTTTATTACACCTCGAGAATATTGCGAATCATATATTTCAGTAATTTTTGCATTGCCATATTATGAAGTGACGAAGTTTACAATAAGTCGGTGACATAAATGTATATTAAATTTCATCCATTGTGTGATATTTCATTGAATGTGGAACACTTTATTTCATAAGAACATTATTCCAGACAGTGGGGAGCGAATAAAAAGCTTTCTGACAAATGGCACGTTTAACGCTCTGTGTGAGCGCTTTGTGGAGCTTTTTGTCGTTTGGTGAGGGAACGCCGGAGGTCTCTCTCTGCCCCGAAAATAAAACAGATCGCAGTCACCACACAGACTACTACTTATTTCTACGTATACGAGAAGTGGCATTACACTTTCATCATACATCTCATCAATATTTCTTCATAAGAAGTGTGTGATATATTATGTAGCTAGTCACCTTCCTATTTAGTCTATTTGACTTCTACAATTGCACTTAATTTTAAAAGTCCCGCGAACTCGGCGCTGTAATAGGACGTAGATTGTCAAGTTGTGGGTCGAGCCCAAACTACTTGGCAATGTTCTCTAATTCTTCGCTAAATTGTTTAATTTTAAAACCTTGTTCTTCCAAAAGTATTTTGGCAAACAGCGCCGGCATAATTTAAAGAACAATTGCTATCGCAATGATCACATTAAAGTGGTACTATTTTCTCGAATTAAGTAGAACTATTGCATGAACTGTTTCAAATACCACGGGTATGTTAAAAGTTAATGTAGAGGTTGTATATTAGAGGATACGATCCTGTTCATTAACAAAGTTGTGGTGCAAAGTTCGCGAGTTCGGGGAGCTGCGGCGTCAGGTGGCGGAAGTTGCGGTAGTTGCCAACTCGCACCAACTTGGACCTCGTAATGGAGGTTAAACGGATTTAATGATTGCAGGTTAAGATTTTGTATTGTAATGATATGCGAGAGAAAATAAAATGCAGAAGAATTAAACTTAACTTAAATGCCTCTTTTCGATATCTATCAGATTAACTTAAAATGTTTTATTTAAGTAAAAGCCTACTCACTTGTCTCGAACATAAAATATTTCTGGAAATTATTTGACAAAGATATTTTTAGTGTATTGAAACTACGGTCGGCCTCTGACCTAAAATAACAGACGCCGTTTATATTTCCAGAAGTTTCTACACAATTTAATATTTTGTTAGGTTCCTGTGAAGAAATCCTAAAGTCGTTCATCGCATCACAAGTTAATGAAATTCCGAAGCTTGTTGTACAAAGTGAGCGGGAATTTAATGTCACTGTGGAGTTCGTGACGCGCCGCAAACTGAATGCCTCGCTCAAATTGCTCGATAACATTTTTTCATATAACTTTACGAAAAAATTAATGAGCAATAAATAATTTAATAGTTAATTTATAAAAATTCGTACAATAAAATACTCTAAGCTAAAATGAATTTTGATGTTTGTAATGAGATTTTAATGGCTTTTAATAACTGAACGTTTTCAGTTAATTTAATTATTTCACCAATATTGAAATAAATTGGGATAAGGTTAATTTAAGTAGTTATTTGCATTGCTTGATGTATATTTTCGTAGAGTCGTGTCCGCAGACCGCATGTCCAGAGGGAAGTGATGCAATGTGTATAACTGTCATGAATAATGCAACCGCATGCATGCTAATGTCACACATTTGTTGTCATCATTTTATAAAATTTTTGTTTTGCAAATATATTTTAGCTTCTAATCATTTTTATACGAACACTGTGAAATAGTAATACCTTGGTATATGTATTTCTAAAGACATTTACAGCAGGCGAAGTTATTAAAATAAATTTACGAACAGAATAAATTCAATAAGTGATGTAACTTTAAGTTTAGGAGCAGTAAGCAGTAAAGTTTTACGTGAGCAAACAAGGTGCGGGCGAGTGCCGGCACAGTGTGCACACCCGTCGCCGACACCGACTGCCGGGTTATTAAAGTGTACACTGAACCCCGCACCCGCATCGACACTGAAATGCTGATCTGACTAAAACTTAAGCTATCCTGCTTAAGTTTCACTTTAATTGTGCTTCCAAACTTCGATTTACCAAGTTCTGGCTCCACCAATACTTTACTACTAACTTGAAAGACTTTATCCAAAACCAGCTTCGGAAGACACTAATATGAACAAAACATTATCAATCGACGGTGTGTTAGAATAGTAGCCAAAGTTCAGTAGACGTATTAATTAGAATACAGATAACTCACTTTTAAAATCAAATAAAATCAAATAAAAAGATACAATAGTTAGTAATTAGATTTCGGGACCCACATAATATGACTACAGTTTGCAATGTTACCCACGGCCCTGGCCGGCGGCGGT
>NW_013526471.1:64592-69718 GCF_000836215.1 Papilio polytes
AGCCGCCAGCAGCCGCCCGCAGCCGCTAACGAGCAAACACTTAGTTTGAATATTAATGTGTTTAACTTATCTAAACATTATTACTTAACAGTTAACACGTATAAAGTTAACATTGACTGACAAAATTTATACAACCTTAAAACATCAAAAGTGAATTCGGATTTTATACACCAAGATTGTATATTAGAGTACAGGATAAACTGCTGTATACGGTTGTAGATACAAACAATTTTGTTTAAGTTATAAGCACTGATATATAAACGTCATAAATAGATACTAATTATTGAATAAAATAAGTCATACTTACTGGTATACTAAAGAATAAAGTATTGCAACTACTCAATTCAAAGGTAGAAAGCACTATAACTGACTTTTATAAAGCACGTTTGACTCCGTCTAAAGTCGCATTGTCGCCGAGTCATCGAGTTGCTTTGAGCAATCTGCGGCGGTCGGGCGGAGGCGGGCTGGGGGAGGGGAGTCCGGCAACAATCAGCCCGCAGCCGGTAACGAGGTACACCGCCTTAGTGTGAGATGCAGTTCTACTGTTCAAGTTTCTGTATTAATAATCAAGCAGGTTTACCAAAGATAATATAGAGTGTGATTACCATATCATAGTTAGACATTATAAACACAAAGTGTTAATCAACATGAATTTAAATCAAAAAATTGCCTTTAAATAATACCCAGATGGCACGGCTATTTTCTTACGTGTTGGTTGTAAAGTGTGAATTATAGCATAGCATTATATTTGATCGTTGGCGGCGCGCCACCTGCCGGCAGCTCCGGTCGCTGCTGTGAGGCTTCGCCACCGATCACCCGCCACGGAGCTTAACTTCCTGATTCAATACCTCATTGTAATATATAGCATTTACTGCTTTGCATTTTTCTTCCATATTTACTGGTATAGAAACAGAGTAATAAAATAGAGTATATTTTTATACTTCAGTAAGAAATTATATTAATAATCAGATGTTGCATACAATTTCAATTTCAATTTTTCATTTCATACAAACAATTTTACTCTTATAAAATACTTTAAGCTGAGAGTCTTAGTGAAGTGCTAAATGTTATAATTAATTATTACTCGTTTCAAGTACAAGCCAAGGTTGTATTTAATTGGCAAGTCGAGTCAACGAGAGCATTATGAAAGCTAAATGTAAATTTAATAAATTAAATGTTGGATTTCTTATACATAAATTAAGACAGAGTGTTGGTTCGACCTGTTTTCATAACTTTGTAGTTTCAAATGAATACTCGAGTTTAAAGCGTGGTGATGTTTAATGCACTCGACTCTGCGGTTAATGTGATTACTGCTTTTGACTTGAGATACGTCTTAGCGAGATCAAAGCGCCCGCCGACTCAGAAAGAAGTAATCTGCGGAGAGCGGTCGCCGCCCGCGCCGCCCGCGCCGCGCCCTCAGCGGACAGCAGCCCCTTGAGGCAGCGCTACGGTACTTTGAGACAAGCCACAGAGCAATTCAACGTTTATAGTCTTCCTTATAAAAGTCGTATCATTTTTAAAAGTAATATTAAGGTTTTGTTATAGGATTGCAGCAACCGGGATACTTATTATTTTATGTAATACAGCACGGCTACGGCGTAGCAGCTTTACGTCGATCACAACATCCGCTAACTTTCAAAATGCTTTCGTAAGATTTAGTTTGATTGGTTAGTTTATCCAGTTGTCTATAGTACAATGATAACATCACCTATATTTCTTTACAACAGTAGGTCTTACTTTCGCGGAACTGTTTCCTATATAAACCTACCTAGTAGTGGGGTTCCACATAATGGCCTTAATATATTCCATTGTGTATGTAAAACAAAGTTAGCAGTGACGTTGATAGACATGAACGTCGGCTACGTTTAGCGAACTGTGAATAACTCATGAGACAGCTGACGTTGACGTCGCTCTGTGCACAGACACTTAATAATATTTGAGACATTGATAGGGTGATTTTCCTCCGCTCAAATATACTATGTTTTTTTAAATATGAAAGCTCTGTTTTAGCAATGACATAGTAGTTATAGTTATTTGTATATTCATTCAGTAAGTGAATTCTCGTCATAAATACATGTAATGTTTAGTCCATTGCATTGTTACTAACAAATATAATAAAGCAACGGTTACGCCGCCGACGGCAATTTGCTTTGATTAAATGTTGAAGTTTGGACGGCGGCCAACTACTTAATTGCTGTACAACGCGGCTTCGGTACATGTCGGCTGCACTACTCAAGTTCCTAACACGCAATGTAACGTGTACATCGCAACAAAATGGAACGAGCTGGCAATTATGTCGGAAGCTAGTGTATGCTATCTGCTAATATATCTTAAATTCAATTAAGTTAATGATGTAATACAAAAATATTGTAATATGAAAACATCACTAAGTATAACTAACATTTGGATCAGGGACGTTGCATATTTTTTTCCTATTTTCAGCTAGATTTCTTTGTTAATACTTAAACGTTTTAAAATTTACAATATTATACTTAAACTATTTACAAAATTTCCTATTTCTATCTAGTCTTATTTCTAGATGTCACATTTTGTGCTACATATTTACATAATCTTACAAACTCTTCCCACCATTATCTTCATAATAACACAAATTAAGCGTAGTTTTACATAAGTTCACGTCGGTTATAAAACAAACGATAGTTGCGTACCAAAAACATCATGTAGCTAATCTAACCGCTACCGATGTTCGGGTCTTTTATTTGATTTAAACTAATTTGTAATTAATCAAGTAATTAACATTTACGTAAAACCAATTATGTAACGTAGCCACAACACGGGACACCGACCCTGGTCATTAATTAATTCCATTAGTTCATGTCCAAATAGAGTTAAAGATTATGTTTATTTTAGATCCAAATTATTTCAAAAGTTAAATATTTAAATGAACCTTTATTTTGCTCGTTAAAATAAAGTTAACTAAATTTTAATTTACATGTCCATTACAAAGTATTATATAACTTGATGTTTAAATTGTTTTATCTTTTAAAATATAACACAAATTTAGTTATGAGTTTTGTTAATGCCTTTCATATAAATCTTGAACTTCTTAAATTAATGATAATTCAAAACAATGTTTAATTTCACAGAACAGAGGCGATGTTAAAGACAACGAGCCGGTTGTTATTCGCTCGACATGTCTCTGTTTCCATGTTTTGTTTATTCATATTTATCTTAATCTCAGAGACGTTGCCTCAGGAGGTAAAAACAACATTCACAGACTAACTTCAAAGTAAAATATGTATATTTTTGGTCGTCTGTATTTGTTTGTATTAGTACATCAAAGTGGTTTAAGAGCTTTGAAAACTGTTCTATTAAAATGTGAATTTTATCTATATAATATTTAACAAAAAATAAATTTAAACATAAACTCAAACGACATTAAAAACATCTATTCTTAGCTATTGTATCTAATACTAACTCTGAAACTTTAATTTTTCTTTTGTGACAATAATTTAACACATGCGTAATAAGATATGTAAAAGCGTGTTTGATACACAAGTAGGAACGTACAATGTTGAGCTAGTTTAGATTAAATCGAGGCAAGCTCGTGATTTCCTGAACTAATTTCCTTTGTAGACACCCGCACAGGCGGAGGAAATTCTGTGAACGCCGCAACACTAGCGCCACCTGTACAAATGCAATCACTACCTACATCGCATCGCCTGCTCGGCCTCGGCTTACACTGAAACTTGTATAAATATAGAATTTGCATACAAACACTAGTTCTAGTTTCAATTGAACCTTTTTAATTAATAGAGGAACTTTTTTAATTATGAGATTATTGTTATTTATGATTTAGCAGTATAACGTTGTGATGCTAGGGAGGGGACGGAATGAGTAGGTCGGAGCGATTAAGGAATCAAGTAGAAAGTGCGCGCGGTAATGGCATTTTAATTGCCGAGCTCGGTGTGCGGCTTGCCGGGGGTGAAGAGGGGGCGGGGCGAGGCGGGGGTGCAAGACAATGAAATGTCATTGTAAATGTGAGCCTTATTGAATAACTGCTTTAAACGTAAATGACTGGTTATGATCGCAACCCAGTATCATTTACCAAAGTCAACTCATTTCGTTGCAATTAATAACTTTTTGTAGCTCCTTTGATTCATAATTCATTGAGTATTGTACGATTGCAATGATAGAGCATATTGTAATAATTGCTATTGTAGGAGCAGTAACGAACTAGAAAGTTTGATTATTTTCTTTTTCCTCGGAGCAATAGATGACAGGACGATTACCTGAGTTTCAATTACAATTAGACTTCAGCGACTAGCGACTGCTCCCCCCGTCATTTCCCGCAGTCCCCGCACGATGCCTGTAATTGTATTCATGTCTCGGCTGATTGGCTCCGTGCGGGCGGCGGGCTGCCGGCGGATGGCCGCGGTGCGGTGTTCACAGGCCAGCGGCGATTTGCATTTCCAATTTACTCGCACCCCGCAACGCTGACTTTATTCACTTCGAATAGAAATCTCAATTGTGTAAACTATCAACTTTTTTTATTCACATAATGTTAAATACAGTGACAACGTTTCTACGTCTCATCATTAAAACAAGTAAGAGTGTAATACTCTAGTACATTAATTTTATCCAAGTTAATTTATTTTCAATAACGTGAGAAAATACCTTCGCAGGGCAGCACAAATGAACTGAGAAAGCAATTTGGCGCGCTCTCTGCAGCCGAGTAGTGACGCGAGCACGTTGTTGTTACAATACAAATGAAAATTACATTTCGCCTATTTTCATCTTCCTTTTACCTTCTATTTTCAAAGGATTTATATAAAATTATTACTTAACTTTTAATCCGAAGTACAAATTGACCCGAATGTTCCGCCGTTACTAAGGTATATTTGATATTTTCTGTATATTAATAAAATTCAGATTTATTGAAACGAAAAGAGCAGAACACTCAACAATTCCACGCAATCGGAACGAATCTTTATGTAATAAATATAAATAGCCTTATAATACTTAAAGCTTACGTTTCTAGTCGGCGGGGTGGTATGGTGGATTGTGAGTGGCAAAAGTTCCAAATATAACGCAAAACTCGGCAATCCTGTCATCTATTACCTGTCACGTCGGGCTCGTAATCCGAGACAGAGAAATAAATCTGT
>NW_013526471.1:71198-81256 GCF_000836215.1 Papilio polytes
TTGCTTTTCGAATAAAACAAAGGGTTTAATGTTAGGTGTTGTGCTTCTCAGTTTGGTTAGCAGTAATGGTGCAACAAGACAGTTGAAAAGTTGTATCCATTTAATAGATAAGGAAGCTAAACTTAGACGCCATTAATATATCTAAGTATGTACTTGTATTGGAATTTTAGGTTTAATTGATAGGTCTGCGATATATTTTTTTAAAACTCATTAGTTATATATGATTTAGGACAACTATCCCAGTCTATATAAACATAAACTAATTTATAAACTTGGCTTTGTTTATTTTATTTTTTACATAAACGTAATTCTCAACTAAAAATAAATTTCAGAGCCCTTTTATTGCGTCATAAGGCTGAGAATTTATACAAATAGAAGAGGGCAGTAAAATTTGAGCGACATAAAACCGTAAACGAATGGGCACCTTAAAATGTTACGCCGGCGTTTCGTGGACGAATAGCTTTGTGTTACTTCGATATACAACATAAATATGAAAGTTACTTTTATAGTTATGCTTTATATTTTAAACAGGTAATTGATGTAGGAGAACATTAGTGTACTATATATAAAGGCATAACGAAAATCTCATCAAACAGTTGCATATTACGTAGCCGTATATTAAGTTAAAAAATTTACGCTTAAAACCTGAAAGTGACGAGAAGTCTTTGACTGTGGAAAATAAATATAATTAAAGTTTAATGTTTAAAAAATCTTCTAAAGCGAGCGCTTAATAAATGTCAAGTGGGGTGTCGCGGATAGCGGCGGCAGCGGGCAGCGGTAGGGGCCGGTAGGGGTACCTCATCTGACCTCGTGGCGACTGCTCGGCTCGCCACTGATTTGAGATGTGTCTATCTTTTTAAAAAGCACAAGTTGAATAGATAATTAACGTAAAAGTAACAATCTCGTATGCTTGCTGATATATTACGATATAAAGTATGCTGAATGGAACTCTAAATCGGCCGTAAAACGCGAAGAAAAGAGATTCGTATGTTCATCTGTTACGTATCGAAATCCTGTTTAAACAGTTATTGCTCTCTACGTCTTCCCGCAGTACACATTCGGGCGATAGAAACATTTCCAATGTCGTTTACTAAATCGCTGCTTTACATTATCTCTCACAATACATTGAATATTGAGAAACAAAAAGGTTTGTTTGAACTTCAAATGTATTATATATTTTTTAATTTAACAATCAACAGTATTTCAACATTTATAAAACTTTATAAATCTAAAATAAGTACTTAATTACTATGATGAAATATTTGAACGAATACTTAGGAAACCTTTGTAGTGCTTAAAATATAAGCTTGTTTCTGTAAAAGCCGTAACTGAGCTTAGTTTCAGCGGCGAGGTGTCTGTTGCGCGCTCGCGTCATATTTCAGCGGCCGCAAAGTTTGTCAGCTTCAGTCCACGAAGCTTGCTGGAAAAGCTCGCTAAAGCTCTGCCTGAGTTATGGCCTACCTGAGGAGACATCACTGTGTCATTCTCGATAATGTGAAATAAGTGTACTTCCCCTCTGATATGACGTAATAATTCACCGTCGTATTTTATTTTTGTGATATTTTCCGAACATTGAACTTAGCGGGTAACAAGGATCATAGTAAATGTTATGTCTTTGCCTTTTGATTAGAACGTAAGCAAGTTAGAGAAGTTAAACTCACGAATGTTGAATATTTAATATTGATATTAATCATTCAGACTTACACTTTATTATGTTAGCATTTGATTACTATTTCGACTCAAAATCAAAGCAATAAATACGTTTAACCGTACGCGATGTGCTCTTCATATAAACAAAGATATATAAACATCAACAATGAACACAATTTAGTCGACTTTAACTAAAGCCACATCATTTTATTGAAAGCAAAATCAGTAACCACAAATCGAATACCACTGATATCCATCCAATCTATTCCCGCTACATCAAAGCTACATTTACTAAATTCCGTTAAACTATGAACGTATCATTTACATAACTAATTTGCCTCTGAATGAGAAGTCAAATTAAATTGACAATATTCAATAATGATAAAACATGTTACATCACTATATATGTGATATAGTGATAATTTTAATTACAACGAAACACTAATTAACAAAAATTATTTGACCTACATCTTGTCACGTGTAAACACGTTTTGATATATTGCCTGTTATTAAAACAAATTACATTCAAAGCTTACAGCGAAGCGCTCCACACAACCCTATACAAGTTTTGTTGAAAAGTTTAATCCGCTTTAGGTAAAGTTACGATTTATTTAATTCTTAAGTTCGTTATTAAGTTTGAAGGACTCGCTGACGCCGACGTCGAGGGTAACTCGGCTACGTACTTTAATGAATAGATATAAAATTATTTATTTTTTATTAAGAAAAGTAATTACCAAGTAAATACTAAAACTTTGCTCTCATTATAATTAGTTATATCAGCATTTTAACAGAAAAAGACTTGATGAGCTATTCTATGTTTCGTATTGTGCGGTTAGTGATACTATTTACATGTGTTTTGAATATTTTGAAAAATGACGAGGTCGTAAATTTCTACTTCTATAATATCTCTTATTGACCGACACATTTCTCGCTCTGTTTGTAAAATCCATTCAAGAGAAATAAACCACGGAACATCTCAGCGAGATTAAATCAACCGCAAAGTAAAAAGAAGCAATCAGCAAAAAGGCAACGTCTGCCGCCGCCGCCGCCGCCACCGCCACCGCCCGCCGCCGCGGTCCGCTTAGCAATATCATCTCTAACACGTTTTTTTATTCCTATTCTCTTTATGGTACTAGAAAAATAATAATAATATTAATATGTTAGTCTTAATAAAAGTAGCCTTAACGAAAAAGCTACTCACATCTGTATGGACACTTAAGGCCTTTGTTCTCCATTCGTGAAACTACTCCGGAAATGAACTGAAATGTGAGTCGAGTAAAAAGTTCTTTCTATATATTTTATACAAAAGAATTGAGATATTCTACATAGGAAATGCTTGGATAACGCTCTGTTTTTAATTTTAGAGGAAAAATCTAAGTTAAAGATAAAATCTATAGGAAATAATCTCAGTTTGACGAGTCACGTCACGTACACTCTCAGTCGAGGAAAATTCTTAGAATTGTATCTGTACGTTTGATTAAAACGTAATCATCTATCGAGGATAGGTCATGTACGACGTCCTAAGGAAGATAATACGTAACCCAAGTTGTTACTACAGGTAATTTTTAAACGTGACAAATATACACAAACTCAATTTAAATTTGAGAAATTCTTAACAATATCGCATGTCTGCCATGTCGCTGCTTGTGAAGTTGAGAAAATGCAATTATTGCAAGAAATGAAATAGACGATTTTTTATGGTAAACCCGGAAGCGGCATTGGCAACCTTTAAACTTCAGAGAAGTGGCGCACAAAGAGAAGATATTTACCCTTGTACGCCTCCTCTCTACCACCACACTTTATCTTCTTTTCTTATAAGAAAAGGAATTATTTTCATTCGACGCCTGTCTTCTTTGTGGTCGTGGTGATACACCAGTCGAGATTGAAATGTATGTTTTTGCTCTCTTTATCACTATTACATTAAAACACCTAAGTTGTTTTACAAATGTATTTTCGATGATAACCCATAATAAAGTTGAATTATAAAAAGTGGACGTCTGCATGAGATTATGAACCATCGTGGCGCGGAGTTCACCTCTCGCGCGCGCTTGTCTCGTTATCTATTCAACTTGACTCTTCACTTGGAGTTGTTCCAATGAATATTTCATACCTTTTCCTAAGTAAATTTAAGTTTATAGATAAGAGTTTGCTTCTCAAAATATGCAGTAGTGTAGCTTTTAAATATTTTTTAACTATATTTTTATACCGTTATAAACTATGCATCGCTTAATAATTTTACTGCATGTTTTTAAAATAAACTAACTATATAACAGCGTAGTAAAAATTCTACTGTTTTTTTAACACTGTAAAAAATAGTGCAAGCAAAACTACTACTGCAAAAATTGTCAATTTTGATATTTCCACACAATTGGTAGATGTGACAGTCAAATAAAACATGCTTGGTTTTTTTTCTATATAGCAAAAGTGCGGCTTTGAGCTGAACTTATTGATTGATGCTAATTGGGATACAGATATTTATTAAATGCAAGTTATTTCGTCGCTGAGTTGTTTAAACAAGGTTAACATAAATATAAATAATATAACTAAATGCTATGAAAGGATATAAAAATGCATAAAGACTTTTGTATTCATTGAAATACAGTGTAACTTTCAAGAGGGTTCACTGAAAAGCGGTTCAACTATTCTATTCTATTCTTAAATGCATTGCCTCTTTAAATCTTGGCATATTTTCAAAATCCAAAGCTGTTTTCTGATGCAGACAGACATCTCATTGAATTGAAACTTAGTTTTGCTATTTCCTGAAATCAGTAGGTACACCTTAGAAATATGAAATTTTTAACAATAGAATCGAGATTGTATTGAGTACAAAAACCTTGAAGGTACAGATGATATACAAAAGTCGACTGCGACATACAATGGATGAGATGTAGGTCAGACCTTCATCTCACGTCACCGCGGCGTCGGCGGTCGTCCCCAACTCTACATTATTGTCTTCTATGATGTCATATTCTCTACAAATACTTTCAATACAAAAGCTCTCCGACTGATGATAATAAAAAACTTCCGAAAGCGGTATGTTCTGCTGGTTAAATAAATCTGTCCCTTTCCCATTACGTACACTAAAAAATAGGTATCCAATGTAGAGTCTTTGAGAAATCCAATAATTAAAGGGAAATCCTAAACTTGTAATTCCTACGCGATATTAACGAGTACCGACTTGTGTTGCTACGCTGGTTCGTCGTAGACACTCGTAGCTGCTACGTACCTCTACGACAATAGGGTCTTCTCATCTGCCAATATTATTTTTGAAGTCACTACACGTATAAGGTGATTGCATTTTTATGCACGTTAAATAAAAAATATTACATCAAATGAGCAGAAAAAGTCCGTTGGAAAAAAGTAAATCAATGTTGAGCTCGCGATTGTAGTTAATTATTTTTTTAAATTGTTCTCGACCTAAATCCAATTACATTTATCATGATGCAGCCGGCTCGCACGGGGCTAGCGCGGGCTAGCGCGGGCTTCGCGCGGCAACAAGCGCCGCAACCGGCTTTTTAATTGGATTTTAATATCAATGTACATCTAACTAGAACACAGTTGTTGGGCATTTTTACTTCATTCATTTTTACTGTTATTTTAATGTATTCTTAGTTGTAATGTTCAAAAAAATGATGTTAAAAGTTTAAATTGTATAATTTTTCGTATTTGTACACCGCGTCAATGTGGTATTTGCATAAAACTCACTCGGCTTATAAAGCCTGTTTCTTGTTTCGACGTCGCTACAAACTTGCAACTTGCATCGTATTAAAACGATTTTACAAACTATACCATTAAACTCTTACTGTATGTCTTACATTTGCAGAACTAAGACAAGTTTGAAATACTTATAGAGGCCTTTTCGTCGTAAACCAAGCACGAAGACTCGCAGAACGAGAACAAATTTATCCCCATCTCGGCACACAGCGGCGCGGCGCTGCCTGAACAAGCATTTTGCAAGTGCTTCAAGTTACAGCGCACTCCATAGTTCGTGTTAAGGTTATTTTCAGAAGTTTAACAAGCGAGAAACTTAATGTATTATATAAGTAAGAACTCCTGCGGCGCTTAGTTTTCAGTTTGAAACTCCTGTAAAACTGGGAGCACGTGTAAGAGAAAGTTTAGAGCTAAAAATATTGTAATTGTTTTTAGTTTCAACTAGAGCTTAAATATTTTACGTATTAAATTTATCAAGCTTTTTCAAATTGAATGGAATAGAAATTGTTTAACTTCTGCTTTTCTATTTTAATTTCTGCCTAAAGTGACCATTTAGTCCTAAAGTCCACATGACTCACAACACATTTGGCGAAGAATAAAACGTTTATGTGTTACATACATAAATGCTCGCACCGTATTTCAGGCTTAGCTATTTAAGCGCAAAGTAAATACGTTGCGCTGCCTAGAGTACCTGTAATGCTAGGAGCGGCCGCACTCGCAGACAAATGAAAGGCTTTTAATGCAACTCTCATACTCATACATTTCAGTATATCTCTTGTTTACAATTTGCATCGCATATTACTTAAAGTTGAAACAAATGAATACAAATGTATGACTTCTAAGATAATGTAGACTACGTAATGTCTAGTGGGCACTTATATGGCAATCTATAGCCATCTATCTTTATTACTTTGTTACAACGATCGCCGCTGACCGACATCGTATTTCTTCAGATTACTTTTACGACAGCTGCCGTTTGATATAAAGATAACTTCAGCTCAATTTATCATATGTCTAAGTAATTATTTCATGATTAATTTGTGCTGAGGGTTTTTTTTTATAAATAGATTAAAAAAAAGCTATACTAAGAAATTGTATTGTCTGTTATAATTAGACGTAATATGTTATTCTTAACAATTTTTATATGAGGTTGTGAGGAAGACTTCATTGTACTAGGGAGAACTGTAACTGAGGCTCAGTACCTCGCTAGTGCTACATGTCCCGGCGCACAATCTCCGCACTCAATGAATATTAACGACGTCTTGCGGAACAACGCCGCCAAATCTCATTTATTAAATCTGCCTTCTCTTTTTTGTATAAACTCTATCACCGTATGATTAAAATTGAAAGCCATAAAGAACAATAAATAAACAAGTTAAGTGAATTCTATATGAGTTGTTAGCAATGAAAAGAATGGCCGCAAATGTTCGTGCAACGTTTGAGGTAGCGGGAAATTGTTGAGGTCCGCAGAGCTCAGTGGCTGTAGAGGCGATTGCAGCGAGTCACGCGAGCGCTCCGCACGCACGCCGCTACTGAACACTTGCTACACCAAATTATACATTTCATTACAAGTATCAGAGTAAGTTATAAATTTAAGTCACGCGTCGCCTCACCCTCTTCCAGAGTTCACGTTTCAAATGGAATCTTTATAATGCACTTGGGCTGAATATAGATGTGAAATGAATTTCATATTTATGCCTTTGCACCTTTTATCTCACGATTTAGGGAAAAAAATATTCATATAAATGCTCTTTACGTACATAGTAGCGTTATTTCGATCGAAGAGATGCTAATTAGGAATGGAATAGCAGAAACAGTGCGCTACGGACGTGCTCTAACTCAAATAATGAAAAACTAGCGAACTGTTTGTTCGGTAACGATGAGGAGAGGCGAGCAAAACAACCACCAGCCGACAGCTAACGGCACTCCAATGCGGAGCTCACAGCAATCGAAGTCGTTACAGAACAAAGGGTTGAACACAGAGCGTGGAGCACGATTATCTACGGTTTTTCATTGGAGGCAGCTCTCGTCTGCTAACTACATACATCACCGACTCGCAATCAGCAACAAAACATTTCTTTATTGTTCGTATCCGTCGAGGTCACCTTACATCGTGATATTGATGATGTATGGCTGGAAAACCGATGATTTAAGAAATAGATAAGTAAATAAAACGATAAAAAGTAAAGTGTCAAAAATTCTTGTTAATGCATTGAAAAACGGTAAAGAAAAGTATTGAACCAAGTTAACGTTTGATAGTATTTATTTAATTATAAAATATAAGTGATGTACAAGTAGGCAAAATATTTCACGTTCTCTTTATTAAAAAGTTGTGGTTCATAATATATTGCGGTGGTACATTAACGAGGCCATGTGAATGTGAACTCCGTCTTGTGTGCGAATGAGCGTATAATGGAACATCATTCCGTATAAAAGTGCCGACAATTTACCTTGACATGCCACACGACCTACATACTCAAATGTGTTGTACGAATTTCAACTGAATATGTTTCGCTCGCGGCCAAAACTAAAAATAAACAACTTTAGAAATTATCTCTCAAAATGTACTGTCCTCGGAACTGAAAATCTTGCAAAAGCCAAACTAAAATGGGAATTTAAAATTAGAATTATTAAGTCTTTGTTTAAATATTATATACTATCATGCTCGAATTAGGGTGGCTGGTACAACATGATCTCTACGAGGCAGAGCAAACATTTGTTTCCATTTTTTATTTTGCGTAACAAATATCGCAACAACCAGCTGCTGCCGTGTCGACCGTAAACACCATTTACATAAACGACACAGTCTCATGGCAGAAAGCCTCTCGTCCGGTTTGTTTATTGCAGGCTTTTGCAGCTTTCACATCAGGTACTTTCTCGTGATTGCCGAATTTTGTCTGCACATGGTAATACTCGAATGAACTGCAAAACTTATTCCTTACTTGGTGAACAATTTCGAAAATAATTTTAGTTGTATATTTTATGCCTAATTAGCTAATCTAGAAGCCCAAACTATTTGCTGCGCGCTCGACAAAAATAAATCGACTAAGGCAAATAAATTAACCTATTTTGCGTAACTGTACTTCAGGCAATAAACTTTACAGGCTGGGTTTGAGTTTATGTAAATACAGCAATACTTCTTGCTAAAGCGGCTCCATTTTAGAGGCTTAATGAACGTCTGCAGCCGCACCGCACCGCACCACACCGCGCCGCGCCGCCGCCGCGAGCGCTGCGCGTCGCTGTTTGCGCTTTAAGTTGTATCTACTTACTGATGAATGGTGTCTTATCCACTGAGAATTACTTCTTGTATTCAGAATAAAACCACAAACATTCAGAATGTTAATATTCTTAAATGATAGTCTTATTTGTTCGCTTAAGAGATTACTGTATTTCTAAGTAAAGAATGGTTTACACTCGACATCACCAATTTGTAATTTCTCCGTGTCCGGATTTACGCAGTCGTAAAGAATCATTTAATGAAAATTTATTTGTGTTGTGGCAGATAAATAAAAAAGCAATGTTCCACTGAAATTGAATGCCGGCTTTTAATATCCCCTCAGGATTCTTTTAATTTACATTCCTTTTATCTTATAGAAAAAAGCGACATATAATTTAAAAGTAAGTGAAATAGATTCCAGTTTACACAATCTTGTTTAATATATTTTGTTTGATACTTATATTAATGTCATACACATTAATTAAGTTATGAAAATCCTTGCGCTTGAAACTTCGTCAAACTTGATATTAATCATGTTCTAAAATGTTCGCATAACATTCTCTGTGTCGTGTCGTGTCGGTGTTCGCCGGCGGCGGCGGCGGCGCCATCTGCCACCAAAGGATTCTTAAACTACCAACTTTACCCGCTTTAATGAAATTACTGCTCGACGAACATTCAATGGAGTATAATCGTTGTTTTCTTGCTGTAATTAGCGGATACAACATTTATTTTTCATTACGTTGAGATGTACAAGTACGTCTCAACGTAATGAAAAATTTAATAAAGAAAATTGACGACAAACGTTATACTATGCTCTTTAGCGTTTCATCGTTTTGTACTTCAGTAATATACAAACCGTCTATTTCAATAAATACAAAAACTTCTAAATTGGTTTATGTATAGTAGAGTAAAGCTTTAATACTACTGTTGTCAGTTTTAGTGTCCGTCGTTAAAGACACGCGGCGAGTGTCGGCAGGTAAACGTAATGCGAAATGAAACCTCTAAAACGTGTCGTTAAAATTGAATGATATGATTACCTCCCCCTCATCCTAGTTCTTTAAACTCCACAAACAATGATAATAAAAGATTTAAGATAAATACTTGTTTATTAAAATGTATTACTTTTGTAGTTGTTATTCTTCAAGCAGCGAAAACTTTTCGAGTATCAGAGAAACACAAACTTTGAGAGAAGACTCACAACGAACTGTTGCTCCAAAGTTTACGTAAAGTAAAGAGTTCTATAAAAGCTTGGGTACATTTCAACAACTACCAACAGTAGAAATTACTTTCATTTGTTCATAAAAAGGCAGCTTAACGAAATTAAGTGTATGTATCATATAATTTTAAATATACAATTTAATAAATATTACAACGTTCGTCAAGTAAGTAACGCCAAGTCTTAATTGTTTTTTAATGAAATTGGGAAATATTTGTCAAACATTTTTACCATCGGAGTAGGAGGCTGTTGAGCCAGTGGCGG
>NW_013526471.1:81569-93808 GCF_000836215.1 Papilio polytes
ACGAAGGCGGAGGTGGAGGTGGAAGAGGTGAAGGCGGGCGAGTTAACACCAAACAAATTTATAAAGTTTACTTAGTATTTCTTTTCAATAATTACCGAAGCGAAATGATTCGTTTTGTTTTAATTTTGTCCTGAGCGAGCGTTTGCTAACGATTTCATTTGCACTTCATTAGGCCGGAGCCGACACAATTTCGCAATTAAGCAGCTGCCTTAAAAACGATTTCTCAGTACTTTGAACGTTATACTGATTGCTCTTTTATTCTTTTTTTAATTTTAAATTAAAACCAAACGTTGCTTGAAAGAAAAGTTTCCTTTAGGGAAATTTCAATTGTTATTCTTTGGTCTGCAAATGATTAGTGACAAATGAAACTTTATTCCACAAATTATATATGAAGACTATCTTGATCTGTTACGAAAGTAATATTGTTAAATGTTAAAATGCTTTTACTTTTTTTATTATGCAATAATATAATCGACAAATTTTATATATACGAATTTGTTATAAAGGAAGCTAATTGACCAGCGTGAACAAAATCAGATTGAAGTAAAAGCAATTATGTACGATGTGTAAGAGAGCCGCGTACGGAGGGCGCGGGGTGCGTGCGGGGGTCGCGGGGGGTGGGTGCAGGAGACTCACGTACAGCCTCAATGTGCGGGATATTATTGTTGTAATTCAAATGGAAATTACATTTCCGCTGCTCTCGGAGACTCGGAGCCCCTTTTCGCTTTTCAGATAACATTTTATCAATTTGTATCCTGCGGAGTTTCCCTAAATTGGATTTATTTTGTTATACATTTTCCAATATTACGTTTCACCTTTATTCGATAATTACTAATCTCATAATGAGAGTTGGCTATTAATGGACAAAAGATTATAATTCGGTGACAGAAAATTCGTACGATGAAAGAAAAGTTAAGAGAAAAGAATTACATTTCGCAACTTACTATTAGTATTTATTACTGTTTTATATTATAGCTCTGAGCAATTAGATTTGTTTAACTTAAATCACTGACATAATTCTAAACGCGAACACCCCGCAGACGTACATCAGGCGGTTGGGCAATAAATAAGTTGCCGAAACTACTTTAGGACAGATTTACGCATTGCTGTGCTCCCGGCGGTTGTTTTATTCATACGCTTGTTACGAGATGGCTCTTATTTAGCAGCGGTCCATTGCAAGCGGCGCGCCGCTGACGGATATTTATGGATTGTTTTATTTTCATTTGCAGCAAAACACCAGTTTACAAGACCTCATTGGGAAAATGAATTTAGTATCCACAGGATATCTTTAACTAATATCAATTTAAGATATTGATTATTGACGATTTAAAATAATGGAATTGTATAATTAATGTGAACTGATGAACCGCTGCTTGTCTTGGCTGAGGCGAATCAACCTAAAATTATCGAATCAAATCGAACAATTATATCAAAAAGATTTTGGCCGCGACTCTGACCGCATGGAATAAAAAAAAACAAAAATAAAAAGCCTCTCCATCTATGCCAAATTTCATAGAGATCCGTTCAGCAGTTTAGGCTACAAACTCTAACATACATCCATTCATCCATCTAAACTTTCGCATTTATAAAATTAGTAAGATAAAGAACCTTCTTGTCACTTTTCATTGTCACGTACGTTATTTTATAGTCATATATTTGTAACTTAACAAATATCACCTGTAACCGTAAACCGGTACCGTCAACACAAAAGATCCTCCCTCGACTATAAATCACGAAACGCAATAAAGTTACCAATAAAATAAATCTTGGTGACAAAGTACGACACATCGCATGAAATATGACGTGAGTGGGCTCTTAAGGATCCGATATGGGCAACTTACAGCCCCCAGAGTCTCACGTGTACTCCTCGCTCTACTGTTCTCATATTTACTGCTCATACCCTAATCAAACAGTTAAATCGGTGTTATAAGTCGACAGAACTGTAAGTGCCCAAAAATCACCTGCTTTTGTAATGTTCAGTGAACACCGCCACTTCAGTTTTTTAATACGGATTTACATATTTTAATAATAAATTTAAATCCACATTGAAAAGAAAAATCTGAATGTTTTTATATTGGCAGGTCGTAGCTCGGAGCGGATGGGGGCGAGGGCGCTCTCAAACAGTGCCGTTCAAAGGCAATGAGCTTGTTTCCTCGCGTTGGCTTGTTTCAACACGGCCACGGGAATTTCCCTCGCAAATGTATTTATTTCACCGCTCCGTGCAAATATCTGCGGGGAATTATGCAGCGAATGAAATGTTTGATTTAAAAATAGAGCTCCAGGGAAAGTATGCAGCGAATGAAAAGCTGAAATGAAATACGCTCTATGTTGGCACACTTCTGCAAATTTTTACCTCTCAAATTTTTGTGCAAGTCGAAAATTATATTATCATAGTGTAAAGTTCAGAATTCGAATGCACAATTTTTTTAACACTTTAGGAATTTCGTTCTTTTGAATACGTTCAAACATTTTCATTCATAGAGAATACAATCATGATGAAATTACTTTAATACAGTTTCCTAGCAAAAAGCCCTCTACTGCCCTCTACGCGGGCACTGGCACTGCTCATAGACTACTTTACTGTAATAATATGTATCACCTGTTTATGTACAAAACTTTATTCACTAAACCTTTTAATATATTACATATTTTGACAGTGGTAGTGCCCGCGTTAACATCTTAGCACGAATGGGCCGGCACGCCCGGTGTAATACCACGACCACACAGAAGACAGGCGTGAAATGGAAGCAATTCCTTGTTTTGTCTGATGAGTGTGGTGCCGGAGGCCTAATTTAAGTCCCTTCGTCTTTACCATCCTTTTGTTAAAAGGAGAGGTTGGGAAGAGGAAGTGGATTTGACGGTGGAGGAGATGCATGGGAAGGGGAAATACCCTCTTTATGTGCGTCTCCTCCTCCGTCGTATAAGGGTAGGCAACGCATCTGCAATTGCGATGTCTATGGGCAGCGGTCGCTTCGCCATTTTGGCGGTTTCAGGTGGTCGCTTGCTCGTTTGCAACCTTATGTTATAAAAAAATATATACATTATTTTTTATACACATTAAATAAATAAATAAAAGATGCTTCTGAATTATTATTTTATGGGCAAAAGGCCTATAACAATATCCTACCCAATGAGTAAGGGCATCAAAACGAATATGGTATACTCATACCATTTTATTGTTATAGTTGTACATTACTTTATCTTGGGGAAATTATTGAGCAAATTAGGCGAAAAGAATAAAATCATTATGTACTGTAATCTACAATATTATACCGGAAACTAATTATTTAAAATAGCGCCATCTATCGGTTCGATGATATGTGTCCCAGAAATTACAAAGAAATATCTATTTTATATATTATCAGTCATAAAAAAGTATATGAGTTCATATTTTATATGAATAATTAAATATTTTTGGTAAATAATTGAACAAAATTTTTAAAACGTGATCTACACGATCTTGCTAGAATCGATGGTCATGACATCTTGAACTGTCAATGTCAAATTGAAGTTATTGCAAATGTAAACAACGAAAATTTTAATAATTTCATGATATTTTTCAGAATGTAAAGAAGATGAGGTCAGAAATGTCTAGTAATAAGAAATACAGATGTGTTAACTGCGGTGAACCATCCTCCGCTTTATACAAGACATATGGGCCGACAGTTTTAAAACTCACTAAATGTGTGCGTAACTTTATTTGGTTTTATTATTTTATTGCATTTACAATAAATTATTTTTCTTACACTGTTAAACATATTATGTTATTAACAATTAAGTTGTTAAATTAAATATCTTTTTTTATAATTCCAGGTTAGTTGTAAAGGCATAGTTGATAAGTATATAGAATATGATCCTGTGATAGTCATGATAGACCTGGTGCTAATGTCCAAAGAAGCTCAGAGGCACATCCTGTATAACACTGAATTTAAGGTCTGTTCCAAAATAAGTTATTTTTACTAAACTTATAGACCAGACCAGTACTAAAATGTGACTAAAACCACAAACTTATATGCATACAAAACACATTTTTATAATGTCAAATTATAAACAGCTTTTTTAACAAATGATGATGATGGTGTTAGCTTTTTGACTACTTTGACGTATTCTGTATTCTTGAAGGTTGTTAATCTGTGCTATAAATCAGTATCATTTGTCATAATTTGAAATAGCGATACAAGCTTTGTAATTGTGATCCAAAACATTATTTGACATATTTATGACAATAAGAGGTAATGAAGACTATATTTTATTAAGGCATAACATGGCTGTGACGCCCATAATGGAAATGAACTTTACCTTTAGACATTTGCATTTGCAGATATGTTGCGAACCTCTAAACAGTGGACAGAGAGCAATAAACTATGTGGTCCCTACATCTGCCCAATTCACTTCACACACAAAGAAGAGAGGACAAAAGTAGACCTCCAGCACACACTTATGTAATTTCCATCCACTTTACATACATCTTCTGTATTTGCAGGCATACTGGAAGCTCCTTATAATTCTGATGATGTTGGAGACATATGCGGTATGGCGCAAGGACTGCCTGTTCTCACTCGTAGTCAACATGTTGTGCAACAATGAAAGTAATTACACTATTGATGCCACTAGTATGTAAGTAATGAAGTTTCTGTTGAAATAACTTCCTATATTTTAAATGCGAAATTTAGATATTAGTGTATTTGTTAGAAGGTATTGCCTAGATGGTTGAATGGTTCTTGATAAAATTATGTAGAACATATCCTGTAAAAACACAAAGGCTTTTTGGTTATTTATTTCCACACATGCGGTGTCACAGGAAAAAGCTAGTTAAAAAGTTAATTATAGAAAATTTTGTAGTTGTAAAATTGTTCAGAATGGTTAAATAATGTTTTATTGCAAGTAAAGTTTAACAAATTGATGCGTGACTGATTACAGTAACATCCCGCTGAGTGTGTCGCTGCCGGAGTCATGGCGACACCACTGCCGGGGCTGGCAGCGGGACAGCCCCCATGATGACACTGATCTCTTTATATGGGAAAAAGACTTCTATGTGCAGTTTTTATCTACATTTGTTGGTAATTATTAACTTTGTTTACTTAAAAAAAAATACATTTTTCCTCACATAAAGTACTAAAAGACATCTGTTGGGAAAAAAATTGTATTTTAAATGAGTTTCTTGTTTCAGGAATTGTAGTTTTCATCATTACAGTTCACATACTAATGAAATTTGTGCAACTGTTTGGTGAAAGACACCCAGGTACGCTTTGATTAAAATTTTATTTACTAAAACCTAATAAAAATCGACAAAATCACACAACATTTGTGACCGCGCACCAACTCCACTAACACTCGGTCCAGCGCTAATAATCTTAAGGCTATTTATTTAAAAAAAAAAGTATGCTGTAAGATTTTTATTATCACAATTATGCATTTATGATTATAAAAATCTACCTACATTAAACCTGCTGTAATATAGCAATAAACAAACTATGGTCACAATGGTGATAAATAATTTAACACTAGCTGTTCCCGTGCAGCTTTATCTGCATGAAATTATAAAAATTTTATTTCATTGTGTACATTTTTTAATTGGAAAAGTCAAAATTCAAATGCACCAATAACAACAAAGATCTTTGACATTGGATAACAATTGCTGTTACTGTAACAACTTTGCTTCCTTGGTGTTGTCAGCTTGTAGTTTATGGCCCCTTTCTCACATGAAATTTTTTCCAATTTAGGGGGTAAATCCCCCCAAGTTTAATAGGGTGAAAACATATATCCTAAAGCGTGTCGTAAGTTTAGGGCATTTTACTAAGGAGAGAATTCAAAAATAGGCAGTGATTGCTGACATAGTACGTCACGAAGAAATGTTTACGCTGTATTATATTAGATGATATTAAGATGATTTTTTTTATAATATAAGGTGGCAAAAGAGCAAGCGGCCATCTGAATGCACCGAAATGAAAAGCGATCGCTGTCCATAAACATCTGCAATTGCAGATGCGTTGCCTGCCCTTAATAGACCCTCCGTCAAGGTGACACACATAAAGAGGGCATTTCCCCTTCCTATGCATCACCTCAACCGACAAATACACTTTTCCTTCCCATCCTTTCCTCTTAAGAAAAGGGTGGAAAGGGAAAGGGACTAAAATTAGGCCTCCGGCACTACACTCATCAGACGAAACGTGGAATTGCTTCCACTTCATGCTGTTTTCTGTGTGGTCATGGTATAGCACCGGGCGAGCCGGCCCTGCAATGCGGAGATGTTAAAGCGGGCTCTACCACTGTTAATTTAAGTCGTGTGCAGTGTCGTGCGAGCTGCTGCTGAAGGCGTTCTCGCTGGGCAACGCGAGCGCGGCGCTGGCGCTGCCGGCGCTGGTGTGGCGCAGCAAGGAGGGGGCGGGGGCGGGCGCGCACGCCGCGCACTACGCGCTCGCCGCGCTCTACACGCTCGTCTTCTTCTACAATGTCTTCACCGGTAACACTACTGTCATACAACTCTCCGCACCTTTTACATGTTTATCTGCCTTTTCTAATCGCATGTACAGTCGGGGACATTGTCGGTGGTCCATCTTCAAAGCTAGTCGATTGAACATTTTATATGCATTGATATAAGAGACAGTCCCTTAGGACGTAACTTTAAAATGTTAGTGGAAGAACAGGACTATTTTTTTTTATTATTATTCAATCGTTCGCCCGACTTACTGCTGTCTTTTTGGTTATTTATAATAGTAATAAAACATTTTTTCTGGAATTGTAACGCTACAAATACACAATTTAGCTATTTGTGAAAATGATTTAATATGTAAGTTGTGGTGCAGTGGTGTACGTGTGGGGGCGGGGGCGGGGGCGCGCGGCGACGCTGTGCGCGGTGTGGTGCGCGCTGTGCGGCCAGCAGCTGTGCGCCGCCGCCGCCGCGCCGCCGCTGCGCGCGCTGCTCGCGTGACGCAGCACAGTAACAACACACATCACACACTCTTTATTTCAAAACATGTACCATTTTACAAGAAACTTAATGCGGCTATACATAATAACAATGAAATATTATTCAGATCACAAAACACTCGTCGAGCACAAACTTTAATTGGACCGCATTTACATATTTACACTACACATTATTTTAAAATTATTTCTGTTAATTATACAGAAATATGACATTTTTACTTAAACCACAATTATAAGGGCGAGAAAATTTATGAAATTATCTAAAAGATCACATAAGCCTCATATTTTTTTGATATCACTGTTTACAAATAAAACCATGTGATTTGTGTAATTCAAATTTTGCTCTTATCTCAAGAATTTGCAATAAAATTATGTGAATATTTGTTTAGTAAAATTATGTAAAAATGTAATACCAAAGTACAAAAATAAAAAACCTAAGCTTGTGTTTAGCTGCCAACGGCCTGCAGGAGGTCGGCTCATTATATACTATCAGGGAATCTGGCAGTGTTCCACTTTAAAAGATAGTCGTTTGAATATTTTGTAACAACGTAGCTTTAAAATGTGTGCACGAAAAAAGGTTGTTCCGTAGTGCTCGGCCAATTACTTTGGTTATTTTACTTGCAATTGATTAGGTACAAGGCAGCTTTTCTGTAAGTGGGACACCGCGAATTGCCGTGATTGTACTACTTCCCTCTTAGAATTATACATACTTATTCTGTTATGGGTATGTAAAGTAGGAATTTATTTATATACTTAAAATAAAAACATAGTTTTAATATCTACTGAGAATAAAATACAATATCATCTATGGAATGAGATTATTTTACAACCCTTGGCTTTCACCTCCCAACATAAATAGTTTGGAAAAAATAACCAATTGTAATTGTATTTCATGCTTCAAATATGATTAATTCTAAAGTAAGGAATTTAAACGTAAAATATTTGTCATTTAATTGCCATCGAAACATAAAATACTAATACTTTAAATGTATGCAGCCATCGCTTAGAAGCATACACAAATATATTTGAACATAACAATGCTGTCCTTACAAAATCAATTTATTTAAATAACTACATTTCTTAATCTGATTAGCTAAGATAATTTCTATTTTAACATCCAAAAAGTCACAAAAACAAGACTCAAAGGCATTTACAATAAAAATTCTTAAACCAACTATCATCGGAAAAATATTAATAATAGATGTTGTCTTGACTTGTGTCAAGGTTGTAAATTGAAATGTATTAATGCCTTTGTTCAAAATAAAACTCTAATATCTAATTGAAGAGTTCATAATTATATAGAAAGGCAAATTCTTAATAAAATAATTTATTTGTAATTTTGTGCAACATTTCTATGTTCTGGTAACTCTTACATTTACATGTATGCAATAATGTAATATGCCTTAATATTATTTTTATAAGGAAGATAATATTGTCCCCATTTTCATCGAATATAAACTCACATTGATTGTTAAATCTGGTAATTTTCCTTATTGTTGTGTGTTACTTTAAAAACCTATCTCAATAATTATTATTTGTGGATTTTGTCCCTGATTATACATAAAAAATTTAGGAACCATTTTAATATTCTTAAAAAAAGGTAATAAATTATAAGGTAGTTTAGACAGAGGAAATTTTTGGAGAGATCAGTATAGTTTTGTACATTATATCTACCAATATGATACAAACTAAGTTTTACAGAAATAGTAAGAAGCACATCAAAAGTATGCCTTGTATAGCATATTATCAATTATGTATGGTATTTAACTTGGAATAAGTCAATTTAAATGATTATTTGAATACAATTAACAAATGAATGATACACACATTTATAACAAAGAACAATAATTACACTTCAGTTCTGCTTATCTTACAAATGATTAATAAATGTCAACATTTCTTAATTAATCTATACAAATAAATAATGAATGAGTATATTTAAGGGCTTAGCGGAGGATCATCTTGACCAATCATGACATCTTCATATGTCACATCATTATTCCTTCGGGAATCAATTTTCTGTCGAGCATATTCAATCAGATTGTACTTTCTCACCACCAGCACAAGGCCGCCCACGATTAGTGCAACGGCGAATATACTCACGACTGCTGTGGTCACGTCGTGACTCGACATGTAAGAGCTTGGCGTCTGGCATTCATCACCAACTTGATAAAATCCTTCCAAACATTCACAGCTCCCCGTAGTCTGGTTACAAAACTGATTTTCCCTCAGGCACGGCTCGAGGGAGGTCACATTGCACGACAGGATGAACTCTGTTAAAAAGAACACGCTGTAATACGGACACTGATTGATTCAATTAAATAATTGTTCAATACATACCCATACATATGCAGAGTGTGCATATTATTATAATGACACTATCTGTTGTTCTTAATCCCATATTTGCAGCGTTACTTTTAACGAATTAACATCACAAATTATAACGGGATAATCCGCTTTTTTCTATATTTACCGGGCACTGAATGTTGCGACGATCCCACAGCGAAACAGAAACAAGATATTTGTCACTGTCAATGTCAAACATTGTTGTTTGTCATCTTTCAAAAACGTTTTGATACTGCTTAGTGTTCCCTGGAGCATTTTGACTCGTAAAAAAAAACTAAACTGGTTTAAAGAATTCGTATGTTTTGAATAGTTTTTTACATATTACTTTTGTATCTGAAAACATCCTTAATAGTAGAAAACTACTTTTTAATTGCATGTTGTAAATAATGTTTTTAAGGGATAACTTTAGTTACGACTTTAGACCAAAACGTTCATCACATTTCTTTTAACGCTTAGTAAAACATGGTTTATTGTTTTTACAAAACTTTCCCGAATTCCTTCTTATTGGTTTATTTTATATATGACTATTTAAGCTGCTGAACATGAAGAATTATAAAGTATCCGAACAATTCAAACACAAAATAAAGTTATAGACTGAAAAGACAATTTATTTATTAGCTACTTATAAAATACGAATCAGTCGAATTGTAGTTGTTTTAATTTTTCTAACACAAATATTATGTACGTAATTTATATTTGGATATTCGTTCAGACTCTTCCTGAATTGGAACACCTCTTTAATCATAACACTAGGAAATCTGTTGTTGCTTTAAAATCTAATTACACCATTCTTTAAAAGTTATATTCTTCTCCTGCACCATAAGTGTATTTTTCAGGCAGTTTGTAATCATCTGGGTTATGGCCGTGAGCTTCTACCCCGCCGTTGCCATCGCTGCCTCCCAGTCTGCAAATAAGAAAATAAATGTTTTTTGCTGTCTCCTTGTAAATGTCACGGCATGCTATCATTTTAATATAACTATACATACTTTAGTTCCTCATTCCGTTTCTCTTCCCCATCTTCTTCGGCAGCTTCTTCATTGCCTCTCTCTGGTTCTGCTTCGTGATATTTTTCAGCTGAAAAGATTCATTTAAATTCACTCTAATTTCAGAAGAATGAAAACAAAAGTCCTTTTTGTAATAACTGTAATTTATTGTTACATTTAAAATTAAGTGGAATAAGTAAAAAAAATACTAATAATAGTAAGAAACATGGCACTATGTGGGTGGTGTTTTGTAAATGAATATCTAATACAAACTTTAAAAAAACCATTTCAAGAAACGTCTCAAAAACTTCTGCGGTCTCCTGATAAGTGGTCGAGACCTAAGTTCACCTTTCTCTTGTGGCTGGCTGTGCGCTCCGGCCTGCTCTTCCTTGTCGAGACCGTATGAGTCCTCCTTCTCGAACTCGTAGTGGTCACCCGCCTTTTTGTGGAACGAGTCGAAGTGCTGGTAGCCCTTTTTACCACCACCTGACTTTTTGCGCGCATACCCGATCTCACCGTCGCCTTCGTTCTCGTACGACTTGTGGTAGTTATCAGGCTGGAAAGAAAGTCACACAAACAATTAATGAAGATTAGATTGACATCCATATCAAAACAGATGGCGTTGTAGCATAATGTAAAATCCGTTTGTAACGTGCTCCCAAAATTTGGTTTATGTATGAATTCTTACTGAGGCCGCTCGCACTTCTCGAACGTACGTGCCAACGGACATAGTGTCATCTGCCATCTGCAGATCGTCGAGAGTCACTGGCAGGCCCAGCGCCATGTGCAGCAGTGCCAGAGCTAGCAGTTGTAACTTCATTGTCATTCAATCTAAAAGTAAAGTTGAGTTTGTTTTCGTTATTTATGTCTAACACAATTCTAGTGGTTTGAATACTTTGGTTTTGATTAGAATTTTCATTGAAAATCTTTACATTATTCGATAAATAATAATAGTAGTGTCGAAGTGGAGACAAATAAAAGTAAAATGTAAGAAATAATTTCATCTCCACAAAAATGTTAAACATCTAGTTCTTTTTTACCTTTTCAATTTGGTGGACAAAAACAAGTTCTCTCACACCTGGTCGTACAATACAATAAAATCTGCAATACAAACTGTTTATTTTATATAACGTGCATTGCAACCGACGTCATCTTTCACAACGGTCGGCTGCTTGTGCTTTGCAAAATGAAACGGCGCCGCCATGTTGCGCGCGAGACTTTTTTCTCGAATGTTCAGTGAAATCTTTTCCCACAGCTCCCGCTGCGGTCCACTGATCTGTCACGTAGCTTATAACAATCAGTAATTCGATTCAATTTCTTTTTAATCAAAAGTTCAAGGACGGTTAACGATTACGTTTACTTTTTCTTTATGTTCTTGCTGTACTCGTATATCGGGGACTTTTAAAATTTAATTTAACTATCGATTAATTAAACTAATACTACAGTTGACTTAAAAGTTTCCGCGGCAAATCAGTTTGCTGTTAAGTATTCACAGCGCGAAAGTAACATCATCAACCTTTCAGATAAATAGTACAATATTAAATCATAGCAACCTTTATATTTTGAGAGCGCGCTTGAATAGATTAAATACAAATGTATTTAGATGAAATCTGGCGGACGGAGAGCGACCTTCAACACGACGGGACAAAAAGTTGACACCAATACGTGATAATACTATTTAGAAATTGTAGTTACGAAATTATTCAGGTCTGATTTAGTGCATGGACCTAATTACAAAATCAATTTGATTGAAAAAAAAACATATATGCGGTTGGTAACAACTTCTGCATGAAAAAGGATAAAAACAAAATCAAATTAAAATAGGTTTATTTGGTCGTCTATTTGTTTTAATGTAATTTCATGTTACTGTTAAATTCCACTGTCATAGTACTTGAATTAAAACATTGATGTCTCTATTTGTTCAAAGTTAATGAGATGGTTGACAGTATGTTTTCCTACAAGTGCTGGGACAGAGGAATG
>NW_013526471.1:95438-115722 GCF_000836215.1 Papilio polytes
AAAGTACACCATCTAAATTCGTTACTCTTTACTCTCGTCTCGCTCCTGTCTCGGTACATCCGTGCCTTGTTCAAAAGCTACAAAACTCGACGAAGTTTAAGTTCGCAAGTTTGATAACAGTTTTTGAATTTTAATTATATCTATTTGCATAAATTATTTCTTTACTCACCGCAACTTTGGAAGGCGAATCCTTCTTAGCGATATCTGCAAAACTCCTGGCGATGGTTCTGCTAAGGAGGCTGGTGCACGGCAACTTGAGGCAGGCTCGTGCCACCGCCAGGGTGAGGTGGGGGATCGTGCGGGACATGGCGGTTGTCGCTAAGTAGTCGTTGTGGCGGCACTCAGGATGATCTTTTCATTGTATAGGGTCCGTAATTATCAACATGTTTTTGGGTTGTTTTCTATTCTAATTTGTTACATGGAATTTTGTAATTCAATATTGACATTGTGACAGTTTATATTTTTGTTTGTTTCATAATTCTGCAATAAATAAGTATTTTCATCCAGCTAGAAATTATTTTATTTGTATTTAGTTAATGTGTACATAAATGTGTTTTACATGATCGTTAATTTAACGATATCTGTCTCAATGAATAGTAAAGTATTTCACATGATTCAGGTAAAATGTTTTTTTAATTATTGTATCATCTATCATCGTTTTAGTCTAGGCTACATCGTCTTGACATACTTCATCTCACATCATTTCTTTATTCTACAAAACCATTTATTTAAAATTAAATAAAAAATGTAACAATTAGCAAAAACTCTGTAACATAAAAATGTATTGTTTGAGAGCTTGTCGTTTGGGCGCTCTGCAGTTGGCGAGCTTGGCGCCCCCGCCGGCCGGCATCATGGCCGTCGCCAGGCTCAGGCAGCCTTCGCCCTGCGACGTCACTCCCAATAAGAAGCCGGTAGTATTGCATGTTCAACTATAATTATATTGTACCATTACAACTTCCGTGTATAGCATTATCCTGATTATAGACATCCGAGTACAATTAATGTAACAGATCAGCCAACATGATTCTGTTTATCAAATTGTGCAGTGCTTCGACATGACAAAGGTGCGAGTGGAGCGCGCGAACAAGTGCCATTCAAACATGATACGCTTGTTTCTGTACGCGCACTGCTGGCCGCGCGAGCCCAGTGTCGTCGGCCTGTGGATGTCCTCCGACAGCCCCTACCTCGATATACTCACTGAAAAGTACTCTAATTCCGGTAAAATTATTTTTTTTGCCCTTTCAACATTCAGATCAATAGTAAACTAACATTAAAATCGATATTTATTCAAATATTAAAATGATACTCTTTAGGTGATCGCTTTTTGGCATTCGAGCAGCTGGATCGTACACGTGAGTCGCGGCTGATCGGGGTGTGCGCGGCCAACAAGCTGTTCCCGTGGATGGTGGCCGAGCTGGAGGAGTGGGCCAACTTCACCTACTGCAAGCCCGACCGCACACGCATGTACTTTATAGCTCACTGCATCAAGAATGCCGACCTTATCAGGAAGTACAATGTCGAGTACATTTATGACGTCAGTATTCAATGACTTTTCATTTTAGTTTGTGTTGTAGTTGTTGGTTGGATCAATGTGCTTCAATAGTTTGATTCTACGAATATTAAATACGTCCCTGTCATTGTGCAGTAGCATTTATATGTAATTTTGATTTGACTGAACTTAGATTTCGTTCATTCTTTCTAGGAATGTGTCATAAATACCCTAAGTCCCCAAAATTGAAACTGAGATAGTAGTAATTTACATGTATGTATGAATAGTGGTAGAGAGGAGGTTGTTGCAGGTGGAGGTGCTGTGCACGGACGCGTCGGTGGCGGCGCGCGGCGTGGGCACGCGGCTGCTGTCAGCGACGCTGGTGCATGCCGAAGATCTCGGCTACCCAGTGGCGCAGGTCATCGCGGTCAGCCACTACGCGTAAGAATGCGCCTGCTATTTTTTTGTGTTTAAACAACTCATAATTTCTTCGGGTGTAAATTATATTTCTATAATCAGTTGTATCAGCTGTAATGATAAAATTATGAGCCTTTTTGTGTTTTGTGGGTGGTTTTAGTGCGAAGATCTGCGAGAAGTGCGGCATGACGCGCGAGTGGTCGATGAACTACGACGACTACGTGGACCGCACGGGCCACCAGGTGTTCTTCCCGCGCCGGCCGCACCTCACCGTCGCCGTCTACTCCAAGTTCTTTGACCCATCCAAGCCCAAGCCGCTGCCTTGCAAACCACCATTCCTTTAATACTGTTTAATAGCTTCGAATCACGTGTGACTTTGATTACTTTATTCAAAGAAAAATTCTCAGTGAAACAGTAAACAGCAAAAATCAGTGTTATTAATTAGACATACCTTCACCATCCTCATATTAATTAGTTTATTTTTGTATGTACCGAACGAAAAGTTTAGTGTAACCAGGTATCGAATCTAATAAAATAATACACAACATTTAAATACATTTTTTTATTTACAAGTTACAAAATGATACAAAGTCTTACAATCTTGTATACATCTAATTCCATTAATAAATTTTATGGCTTGTTTGATGGGGGTTTACTTATATCGAGTAATCATCAAAATTAAGTAAATGAATAATAATCATTGTAACTATGGGAATGTAACTCCCAATGAAAAGGCTCTATTGAATTATTAAATCAGTCACTCATAGAATATATTGTAAAGACACAAGTCAAAATACTTGGACGTTTAGCTTAGCCAACACTTCAAGCGGTATCTTGGAATTCATTGGATTTACAACTTTCAAATTAAAGTAACTTTTACTTAAAAAGATTCTGTAATTTGACTGATTACTCTATTACATTTTAGTATATTCTTTCATAAACATACTGAAAATCTTTACTATCTTGTTAAATGACACTTACATCGTAGTTCACATGGGATCTAATATTAACTTGAAAATTGATAAATAATAAGAGGTATATATTCCATGTCTATAACTAACAACTACAAGTAATATAATTTAAATACCATTTCCTAAATAATACTCGTGATTCTATATCACATACGCTTAAATTCGATCGAGTTAAACATAACTTCTTTACTTACTTCTATAAGATATATTTGGCCCCAGTATACAAATTCTAACAAAACGTTTACGATATAACACCATGTCGTATGGGATACTTCAGCCGAGGATGTGCCGGACGAGGCTGTGTGTGGCTAGTTTTTTGTGTCGTGTCCCCAGCTTTTGCCCCCGCCCCGACCCCCCTTCTTGCCGTACTGCGAGTGATTCTCATGATGCTCCTCGTGCCCGTTCTTGCCGTTGTATCCTTTGTGGTCGGCGTCGATGTGCCCCTTGTTGCTACACATTGAATAACAATTAATTTCTAGTTAACATCAAAACTGGCTTCAAAATAGATATCTCTGTCATGAAACATATGAAGCCAAGTGTACCCATGCTATAAATTATTATACGAGAGTTAACATGTGCACTGAACGGAGCCAAGTCCAGACAGGGAGACAAGGACATAAGACATGTAACACTATATGCACGCCCACTATTAAGTCTCGGTACTTGTGGCGGCCAGGTGTATTAAATTTAGCTAGCTCTTGGTTAACCAATATTTTTTCTTAAAAAATTTTGCGCATTAATTAATCACCAAACTTGTAAAATTTTTTTAGATTTTATGTACTTTTTTTACTGTCTTTATCGTATACATTTTTTTTTGATTCTATCAAATTAGTCTTACTAATCTTCTTAATATTATAAATACGAAAGTTTAGATGGATGGATGGATGTTTGTTCGAGCCTTGACTGCTGAACGATCTATGAAATTTGGAATAGATATAGAGGATAGTTTGTTTTTTTTTTTTTTTTAATTCAACGCGGAGGGAGTCGCGGGACCCCTTGATATTTTTTATAATGTTATTTAGCTGTTGGTACCTGTATCCCTTCTTGCCGTGCTCGACGAAGTCGTGCCCGGCGTTGAGGTGATGGGCGCGCTTCTTGCCGCTCTCGTTGGCGGCGTGCTTGGCGTTGAACTTGCCGAAGCGGTGGTGCTCGCCGCTCTTGTGGAAGTCGTCGTAGAACTTGTGCTCCTTCTTAAACTCGTCCTTGTGGTACTTATTGTGGAAACCTAACGCACACACATAAAAGATTTTACTATAATGTACAGTCGCGTACATCTGCGCTGTTCCAAGTACAAAGAAAAGGGCAATTTTTCCTGAAGACAGAAAAAATTGACTTGTTCATTGCAACGAGACAAGCTCCGCCTCATCCGATAAATAACTAATTAGATAGCAGTGAATGCAAACGAAGGGATAGTAACAAAAAGAAACAAGTCGTGTATCACAAACCGACTTTTTAGCGTATATACACTATTATAAGCTGCGTTGTATCGATTTTTGTTCCGTGCCTCGTTTCAAAATGTTTACTTTTAAGATGGAAAACGTGTAATCGAAATTGTCTTAATAATTAGTTGTTTTAAAACACGAAAAAGGTTATTGTTTCCTTGAAATACACTAAAGATAGTTAACGTAATTTTGTGCATGGTATTTTTTTTTTGTCATCCATCTTTAAAACAATAGAACGACCTTCGACATATAACCTTTGACTTCTTGTACGTAGAATACGTCAATATTGAACAAAAACCTATCATAAATACGCGTTTTCTATGAATGTTGTCCTTGTTCAGTTCACAGTCTATGTACGAAAGTCGATATGAAATCAAATTCAACATAAAATGAATAACAAATAAGTGTGATATTTAATTGAACGAGAAAACACTTTCCTTTTAAATTTCCCATCGAAGTTATTAGGACGGCACTAATAAACAATGTCTGCGGCGAAAAACAAATGATCGCGTTACTGCCCGCGGCCGGGGTCATTGAAATGCGAAGAAAAAAACAATATTACGTAAGAAACAGTACGCTTTCACTGACCGTAGTTACATTTCCTCGTAATGTCCGTGTAATACGAAGTAATTCGTGGAAAAGGTTATTAAGAGTTCGTTACGAGAGTTGTGAACCGCTGCCGCCGCGACCGGCTGTTCGCGGACAATCTGGATGCAATAGTCACACCGTACGACTTTTTATGTAATCTATTTTGTTGAATTGGTTAAATGTCGTCACATAAAATTGTTATAAACTACTTCTGTATAGATTTACAGACTTTTTTGTTGATTTATGATTCCAAAGAGACTAGCTATCTAAAACATAAATATAATAACTGGTCAATACTGATGACTTCGTAGACGTACAAAGTACCTATCTAATCCAGCGATCGTGGGCCAGTTGTCTACGTCAGTCTACTTTTGGCTAGCAACGTATTTAAACTATTTCTATTTACATACTTGTTCATTAGTGACATAATATTTCTTGTGTTGTAAATAATTTGTTTCAATCTGAAAAAGTAATTGTTACATGTTACACATTCAAGATATTCTTACCCTTGGTCTTGTGGCCTTTCTTGTGTCCCTTCTTCTCAGCAAAGTTGGATCCCCTGTGCCCGAATGCCTCCTCCTCGTGATCTCCGGAGTGCGCAGCGCGGTCGTGGTGCTTGCTCTTCTTGCCCGTAGCCTCCTCGTACTCCTTGCGGTGCTTCTCGTCCTTCTTGAAGCCCTTTGCACCCTTGTCTACGTAGTGGTCTGAGTCATAGCCCTTGCTTGTCTGTGAATACAGGTGATTATGTTACCTATGATGGTAGCTTCTTGTTACACAAGTGCTAGTATGTGTAGTCAAGGACGTTTAGTTCCAACCCATTCCAGAGATTTGATGACATAAGGAAAATATATCGGTTACTTTTACTTGCGTGATAAGGTTTGTAAACTTAGTCATTAATATATGGTTGTATTGTTTATTGGATTATTCTAAACACATAATAAGACAAATACGGACAAAACAAGACATCCATACAAACAGAACAACTAAACGGGACATACATGGATCCATGAACACCATAACCTCAGAAACATAATACTCGTAGATACCACTTACGTGTTTATCTGAAAGTTAATATTGCATCATTGGTTAAATTTATTTTTGAAAATATTGTCTTGTAGACACATGAATAACTAGCTTTTACCCGCGACTTCGTCCGCGAGGAATTCATAAACAAGTTAATTAGTAGCCTGTGTTATTCCAGACTATGTTCTCCGTCTACGCCAAATTTCATCGAGATCCGTTCAGCCGTTTAGGCTTTAAACTCTAACAAATATCCATCCATTTAAACTTTCGTACTTCTAATATTAGTAAGATGATCGCAAACGGTGTTCATATTGAATTTTGCAATGTTACATTTAAAATAAGTTTGTGTAAGTTATAAAAGAGTGTTTAGTCTGTTGGCAGGAAGACGGTCCGGGTGTTACATTTTGTAAACTATCAATTGTTTGAAAATTTTGTTGAAAAACCTAAAACAGTGGATGTGTTCAGTTTGTCTTCGAGCTATTGTTTCATTCACAAACTTCCTGGTTATATTTTAGCAACAAGGTATTACTTGATTAAAGTTATGTAGCCACTTGAGTATAATCTAATTCTCATGGTATATAATATTTTTACAACGTAACTACATCATGTTATTCCTCACTTAAATTTGAAACCCCAAACAAGCTATAATTTATAACTTAAAAAATTGTTTACGCAATAAATTAGTTAAAAGGTCTGTAATTAGTACCGTTGAAATATGTATGTGAGTTCACATTTAATGTAAATGAACTGCAATAGGTAGCGCTTACAGAATAAGTTATTTTGTTGAGTATTTCAGATTCAATACAGTTTAAAGTCATTATCACTACACATTAATAATTGATTTTATTGAATGTTAAATAAATATAAAAGTACGATGCGGTTAAGTAATGGTTGGAATTCACACTTGGGTTATAAAAACTTTGCGTAGCGTGTTAAATTTTGTTTACAAATCGATGGCAACTACAAAAGACATCGAAGTTCGCGCGTCGGCGACAACGCAGGCGAAGAAAGGTCCGCTCTAGATGTTCAATGGACCGGACCACAAGACATGGACGACTTTTTGTCCTGTTTGCACAATACATTATATTCATTGCTCTGTGGATGTCGCCTGCGCCTGGTTTGTCAAACATTGGCACAATGTTTGTAAAACGCATCTACAATACTTTTTATTTCATAAGTACGTTGACATCGTTTAGATTAATTCAAGTAAATTTAATTATAATGCACGTGCTCACACTAATGTAATGGTAGTAAGTATAGCTACCTTGATTCAGTCATAGTCACTAATTTGATTAAACATACAAACTGTGACTAGCATGTTATCGATCCGAGTTTTGTATTTGCAATCTAAGAAGCCAAAGAAAAGGTATATCACTTACCTTCCCGCCGTGCTCGTTGTGATGGTGTCCCTTGTTGGCGTGCCCACCGCCCTGCGCGAACCAGCTGTCGTCGCGCAGCTGCTGGCGGTGGCCGGCCGCGCCCGCAGCGCCCAACTGGTCCTCGGCCAGACGGCGCGCGGCCGGCCCGCCGGCTTTCGCTACCGGCGCCAGCCCGCTGGCCGCCACCTGCGCCACCGGGCCCGGACCCGACTCCGAAGCGAAGTTAGCCACGTGTACGGGGTTAGCGACATTTAAGGGAGTCTTTTGGAAGGAAGCTAGCGCTGCAGGAGCCGCCGCAAACTGGGCGGGATCACGAGACGGCACATGGGCGCCCGGTGTTCCGGGGCTGCGACTCACATCGGCGTCTAGATGGCGCGGCACAGGCCCGGGCGGCGCCGCGTACACTCTGTGGTAGTGGTCGGCGCTCGCCGCCAGCATCTCCTCGTAGGGCGCCGCGGGCCGCGCTTCCTCGTGGTACTCGTGCACCTCGTACTGATGCACGCGGCGCGGGCGCCGGCCACGCTCCGGTTCGGCGGCGGCGGTGCGACGCACGCGCTTGTGGCAGTCGGGCACGGGTTCTTCCTCCTCGTCGACGGCGCGCGTCTTGCGCTCGTGGCGGTAGTCCTCCTCGTTGTAGGGCTCGTCAAGCTCCTCCTCCTCCACCCAGGGCTCTTCCCCGAACTCGGCGACGGCCGCCACCGCCAGGGCGAGCAGGAGGATCAGCACAGACCTCATTTTGCACAGACTGTGCCCGATTTGATTTTCTTTTTTTATTTTATAGTCGCAGACAGCCTTTCACCGCGTTGACCAACCCAATTGTAAAGGATCCGTTGCCAAAGTGTTGCGGCGTCGGTTTTTGCGCGTGTGGTGTGCAAACGTCGGCGAGGAGTGCGCCACTGCGGCCGGCCTGCGACTGGCGACTGGCGAATGGCCGCGCGCCGTGCGAAAGCGTCGTTAACTCGCTGTGAATCGCTCCCCTGATGCTTATTATCGCGAATTTTCTAAAAGCTGTTTGAAAAAAGCGGCCGTGAACATCGGCGATAGTTTAACTAATTCTGAGGGCGGCCGCGGCGCGGTTGCACAACGACTACAGAGGCGTGCGTCGCTCGGCGGTACGGGCTCGAGTTTTTTGACCTACCTTCTCGCGCGGCATTTATTCACATTTGCAGCTCGCGGGCGCCGCGTCCTCTGTTTGTGTTGTTTTTAGATACGCGTCTTATCTCCCGCGGCGTGGGAGAGCAAATTAGTTTAACGATGTGCAATCGCGCTGTGGACATACGAATACGACGCTGCCGTTAATTCACAAACACAACTGTCAGATTGACGTTCTTATCTAAAACATATCTCAGATTTTGTAATTGCTTCATATGCTTTGTTATTATAATAATTATTTAATGTCAGGTTAAAGATATGATGTTTTCTCATAAAAGAAAGAAAGAAATCATAAAAGTAGATGTAAGTTTAGAAACATAACGTTATTTAAATAGTAGAAAAATGTCATTAGGTAGTGGTTACTAAAATTTAGAAAGTATACTGCCGGCTGAAGGGGTGAATGGCAGCAATTGTATAGCTAATTACACACACACTACTACTGCACATTACTATTTTACATATTTTATCTTTTACGTGATCGAGTAGCTGTGTGATTTATGTGTTCACTATGTGTACTAGTGTTTAGTTAGATGCACAGCTCCTTAAATTCCATTTTTTTCATGTTCAAATTGAGAAAATGTTTTAGTAACGCACGTTCTGCAATCACATGGTTTCGCGCGCTTTTATTCGAGTGTATATTAAACGCTGTTTCGGATATCTAAAAAATCAAGCATTTACAGTATTATGAAAATCTAGTTAATGCAATTCATTTTTAAAATTGCATTGATTAAATTAGTCGTATAGAAATGTGCGTTACAACACTTAACTTCTCATTACTTCATTGATTAATCATTGCGGTGAACTCCGTGAGTTAATAACATCGAAATTACAAACTACAATTGCATTTGTTGTCCGCCTGACAGATCTGGTGCAATTTTTTTTACGTTTTATTTTAATTCGCAAGTTGGTTTAATTTAAACAATGCAGTCACGTCGTGTATCGCAACAATTTAATCATTGTGTAAAAGTTTCTTTACCTACCCTCAATAAAGATTTCAAAATACTGATTTAAAATAGCGCCATCTGTTGCTGTAATTGTTTAATAGAAAATAAATAAAAATTACATAATTTGAATCGCATAGTAATAAGAAAACTGGCATTTTTCAATCTTCTTATTTGAATATTTTATCAGTTTACTTAAGTGAGTGTCACATTTTTAACCTTTAATAATGACATTCGTTGAGGTTATTTACAAAACCAAAATAAACATTTGTAATCTTATTCTGTTAAAATAACATTATGACGGCGGTAAGTCTTCAGCAAACAGTGTCCGTTATTGCCGGTGTTAGCAGATAAACAAGAAATGCATTTCACTTTCAGTGCAGTAAACTGGCTGTGGAAATTGTTGCAGGCACTCGAACAACGTCAGAGATGTCATGAAATAAGTGGAAAATACTGTAATGTCTCTGAAGGAAGCCAGATTCTTCAGAACATTTCATTGCACGTATTTCAATGTACTTCACTTTTCATTTTTCATTTTTATTATTGTAATCATATTAAAGTAAACATGAGTGTTACTTTGGACGACCTCCAAAATGATCTGTCCCTCTACACATCCTTAAACAGTGTATCGTAAATGTGACCGGATCGCGGTCGCTCACATTTTCAACACAGGTAAATGTTAAAGGATAAAGTTTCCGTTAACTTGGCACTAGGTACACCTGCACAAATAGTTAAAACAATTAAAGGCTTTAAAGCTAAGAGGAGTCGAGAACCCTCCCTGAGGCCCAAATGAAACAATGTCGCAACTATTTGCTGAAATTTCACTTTGACACAACACTCCTGTTGGCAAACTTGCTGAAATCCGTACCGAAAACATCCCACCGAAGTTCGAAGTCAAAACAAAGTCAAACAACTTGTCGACAGCATTAGAACTATCTTGTAACAGCCCCTTGCGGTCGACGCAGATGTCGAGCAGGACGATTACATATTTGTTTTATTGTGTTAATAGGAAAGCATTCTCTAGCGTTGCGATTCTCAAAGTTGTTCATGTGGACCCCCTGCGGTACATAGGAGTTCTGGCGGGATCCAACAATCAATTAAAAGATGGTTGGATGGACAACAACGTGTCATAAATCGAATAGTTTTAAATGGTTTGCGTTTAAAGCATCGATACTCGGAAAGTAGCAGAAAATTTAGGAACCTCTGCACTAGCGCATTTTAGTTGAGTTGAGATTTCTTCCGCTACTTGTTTTATTTCACTTCACAATGCTACACGTGAGGTGCGTTAAATTCGTCGCAACAAAGTTGCCTCACAGAGACGTCGATGACTAATTGTACTCTTATAAGATGCTCACTGCAAACTCTTACAAAACTTTTCTTTTTGTTGACACAATTAAACAGAGTAACTTCATAATTATTTGCCTTTGTGGTGGTATTTCAAAATTGTTGATAAACATGTTAATATTAATTGTTGCTTTGTTGTAAACTTCGTGTTTCGCGAAGTGTATAACATGTTGAAACTATTTGAGGCCGTGTACCAGCACGTTACTGCGACAACAAAGTTACAGAGACCCTCCCGAAAACATTTGAACAAGTTTGAAGTGGAGACGAAGTCACTAACAACATTAGCAAACTATCGCCGACGCGTCAACTATCGCTCGTACGATATAAACGACCTACTAAAGCGTCAACACAAACAAATAAAACTTTTTACTGTACACTCGGAATTTTTGTAACTAAACACCAATAAATATAAAAAAATTAGTTGCACTTACAAGTATTTTAAATGATCTACTCGTATCAATATAGGAAATGCGCCGGCTTTTAAATCCAGACACGTAAATTTCCAGAATTTAAATAAATGAAACTCTAATTGTTTCTCAGTTTCAATTAGAAGTTGGTGTATTTATGAATGGGAGTCTTAACTGGAATTGTTAGTAGAAATGTAATAATTTAACACAATCATAATGCTAGGGCGCGGGTCGAGGATCCGCTGCCTAAGTTAGGGCTAAGTTAATTTGTTTTTAATGAGACAGTTTGCGCTTAAGTACCATTAAGGATAATCAAAGTGTAAAATCGCTTAGCGAAATAAAAGAGATTAATAGCGCCGAAGCTGTTCGGATTCCCTTTTGTTTTACATTTAATAAGATTGGACCTTTTATGTGCTATTTCTGTTAAATTTATTGCCGGTCATTATCATTTAAATTTTCATCAAACCTAAGTATACTTACACTTGATAGTTACTCCGTCTGACAATTTGTATAAGGTAATTCTTTCGCTAAATTTAAGTCATCATTAGCTCACTATACGTCCCCACCGAGGGGCTCGGAGCCTACCGTAAAGTAAAGGTGACTAGGCCATAGGCCACACTTAATTTAAGTATTGAAGAGAATTAGTAAATATGAAAATTCAAGGTAATGCAAAGAAAAGATATCTCGTCTGTATCAAAGTTAGTCTTACAACTTAACTTTAGTCCTTTCGAGTTACAATCGAACAACATTGTAAGTACATCAACAAACAGCTGCCGAACAACTATACAAGACTTTACATTTTCTTTACATTAAAGAAAGTTAACGTCCTGCGATGAAGATAAATTTAGTTTAGATATATGTAACTACGTTTAGTTTTATGTAACATTTTATGTAATTTACCTTAGATAAAAGTGATGAAATACTATTGAAATATGCATCTTAATCTTGATCGTGTAATAATATTAACGAAATCTATTATTTAACAGATATAAATAAAACTGATAAAAGCAGTTTAAAAATTTCCTTAAATTTCATTAAAACAAATGTTTCAGTGAGGAAACTTGCAGCTGGAATTTATATTGGAAGCTACAAACGTGAAGAAAAAATGAAAATGCAGCTCTGAAATCAAGTTTGTTGGATAAATTTTATAGCGCTGTAAAGTTTTAAATTAAAATCGCGGTCAGTGATAACTGTTGCAATCTGCCGACGGTACAGACTTTCAATTCATTACTATTGTATTTTACTTGCCTTGACTTTATTTTACGATTATTTAGAGATATAGTAATATCTATTACATGGACATGTTATGCGACGAGACGATGGGGACATAAAACAGAAAGTGTTAAGAATGAATGTGGATGGCTACAAAGGAAGAGGAAGACCGAGGAAAGTATGGATGGATTGTGTAAAAGAGGATATGCTTAAGAAAGGAGTGGATTCAGATATGACGGCTGATAGAGATGTATGGAAGAGCAGCTCATACTGTGCCGAACCTCCATAAAGGATAAGGGCAAGTTGATAATTATGCGTAATATGTATTACAGATATATTTCTTAACGATCTGGCGATAATATTACCTAAGTATTATATTATTACAGTAACAAATACAGTTTATTTTAAGTACAAGTAAGCAGGAACAGTTCATTTTACAGATTTAAATGTTACTATGAAATATAATATTCATTTAAGTACCTTTAAAAATTCATTAGCAATTGAACTTTCATGTGAAAAATTGATTCTATTAACAGAAGGCTCTTTGATCAGCGGTTCTGAACCATAAGTTTTTGTTATGTAAGTATATTTAGATCAGTATAACAAAAATATTAGTACATTTATAATAGAACAGTATAATATGTTAACCTGCGACATTTTAGATAGGAAAGTAGAACGAAACAAGTTCGCCAAAGAAATAAGAAACTCATATATTCTTTCAGCAAGTTGTGAAAGTTTGAACTTTCTTTTTATAAGTTTTCCCCCTCATTTGGGGGACAACTCGCAGGCAACTTGTAACAACATTAACAAACTATCGCATCACGTTAACTATGTTCTAGGGATTATCATAGTGTACTAACACACAAGCTGTAGCAAGTTTATTTTCATTACATACATTTGTATTTTATTATGTTTTTTTCTTTATAGTTCAGATTATTCCTAGTAAATTTGTAAATAAAGGCAATTGATTTTACTTAACTGGCATTTGCCCCAGACTTCGACCGGTTCATAATTTTAAGATTTATTCAAGAGCGTAATTAAACACATTACCTTTCCAATTCTCGTTTGCTTCTTTAATAACAAGCTTTATGCGACTGAATTTTTTTCAGTCGCTACCCGGCTATGAGTTGCGGCATACACTGCTGCACAGCGAGCAATGCGTAATAATTAGATCTCTCTGAGGTCGGTTCAGTTAAGACGCGGCGCTGACAGCGATTACGACCCGACACATGTTTACGGATTTGTTATTGGTGAAGCTTAACAACAAAGTTATATAGCTTATGTAATACATAATCTCCCTTTATTTCCCAAAAATATAACATTGTAATATTTGTTATGACTATTACAATTTTATACTACTATGTTTATCTATCTTACTATTATAATGTTGGTGAATATTTGAGAGGTCTACAAAGATTTGGATTCTAATTTGGCAAACATTTGAAATTCTAATATGCTTGAATCCAAAGTTTAATTTCTCTCTCAGAAACGCCAGGTTGTAATGTAATTGAACAGTTCCCAGTAACGTGCAGATGCAACATCAGAGATCGAGCAGCCGCCGTACTCGTTTCAGAGGAAACTAGTAACTGCTCTCGCTCGGCTAATGCTAAATTGCAAACCCAGTTACATCTCAGATCAGATACCAGCTACGTTTCAAATGTTATTTACTTACAAGCTAGATTATTTTTATTACAAACGCAACATAATACGCTAAGCAGTTTCAAAGAGTAATGTCTTTTAGCTAAAGTTGTACTAAAAAATAGGATTCGAAATATGCTTTGCAAGTCGTGTTGATTAATATAATATTATGAATGAAAATTGTAATTCAGCTCGTGAAGCAGCAGAGCTGGCGAGCAGAGCTGGCGAAGCGCGGCTGCGATAGCGCATGCATATTTTAAGCTAATTGCCGCGAGCAGCTCTTTGTAGTCACGAAATCCTTTGCAGGTCGACTGCGGCCCGGCGGGCGCGGCGGCAGAGGAGCGGCGTTCACGAAATTTTAATGAAAATAGACTTTGATGCACATCGCGACCGCAAATTGCTCGTGTACTGTACACATTTGTGTTTTCATCTTGTTAATGACTATTTAAATATGTAGTTTAAACTGTCCAATGGAATATAGGACAATATTGACACGTGTTCATAGGTGAACAGATGTTGGAGACTAAACTGCCGATAACGAGGTATTCCATTAAGATCTACGCGTGAGGGACACAACACAACAATATTTCGTTATCAGAGATGTTACGTGCTTTCGGGCATCGCATATTCTGTATTGTGTACATATACATCAATAAACCAATATGGGAATTTGTCCATTTATCCTGCTATTAAAGCTACTTATTTTTTTTATTGTTGGCCATGAAAAATACCATCTCACCGCCTTAATATTACGTTAAACGTTAAAAGTCAATATGTTTTTCTAAACAAAGGTTAATAAATATAGCAACGATTCTCCATCGCCTTATCACGATCACATCGACAAGCTGTTTTACTTGGATAATGCTCGTAATCGCCTCTCCAGCCGAAATGGAATCGTTTCATCCATATTAAAGTGCTCTCAGTTGAATGTCGCCCTCTTTAATTGCCTACGACTCTAATAATTGCTTCGACACCACATCTAATGTTTATAAATTGACGAATTACTGATTCAGACATCATTCAAAAACAGAAAATTAATTGTTTTGATAATGTAATATCCGTTTCCGTAATTTTTGTGCAACTAAGTTTAAATTTCTGCTCAATTAAACTAAAACAGAAGTGATATAACACTAAACTTTACGTCTATCGTAATTAATAGCCACTGCCGCTATTAGAATGAAACTAAACTCCGCATCGGGCTCTCAAATTAATTGTCGGGCAAACTGTTGCGGAAAGTTTCCGAAATAGCTGATCGAATGCGGCGTTACGTTTCCTTTGATCAGAATCATTATTTAATTACATCCCAGAAGAATTAATTTAAGTATGAAATGTTTATTTGCGTTCCAATTACGCTCTAAACTGAATTGGAAACTTCTAGAATAGAAACCACATTTGAAACGCCCTATTTATTTTGTGTCAGTGCCCACATGCATATGTGCTGTTTGTTTACAATACGCCTAATACAAAACATCTAAAACAACACCGTAATGAAACGAGGATTTCATCCGAGAGCTCGATTGCGCTAAACATTTAATGAGGGCATTTGAGGTTATATCAGGTAATAATGGGGCTCGTTACTGCATTAGGAAAACATTTGTTTGTATTCATTGTTATCAGAATGGTTAATGTTATCCGGATCATTAGCATTAAGTAAATGAAGAATTGTTTAGATATCGGGATATATAAAGCATAAAAAACATAAAAGTTAACCACTTCGAGTTCGTAATGGAAAAAGATTTATTTAGCAGCGAGCAAGGCACTTTAAAATTTTTAGTAAGTGTAACAAATAAGTCCTGCTCGTAGACTTGAAAGGTCTGAAGCGAGGAAATGTGTTAAATGCATGTTGGATTGTTTTGGCAGCGCTGAGGAATTCTGCTGTAGTTTCGAGAATAAAACGAAATTGAAGCGGGGAGTTTTCGCGTTGTATGCTTTTAGTGCAGAGTGGGCGAGCGCACGTCGCGGTGTGTTCGCCAAATTTAAAACTTGTTACATAGCGAATGATTTCTTATAAAGTACATTAAATAAAAATGTCTTGAGTCTTTGTTTTGATCCGAGTGACAACAGATTATTTTTGCTTGTTGATTTCTTGCAGGAGTTTTCAATTATATGATTTTCCATTCATATTTTAACGGATCCAAGAGATGGAAATCTCATTATACAATAATATTGGGCAGGTAATTTAATGGCAGTGGCGAGGCTTACGGTGGTGTCGGTAGCGACGCGACATGAAAACTTTATGTGTTGAACAAGACACCGCCGCGGCGGGCGGGCCCGGCGTTGCTGGTCGTAAAACGCCACACTGCCGGTTATTTTATTTATATTTCAACGATATTACATGTTTTTATTGTTACTTGTATCTTTGAGGCACGTTTTATGATGTATTCTTAATCGTATGTAAGTGTTCCAGGTAGTCACTTTAAAAATAGGTTGTTAAAAAACTTTTATAATTTCTTTTGCATTTTAAGTAAAATTGAATAATCATTGAACAGGTACGAGGACGTAGGACGCTTCATTAGTGCAGTTAGAATCACAAAGACAAAGGTATACGAAGGCAACCAATTTAAATGCCAACGTAAATATCTCTCAGGAGCTTTTGCATTGCGAAATGCACTTTGTTTTGATCTGCAACATCCGAAGGTAAAAGCACGGATTTTCAATTAAAAGCGGACTTAAATGGAATTACAGGCACTCAGTTTTACTCGCATTTCGCAGTAAATGTTAAGAATGCTTTGAACAAGTTAACGAAAATTATTGATTTAAAAAATCTCGTTTAGCGCTCTTTGATTAGTACAGCTTTTAAGGTAAATATGTAATTGTTATTAAGAAAATAAATCAAAACGGTATTCCAAAAGGAAGTTTTTCTCATTGTCTCTACCTTTAATGTAATCCATCAATTCATCCCAATGTGTTTTCAATATAATGAACATCGATGCATATTTATAAAAAAATCTTTTAGAAGACGTTAAATTTTTGAAATGTTAATAAGAGCAAAGTTAATATTTAACTGTTTGATATTAAATTAATAGCATATAATTATATTCCGGTGCATTAAAGTAAAATTAATTGAATCAGCAACATTAAGGCCGGCGACCAGAGACTCGCCACCTGCAATTTAATAATAAATAATGTATTTGTTTAATTTATAACTTGTATTACTTTAGAGGGAAATTAACAATAAATATTGAATGTAAAAAATACAGTATTCATTGGAAAACATTGTCAAAAAGTTGCATCCAATATTATAATTCAGACTTTTTTAATTATTTAATTAAAAGGATCATAATATACTTCCACTTATCAAGTGCTCGATACTTACCACGGCTACCAGGATTTCGTACGTGACAATTTATTGACTGTTCAATAATTTGCAATTTAACATATGTGTGCCAGCAGGCGGTTTATAATAAACTACAAATATCTTTCGTCAACTTATAAAACTTGAGAAGACACTTTTATTAAGTTTTTACTACATTTCGGTGTAGGATGAACAACTTGTAACAACATTAGCAAACTATCGCATCAACTCAACTATCTACTACTACGAACTAAGACGAATACTCGGAGAGTACAAAGCAAAAGACGTAGCGATTTGCAATACGGACGATATTGTGACGTCATCGACAATAGTTGTGTTATGTTTGTGCAGCGCCCCTTGCGGACTTAAAGTAAACTTGAATAAGTTCTCTCAATTATTACGCAAATACTCGTGATTAGACTCTCCGTTGTGTAAAAATGTTTTAAAAAAGGTATACCTTGCACGCCATGTTAAGCAGTATTTAATATTCTAAAAACTTTACTTCGCTTGAACAAGTTGTAGATGTCGCTACCGCTGCTAACTTGTGGCACGCGCTGCTGTCACAGCGAAGGGTAATAAAAATAATTAGACTTGTCGCGTTAAAGTTACGTGAACTCTCGCCTAGATAACTCCACAGAGGCATTAGTGTGGTTTAATGCACGGATTATCGCTGAACGGAATAGCTAAATGGTGATAAAAAAATCTACGAATAGGTCTATTCACACACAACTGAATGAATGTAAACTAGTACCATATAAATTCTTTATTGATAAATATACACACTATTTACATAAATTGATAAATTACATTTTGATAAGAATAAAATGTTTTTATGTCGCTCGCGTAACATTTTTCTCTCTCACATTCGAATTACGTTCTTTCTTTTTAATTACACATATTTTCTATTACTTTCTTGGCGGCCAGCATGGTATTAATTATTGCTTGACCAATAACTCCGAGTTGGTTCCGAGCACCTCGGAGAAATTAATGAACAAATATCTTGATTTTTCACAGAGGTGAGAAAGTCTATGCATTTTTATGCTGTAGTGTAAACTCCTCTGAAGAATTACAAATTTTATAACACTTATCTAAAGCTAGTGAAAAATAAATAAGGCTAATAGAGCGGGACGTGAGGAGATGAGAGCAAAGTAATGTTGCTGCGAGCCCCCCTACCCCCTGCCCCTTCTACTCTCATGTATTATGAATTGTATCTAAAAGTTTCGTTTTAAACACGATGCAGCTGATAATGGAGGTTCGTTGTTTTTTTACTGACATGTTATTGATATTTACTGACCCATATTTTGTTGAAATAATATATTACTTATAATTTCAACTCAAGTTGAAAAGTATCGGTGCGGCTTGACTTGAGTTCAGTTGAATAATCGTTTCTTTAGCGATGTTCAAAACGATGGAAAGAAATTTAACATTCCTTGAGAATATCGAAAATAATTATATGAAATCCTAACGTCTTACGTTACTTTTATGATCAATAAAATCGTTGGAATAGCTCTGATAAAAATTATTGTATACTTTCCGCATTCTCTGGGGATGGTCGTAAAGTTTTTACAAGGGCCGCTGGCGCTCCGAGATCGATGTTATTATTTTCCGACTATTCTCTACTAAGTACGCGGAGCTCCATCGTGAAGGACAGATTGACGTTTATTTATTTTGCCATGGATTTTGTTAAAATTGACTTCTGTTATTTGATACTCAAAGGAATAATCTAATTTAATAATAGAAGAGAAGGATTAAATGTATTATAAAGCTATATTCTGTTGGTGGTTTTGATCATCGATGCGATTGAGACGAGGTATGTTTGGCTATCTCTTGCCTTCTGACGTTAAAGTGCCTCAACGTGTTCTTTCATTGCTTAAAGAAATTTAAAGGAATAATCATAATAGAAATAAACCTTCGAAAACTGTCGATGAAAATAATATTACCTATACAAAAATTTTAATTGTCATATTAAATAGTTTTTTTAGATGTTTATTAAACTAAATACGTAAACGTATAAGTACTTGATTTCATAAACGTCATCGACGCCTGGAAAAATGCAAATTATTTATAGATTTTATTTATGTTTTAATTCACAGACATGTTGACCATTTACAAAATTAAACACCTGTCAAATATTCCAATTAATTTTACGATGATATCTCAACGCCAATAAGTTTAAATCCATTCCAATCAGTGCCTAAGCCGCTATTAGTCTGTGTGAACTAGTGAGATTGTGGCGGCGAGTGTACTCACTACTCTGTACACAGGACACACCACGCGGTTTGTACACAGAGTCCGCCGCCGCCGCGCCGCGTCACCACAAATTCACGTCAAATTCCCGCCGCGCGGTTCGTTACGGTGAACCAAATCGAACGATGAACCATTATGAACAACTAGCCATAGACCATGAATAGAAATATAGAGTAGTTGTTTTTAAATTAAAAATGAATCGATTTTAACGTTATAGAGAAAATACTAAATATAGAAAACATTTCAAAGAAATTTCACTATGTTAAAAGTGGATAGAATATTGTCATTCTCAAGAACTTTTAAAGAAAACCCTCATTATAGGTAACGTCTCGTACATTCCATTTGTCTGCTGAAGCTTTTCGGTGCTCTTCTTCAAAGTTATTAACCGTAAAAGGTTTCGCAGAGCATCGTATGCTGAGAGATAAGTTTGCGAGGCGCTATTGTAATTCATAATGGTCTGTTTGTGCTCGATGGAGTACTTTCTATACCTCCTATTGTTGGCCAATTTCAAAGGGACGCTGCCCTTCTGGGTGAGCTTTTAGCCTTTCTTTTGTGTACGTCTTTCGCCAAATAATAATATGAATAATATTTATTACCTTACCTATTGATAAGGGGTATTTACCACTATTGTATAGCTGTCTCTAAACCATAAAAAACTTTTTAATAAAAAAACAAAACCGACTTCCAAACAAAATACACGAAAAACAAAACAAAATGCACTAAAAACAAAACAAAATAC
>NW_013526471.1:117483-127506 GCF_000836215.1 Papilio polytes
AAAAAAAAAAAAAAAAAAAAAAAAAAAAAAAAAAAAAAAATATACCGACGAATTGAATACCTCCTTCTTTTGGGAAGTCGGTCAAAAAGTTATAAAAGTAACTAGTTTCAGGTATGTATTCAAGAAGTCAATAATCTAAACGATTTTTCCAGCTGGTCTTTGGCTCCATTTCACATCATCCCTGTGACGTGACGTGCGTTACTTGCGACCTCACGCTCCACTTACTTTCAGCAGAATAATCGCGCTCGGAATATAAGGTTGTCCGGCTCCTCGCCCCGGATTAATATGCGGCGATCTCGCAGTTGTTACCTAACTCTATGAATAAGGTCATTATTAAATTACTCGCGCAACATATTGCTGGTATTTGTTGACATTTGTGTGATTGTTGTGTGTTAACTTATTACGTTTAGTAAATCTTTAATAAGCACTAAATATGTGTGTAAGTTTTAACGTCAACTCATATAAGTTAAATTGGTATAAATAACGCTAGACCTATATTGCCAGTTAGTCAACAGTTCAAAAATACGATCTTCTTTGTGTTTTTGTGTGGTTTGTGGGCTTTCATTCTATTTGTCTCTGTAACTTCTCCATTCGTTGACGTCATTCCTCCAAGTTTCTCCATCCTTTCCTTAACACTTAAAGTCTCACAAGAAGCTATCCGCGAACTCACCTAACTACAAATGCGAGTTTAAATTAGTTCCAGAACCCCCTCGTTCAAGTTAAATTATTTCTTTGGACAAAAAGTACGCCGCCTACGTACTGTAGATATTTGAAACTCAAGTCAGAACGTAATTAATTCTATTTTAAATTCATTCCGTTGTTTTAGAGATTAGTTGTTTAAATAATGGCATTATACTATTAAAACCGTTTACATTATTTCTATGTCATTTGCAGAAAATGTTCATAAAAAACTAATTGTACTGTATTGAATGTATATGTACTTTAATTAATAAAGCAAAGGACATATAACTATTTATTCAATTCGTTTATTATTTTTTTACAAATAAATTCCATGCAGATACATAGATTCACTGTAGTAAGTCACCACTTAAAAAATCCTCCACACTATATACTTCATTTCCAAGCAGTAAATGAACTCTTTCATTGTGTACTCAATTTTCTGGTATCTTGTAAAATTTTATACACATGAATAAACAGCTATTAGTATGATATTCTTAGCAAGTGTGGGGTTGCCTGGAGTCCTGCCTTTAAGGTATTCCATTAAATTTTGTTCAAGTTTTCAGCATAGTTCTTCTCTGAATTAAACGTCGTAATAATTAGTTCAGAGAGAATATTTTTTAACAAACAATAAATTGAACGAACAGGGTTTTTATACATTTAAAAAAATCCATTTGTAAATATCAATTGAAATTTGTAGAAGTGAATCGTCAATAACTAAGGTCGACACAAAGGAGGCATGCGGGTGTCGGAGATGCAAACAGCGAGACCTTTTATCTTAATTGATTTCTTTTCAGTCTGCGTCTCGCCTAATTGCGAGGTCTTTGTTGGCTCAGATACGCTTTATCCCACTTTACGGAGATTTAGGAAATCCATCTGCAGATATCCGACGTCTCCATTAAAATCAAATTACCTAAATCTGAACCTTGTTTATTTGGGTTCACACTTAAGAATTTGGGGCAATTACATTGCATTAGAATATATTAAAATTGTAAATACTGATTTATTATATTGAGTATTTTCGATCAACTGGGCCACAGTACTTTATCTAAAATATAATCGTATTGCTTGAATTTCGCCGAATAACTGACCTTTTGATAGGAAAAGGCGTTGGGTCAAGCACCGCTTTATTAACAAAATATTTTCCACATTCGTGCAATAGTCCCTTCACGCCCCTTCGCTCCACCTAGATAATAACTTACACAGCCTTTGGGAATACGAGAGCCTAACGCACTGCCCTCTGTCTCGAAATACAAGCAACATCTTTAACTCAAGAATAAAATATGGTTTTCCCACTTTCTTTTAATTTGATTTATACCATTTTTACTTCTAAAAAGGTTTCATTCTGCTATCTTTAAAAGATAAATTATAATATAAACTTTATAAAGATTAATGCAACATGATCACAAGATTCAGCAATCATTTATATCGAATTAAATATCTCGCACAAGATTTTCTGTACCTTAATTTCTATTCCAAACAATGTCAATTAAAAATTAGATTAGAATCGTGTAATTAGATCTCGTCCTGTGCAGAGTTTACATCAAAGGAAGTCGAAGGCCCGGGAAGCTGTGTACGATCCGCCTAATTCCATACAAGTCCACCTATAATTGAATACACGGCTTTGATAGCTCCGTATACAAAATCAAACCGCCTACCGTTACATTACAAACACAATAAAATTAACATAATATATGTAGTTACTAGCTGAATGTGTAAAATCTTGCGGTAATACTAAGAAAGATTGTTATTTTATTTTAAAGTGGTTTAAGACAGAACCTTTAACAAACTATATTTTTTTTAGAAAAGATTACTCTGAACAATAGATCGTTCTAAATATTATTGGAAATGTTGGTGAAAAGTGTCGTGATGGATTGTACAGTGCGTAGCTATGTAGGTAGGAAGCGGCAAGCCCGGGGCGGTGCGCTAGGGTTCTTATACATTGATCTTGTTTGATTAACTACAGCAGCGGCCTCTGGTTGTTTCCTGTAGAAACTTTTTCAATCAGTCGACTACTTCCCGAAGTTAAATTGCGGTCTTCATTTATAAAGTTACCTTTGCTCGCGTAATGCCCACAGTTGAATTGTCTTCATTTGTTTTGACTTTCATTTTCATTGTCAACTTTATTTGTATAATTAACTTTTGAATTGAATGCTTTGTTTGTTGTTTGAAGCTCACTCAGTATTTTGAAATTAATTAACTCGCTGTTTGTATTTGTTATTAACGTATTTGTACAATTAAACATTTAACTTGGGATTCGATACAAATCATATATATCATAGATACAATAACTTTATATTGGTACAATATCTAAAAATCGCTTACTTATTCATATCTATGCATTTCAATATTATTATACCTACACCATACGATACGCGTCGACCTTATAGAAGCGACAAAACACATGAGACAGATATTGTACTAGAGCGGTACGGCAATACTATCGAAATTCAAAAATCTCAAATTTTAATACAAAAATTTTTAACGGATTTCATATCACTGTAATGGACTACCATTTTAAATACTAACACCATATACATAAAGCTTACTTCCAAATGAGTATAAAAATAATGTTTTTAAATGTTCTTTATTTGACCATTCATATAATTTTAGATGCTATTTCAATGCTGATAAAGCTTAGTTTCAATTATTTTGAAATTTTAATATTATAAAAATAATAATCATAACTTTTGAATGTGATTTATTTAACCTTGACTTGACATTGAACTCGTCACCTAGTTTGAGGTAATCGCATCATCTCGCATCGCATTGCAAGTCGAAAGAGAAGAGAGAGAGGGAAAGAGGAGGAAGAGAGCAAGAACACATTTTATGCCACTGTCATTGAATATCATTTTGAATTCTAAATTCAAATACTTTTAGAATAATAATAATTTGATCTATTTAACCTTGACATCGAAGTCTTCGCATTGTTTTGTCAATTGTTTAGTGTCGAAACGCAGTAGAAAGTTCGACATAATAAACTCCGCGATTAAAAAAGAACCATTATTATAACAAACTTTTGTTGTTCAATTGCATTATTAATATAAATTCTTACCAATACTATAAATGGGAAAGTTTATATGGATGGATGTCTGTTAGAGTTTGTGGCCTAAACTGCTGAACGAATATCGATACATGTATAGCATAGTCTATAGGAACACATATGGTACTTGCTTTTTTTTTAAAAAAATCCTCGCGTACGAAGTCGCGGGCGAAAGCTAGTTGTAAATATTTCTTAAAATTAAAAGTACAATACACATATCAAACTTTTTATGTTTAGGTGTCCGGTTTTGTTGTAAATATTAAGTACTAGCTATTGCCCGCGACTTATAAGTATTAACTTAGTAGTAATCTACGTAATAACAGAAATCTACCGATGCAAGATTCCAAATTTCTAAGCCCCGTAGCTTGGAAGCTGATTTTTATTGTTTGTGTTCGCGATATCTTCTAAACTATTTGTCCAATTTAAATACTGTAAAGGACAAAAGTACAAATCTTTCCTCTTTATAATATTAGTATAGATGAGGTATTCGTAGAATGCACGTGCTATATATATCCACCTAAAAGCGCACTTGCTTTAGGATTCCTCGCGCACTGACGGCCGGCAGCGCGGACCACAGATTAACACAAACATTTTAATTTCTATACTTCTGTAGTCACTTTAATCTTAATTATGTTTGAATAACAGACAAATCATTTATTGAAAGTTAATACTCTATGTCAAATTACAATAAAGAAAAATTGAAATTTAGCAAGAAATGGTTTGCCCCGAATTCAAGATGGCGGCACTTAATGCCAATAAACCGATCACTACTGATTTATGTAAAGTCGCAGATGTCACATTTATTGGAAAAAATCCCAGCAAGATCTTGGTTTAGTTAAAGTTAACTAAATATCCTACACAAGTTATTCTAGAATCAATTACATAGTAACATTTATGTGTGTATATCGCCTAAGATCCATTCAAGTGTCCGCGATGTACCGACGCTGTTTGTCTTAGCATTCCTCACCACTGAAATATACTCGCCACGCTAAAAACTTCGTGAATTCTCACTTATTCCGTTTCATTCTCTTACCCGCTCGCCGCGTCCCCTCCGCGCAGAACATATTGCAACATGCATTTAAAACATTCCCTCGCTTCACGTCTAATGCTGTATTCAGATAGCATTTCTTTTTTAATGTTTTTATTGTAAAAACGTTTTTAAATATATTATAATTAAAAACTCAGACAGCGGTTTACGTTTACCTCTGAAATTGTAATCAGGATAACAAATGTTTATTCGGAAAATACAAAATTTATTTGTCGATAACATGAACATATTTCGATGCTATAATACTGCTTCGGTATTTGTTGGCAGATAATCGTTTTGTGTTCCACAACAGTACAAACGGTGCCAATAAAAATAAAAACCACAATTTTTATTCATTGTATCCTGGTTGCCTGCATTTAACTATACGGTATGCTATTATTTAAACGGTAACAAGAAATGGTAATGAAAAAAAACTTTCATATAAAATAGCCGTAAATAGTGCCATCTGCATAGTTGATTCCATAACGGTCCGATTGTAATGCCACAGTCGCTTTGTGTGACAGTCTTTCCTCGAAGGTATTACCAAAGCAGTACGACTTGAAATGTAGTAACGGTACTTAGCGGGTAAAGTTTGCACACGCGGCAGTATAGCCAGTGCAATGTTGATACAGCCAGTGCAAAGTCTGTGGGTAGAGGGCGTACTGTTGCATACTACTCGTATGTAATTAAAGCTAAAAGCCTTTCGGTTACCAAGAATCCTTTTGACTGCTGTTTGGTTCAATAAAATTTTACACAGATACGGTGTCGGTTCTAGCTCTAAGAGAGCTCTGCGCGTGATTTCTACAGATCCTGCTTTTCTACCGTAACTAGGGTAATTAAATACATATATGGAAATAATTCGTTGCGTCTCTTTCTGTGAGGCGCCCTGGGCGGTCGCCCGTCCGCGCTCTGCCCTCGCCCTGCTCTCGCCACACGCCGACACGCCGACACACGTACTCGGGAAAACTGAACAAAAGGATAATGAAATCAAAGAGGATAAACATCTTTGATTTCATTAACCTAATAATTGAATTCTAATACATCTTTTCTTTTCCTTTTATCTTCCATATGCTCCTTTCAGACTAATAGTCAATTGTTTACTTTAAAAAATGTATAATCCGGACTACAATTTGCTTTTAATTAAAAAGAGATAAAACACCATTAAATGGTTTAACAATTTGATTTCAATTATTATGTAATTAATTTTTCTCCTGTTAATCGCTTGAGGGCTTGTTAGCGCGGATATCTGTACAAACCATTGCTGAAGCTTAATGAGAATTGTCAATGTATTTAAACATTTTTTATTGCGATGATATTAAATTCTACATTAAACATGAAATAATACTTTTACTATTCAGTTTTTTATGATTTGGATCTTAATAATAAACATTATTAAATTGCAGGTTCCAAAAGTGTATAAACGTAACAATAAATAATATCGGAAATGTATAAACATACTTGTATTTAGTATGAAGTTAAGCGTATGTTAACTTACAACTAAACACGTCTCGTTATCAGCAACTATCAGCTAAGTGCGCTTAGCCTCCGATGCTCGTTTATCTGGCGATTAACTCAGCGCACTCGTTAACATGATTTATTTTATATCCCCCGGTGTACGTTTAATTTATTACATCATTTGTAATAACGGAATAGCGCTTATTACTTTTATTATTTCTATATCAAAGACAACTTCATAATAACGCTAAATATTTAGTTAATTCTAAAGGAACCTTTATCTTTAACGTGAACAAATAAAGCTGAAACCCGTCTTTTGGTTTAATGAAACGTTATTAAATATGTTAGAAATTCCGAGTCCTGCAGATGTTAAGATAACAAATTCAATAGAGTAAGGAATTTGTCAAATAGGATAGAAAGGATCAATCTTAAAGGGGTAAGATTTTATTACTAAAATATGGGTTGTTTTAAAAATAGCTAAAAAAAACTTTCTTTGAATTCATTTATCTGTAAAGTTTCTAAAAAATCTTATTACCTCGACAGCAAAGGGTGAATTGAGGTAAGAGTAAGGTGTGATATTTTCCTCCGGCGAGATCCTGCTATAAATCTCCGGGGCGCCGGATCTAATCCTGCGACGCCGAGACACCACGATACGGAGGCACTACGAAACTTACCTACAGATTTTTACTACACGAGCACAAGGCACATCGTGTTTACTGCTTGCTGACTATACTTTAAAAGACTTACCCGGACTTTGCTACGCGTATGCAGCTAAAACGTTTATAATTGTTTATATTACGATATGTTTTTGTTCTATTGTGTTCGACTTTGGTACCGGCAGATTTGTCAATTGTTACTTTAATATATATAAATGGCATTATTCTTTGCTACAGTTAATAACAGCTTTTTATAGTTTCATTTTATATCCAAAGTATCTTAAAGTTAACGAAATGTGTATTTTTATTAAGCCGAAAAGCGAGAGGGAACCTAGCACTCGGAACAACCAGAACCCATATAGAAAGTCAGCACTATTAGTTCCGCTCCTGACTCCTTACCGCTCAACGCTCGGTTCTACACGAGTTGGTTACATTTCTTTTTACACTTAAATTATACTGCAAGAGGTTAGAAAGTTACGTCAGAAAGCTTACAGAAAATGTTTTAATGTTTAATAGTCTTGCATTTTCAAAATTTCAATATACAGACGATACTTGCGAAAAAAGTGAGTTAATCAAGGGAGGACAGTGAAAACGAAAAATACCGCATGACATGGTACCTGCCGACCCGCCGACGCGACCAATCACTCTTCACATCGTAATACTGACATCGACGCTGGCTTTGGCTCCATCCCCGTTGATTGCTTTCACAAAATTTGATACACAACCAATATTAACAAAGGCCATGTATCGAAGGTCAAAATACTTACGTTATTGCTTACTGTATCACATAAATATAACAGCATAAAGGTTATTTTAAAAATCAATTTAAAACTCTTTTTAATTAGAAAATGTTGTTAAATTACTTTTGTCACAAGTAAAAAGCGATTACGTATTTTGTCAAGATTAGATTTACTTTTAAAATGAAGTGTAAACCAAGAACAGAAAACTTTAAAACGTAGCATGTTGAATTTAGCGTTAAGAATGTTTTACATTCTTGAAATAAAACCATTTGGTCATCTCAATGTTAGAGTTTTCGTATGCATTGCGGAAATGAAAGCGAGCTGCCAAAATAAAAAAGTGTTCTTACATAGAGAAAACATTTTTAGAATTGAATACTATAGTGTTTATAAAACGCAATTTGTATTCTTACATCTTACTAATATTACAAATGCGAAAGTTTAGATGTATGGATAGTTGGTACTATCTATATCCAGAATGGATTAACGAAACTTACTGTGGTTAGGATATTGAACATAGTTTGCAAGAACACATGGAATAGTTTTCTTTTTAATTGACGTATAGTAGTAAAATAAAAATGTTTCTGTAACATTTTCAGTCAAATAAAACAAAGTTTGTATTATCACAGTCTTTTTACTTAGTAGTTCATGTTACCTATATCTAAAGCTGTAGATATATTATCATTTACTCGACTGTAAGCATTATTTAGGTAAAACTGAGCAATCGTCTTAGAAGCTTTGAAAACAAGATTATATATTTGATGAGTTATCGCTAATGTACACTTGAGACGGTTATAATTCAAGTAGCAAAAGTTTAAAGGCGCTGGAAGTCGGCGCTCGAATAATTTAACAGTTCCACTCTTAGCTTCGCAAGTTACATACGAGTGCTGCTCGACTAATAACTCATGTGAGGATATCGCGAATTTTGTGCCAAATGAGTCTCATAAATAATTGATTCCAAATGTACACACAGACGTACAAACAGCATCTTATTACATTTTTTATATAATGAGCATTACATACATTTTGGGACTTATTTGGTTGACTTTAGTATTTTCATATTTTTTAGAAGAAATATGACTAAGTACAATACAGTAACTTGTGAAATTATGAAGTCAGTTTTTTTCTTAACTGTTATTGTTTTGTTTTCTTGCACACAAATATAAAAAACTTACGCAAAGCAATGTTACAAATGCTGTAATATTCAACAAGTTGACCACATTTCAGGGCGTTGTTCGTGACATGCAAGGAGTTACTCCAAGATTGAAAAACCTTCAGGATTTCGTGCCTTTTAGCTGAGTATATTTTAAGTAATTTAAAGGTTTAACATAACCTAAGTGCGAGTGTAGTTTACAATTACAACGTTATTTTAATTTTTATCAGTAGAAAATGTGAGACATATAAATCTTTAGAGTGTCGGCGCGATATAAACGCGACTGCAGGTAGAAGTGGGCTCACAGCTCACAGCTAACGGTCTGCACAGAGAAGAGCTACTCTCTAACGCAAATGTTTGTGCTGCTTGGCTGCAAGCTGCTGGTCTCACAAAATCCCCGCCATCTAGGAAATGTAGAGGAAAAATAAATATTACTTTTAAATTTTTTATATCATGTTTTTAAAAATAAATGATACATTATCTCACTGAATAAAATTTGATTGAAGCTATGAGATTTAGGGCCTGTCCCACCAAATGGTAAATTGTCTTAAAACAATCCAACGAGTAAATATCGGATTTTGTTCCCCTATCTGACAGTGATGTCATTTTTAAGCTATCTGAGCCTCTAGCAGCCAGTGGTGGTACAGGACCTTAAAATTATATTCTGCTCTATAGGTCAAATAATCACATCGAAAACTTTAGAAACTCAAAGATACTTAAGTAACTACGAAACGGTTAAGCATGCTACACACTTCAGCTAAAACAGTGCGACTGTAAAGTTAAAACGTACTCGTGTAACATTACAGTCATTAAAATTAGTTTTAGGGGTAATTTATTTAATATTCATAGATGTTGCTCATACTTTGTTAGTAAGGCGTAACATTACATAATATGTATCATTTCTTTAGCGACGTGAGAAATGTAATATTTTTATTTGTGGATGTTTTCTGCTTACGTTGGCGTGAGGCGCGAGCAGGGCTCTCACTGCGGTCTACATCGCGCTGTTAGTGAAGCCGACCGTGATATGCTGCGTGCGTGTAAGACTAGCAGTATCTAGCGAATAAGTCTAAAAGTATTATTATGTTCTCGAATACATAAATAATGTAGGCTTGACGTTTTTAGACGATAAATTTGATGCGTGCTTTTTACCTGTACATCTAAAGCTTCTTTTAATACGCAGTTGACAATTATAGAATAACATTAATCTTATTTTAAGGCAACAAAAAGATAGCTTTTATGTTTCGGGTTATTATAACTTATTCTGTAGCCGTAAC
>NW_013526471.1:127621-139319 GCF_000836215.1 Papilio polytes
CTCAGCTGACGAGCAACTCCTAATTGACAAGGACTTTTTAAATAACACGCGTATTTACTTAGATATCCATTTAACAAATTAACTAACGAACTAGCACTTAGAACAAAAGTCGTAATTTATGACTACAGCTAGCTGTTGCTCGTGACTTCGTCTGCGTGAAATTAAAAATAATTAAAATGTAGCCTACGTTACAAACCTTACAAAAATACAAATCTTTCTTCTTTAAAATATTAGTAAAGATTAACTAACAAATTTATCGAAATATTTGTTACATACGAATTTTATGTCATGTTTTCTACTTCTGACTGCTAAGCAATATAAATCTTTTTTTCTACCATAGCACTTTAAAGAAGTGGAGGACTCGAATTAGTATTGAGTCTGCAGTGACCGTACCTTTTTAAATACATTTTATTGAGTGCGCTAATGGAAGGGATTTGATCGCAATGAAAAAGCGCCATGAATATTCATCGATAGAAGGCGGGAAGCGGCGGGCGTTATGAGATTAGCGTTAATTGATAGAGCATAAATTACGATACTGTTCATAATATCGCATTAATCAATTTCTGCATACACTATAGTCTATAGTACTGCTACTGCTGGCTGGTGTGTGTCTCTCTTAGGCGAATTGCAGACACCTATCTCTTGACATCATGGCTTGTTTTTTTTAGGTCATGTGAGTGTTATGTTGTTAAAAATATCTAGACCATAGATATCTTTTATCGTATTTGATCGTAACTCAGTAAAGTGAATAGACATTTTTAAACCTGTTTACGACGTTTTGTTTACAAAGGCGATACAGTTTCTCCCCTGTTCGTTTTTCTCGTGAAAGACTTATCTGTTTATATATTTATTTCCGCGGGGAATATCTGTACTGTTAAGCTTTTACAATTCACATTTCCTTTGAAACATGTTCGCTCGGCAACGGTTCTTAATATTCGTGTAATGCCTCTCCAGAGATCGCGTGGGATTTAGATGATATTTTAACAAGATCGTAAAAATGAAGTACATCCTATTTGTAATAAAATATTGGCATTTTTATTTATTAAATTTTAAGTCACGGTGTTTTATAATAACGTTTTAATGTTAATGTTTAGAATTTATTTATGTTCGAAAATTTTATGTAGTACAAGTAAATGACGCTAGAAGGGCTGCAGTGTGTCGCGATAGCGATATCGCTGGATGAGATCGGACGCGTGGAGAGGTTTACTAAGGAACGATGGCAGCGTAAAATGTCATGCGGATATAGACGTTTGTGTTTGATATTATATCCAAGAACCAAATTTGTTGGTTATTAATGATTGCTGTAAATGAAACCAAAATCGATTTATTAAGTACAGTATTTAGAGTAGTTATAAAAAAATCCATTAAACATTAATCTATACTATGATAATAAAGCGTAACACACATACTTTTGTTGCCTAAGATGTCAGCAATTACAGCATATTTTTGAATAATTCTTTCTGCAATAAAAATCCCTACGTTTACGTCACGCTTTAGGCTATGAATTTTCACGCCATTAAACTTAGGGGGTAAATCTTTTGGATAAAAATCCTAATGTGGGAAAGAGACCATAAGTTTGCTGACAACATCAAGGAAGCAAGATTGCCAAGTTTTGTCATGTCATTTTGACATTTGCAATTGACAATTTGACACATGTAAACAATAAAATAATTTTATGCTGATGAAATCGCAAGGGGAACAGCTAGTTTGATGATAAAACCTGAAACTCTTGTACTTATCAAATCAAAACAATGTGCATATCAATGCGTAATCTAAATTACTGTAAATTATTATTATCCTTAAACATAAGATTAAAATGTTATACTGTAATATTTGTATCCCCATTTATGCTATTCCGATAATAGTCTAACGGCCGAATGGAATTTATGAGCGTGTTTTCCACAGAGCGGCCGTCCCTTCACAACATAAATTTCCTTCGTCGCATTTTAACATTTTCTTTGTCCAAAGATACCTTTATATTACAATGAAAACTGTAAATTCAATCTTGTTTTTTCGAAATTGAGCGATGTACCGAAAAAATATTTTTAGGTTTATTCAGTTACTAATTTTGGTTTATCTCCTAGCCTTTTTACGAAGTGGTACAAAAATCTAGTTTTCCTTACCATTTCACTTTGATAAAATAAGTAAAATGTTATTTTTACTTAGCCTCTTTTCCACTCAGACTCCGCTAGACAGAAGTGGAGATAGTTTGCAATTCAATTCGATAAGTGCAGTGAGTCGCGCTGCTATTGAGAGCTTAGTCGGTAATGACAGCAATTACAATACAAATAGCTGTTTTATGTAATTGTTCTTAATAATACAGTCAATTTCATGTATTTCATATAACTGATATTAAAAATTTTAAACATAGTACAATACTTATTTCACTTCGTTCTCTACATACTTAATTTAAATAAAAAAATATTAAAATGATACGCAATTCGCAAAAGTTTTTATAGTTATTTTTACATTGATGGTTGCTGGTTACTTAATTTAAAAACAAACTTAAAAAGATGCCTCGTCATCACTTATTACCGACAAAAGTATACAATTTCTCATCTTCAAAACTGAAAACAATTTTCAGAACAGATAGAAATATGGTTGAAGCCGTAGATGTAAAGGAAGCGAGTTAAACGCTTCCCCGGCCTGTTTCCGCACAGAGTGACCGGTGCACCGCGCACAGTGCCGGACTAGAACGGAACTCGGAACTTACAGTAATTGTCGCTGTACGGGATCTCTTTTACGTATTTAGATAAAATCTGCTTGCTGAACTACTTTATTCTACGAATACCTTAACTTGCTCATTCATTTTGAGTTTACAAGTGGAATAAGGTTTTTTTGCCGATTTTATAATAAAAATTAGATGTATAATTAAGAGCGTGGAATACGAAATATGTCATAGTTCTAAATATTAGGTCACTACGTACTACGTGGATAATGTACTGTTAAATTCATATGACATTAAGTTGAACTTTATGTTAGAGCATAACTTGTTATAGCAGATAATTATGTCAAATTAGCCTAGAATGATAACTATAAAATTAAAGGAAGTAATTAAAATTTTGTATTAGCGTATTTTGATTTAAAATCAAATTGTTGAACATTTTGGGTTTTACTTGAAATATACAAAGATTCGGAGAAGATACATAGATTTCCGATGTTTAAACATTCTATTTGTGGACATATATATACTGATTGTTGGACAAATAAATTGTAAGGCACTTTTATTTGATTTCACGAAGTTTCTCGCGTGTCACGTGACTCGGCAGCGGAACCAAGACTTTAAGCTTTATAATAAGTCGCTATCACGCGATCACGGTCTGCTTTGATTTATTTCGCATTGCAGAAAATTATGCAACTGTTGATGAATAAACTCTTTGATATATTCAAATATAAATACAAGCTAAGCTTTCTATGATATTTCCTTACGCGTGTTAATATATCTTATGATTACACTGAATACAATATTTTGCCTATTTATATAGAATATTTTTGTTTCGGTTTGCCGAACCAATTAGGTTTAACGAGGCATGTCGGCATCGTCTTGTTTTCGTGAAACACTATGTAGTATATAATAATATTTATTATTAGGTAAGTTACATCAAACGACAAGCTATCCAGGACTTTTACTAATTAGATGTTTGAGAAAGTAATTGAAAATAAATATAACGTTTGTAAATAAATTAAACAGAATATAGAAATTAAATCAAGACGACTGTGTGATCGCAATGATTTGAGGAAATTGATTATTTTTTCCATTTGAAAGATAAACAGAATCAGGACTTATCTAGCGGCGAGTTTGAGTTATTTTTACTACAATTTTATTTGTCGATCAAATTATTACAAATACGAACTTATTGAATTTCATTTCAATATAATACTATTAATAATCAGACTCTAATTGTCTCTATTTGTTACATAACTATTATTATGGTTTCTGTAATCAGTCAGGTCTTGTCATATACTATAGTTAAATTTTATTTCTTAATAAGGTACAATATTTTGACATATAACAACGATAGCTAGATATAACTATTGATGGCAATGGAAGTGATTCGAGTTTGAAGAGAAGCAGGAGGTTACACAAACACAGTATTCGGTCAGCAAATTGGATATCAAATATAACGTTCCCGGAGTAATTTCTGAGGAAATAGAATCTGATATAGCTCGTAAACATTTAATAGCTTGTGGTTTATATATGATTTCCAAAAGATTAGTCCACGCCCAAATTGATGACTCGTAAAATGTTTAGACATTCCTTTATCTCTTTGTTTTATATAGCCTAGTAAAATAAAATATCTGCACTAACAAGATTAATTTGTTTTCTTTATAAAAATACCTACCTTTACTCACTCTCCGACCTAATGGTAGCAAAAAACATAAAGTTGTTTCCGGTGTTAATACTAATCTATCATCAACATTGATATAATTGCAAAGAGGAGAAAAACACATCAAATTATGAAACACAAAAGGCGTATGAATAATACATGAGCCGACGCAGTTCGCATTGCACGATGCCCATTTGTTTAATAGCAATAATAAACTGCGCTGCACAGTATTAACGCCCAAAGCAATTAATTTTCCCTTTACAATCCATCACATGATTGTTTTACGTACGTTATTATTATCTGCAAATACATTGTGAAGTCACAATACTAAAGGTTATAGTGACTTATTTGCGTATGTAAAATTATTGATTAAAAGATCATGCATCATCAATTGTTATTTTTAAATGAACGTGACAAAATACTTTACTTCAAAAGTTCTATGTCAAGTGAATACACAAGTCAAGTTGCGAGACTATCAGCGTGCAAGTTCCATTTTTATTCATACGGCGCGTCGACAATCCAATTTTGAATTTGCGTATGTGAAAATTTTATTTGTAGTTCATACGTGATGCGATAGACCAAGTTTTATATTTCGCTGTTCGTCTTTCGGTAAGTATATTCACGGGTTTCAGGCACGTAGCGATGTACGCAGCATACGAAGATATGGTGATGCCATTTACTACGACATATGTATATTTTGTTAGCGAACGCTGGTCTTTGGAGATCCATGATAAAGAGAGGGCATAAGTTTTACGTTTACTGCTAATAACTGAAATTAGTACAACAAAGTTCTATTCGACTTTAGTTTTCTACTAATAAAGTTGTCTAAACTTAACCGAGTAATGATAGACACTTGAATGCTAAGGTCTTCAATTAAGCACAGCGTTGTCGCGAGGCGCGGTGGCAGGGACATCGCACATTACAAGTTGAGTTGCTGCACAAAGGGACCCCTCATTACATCAGTTGGAATTGGAACTTCAAAGATAACGCTATATGTACAATTACAGCCCTTTAATTGCTGGTAATAGCCTATTTAATTAAAACATATGTAGTAATTTTCCGATAGACATTTTGCACATATCACACCGACAGACTCATTCGTCTTTATTACAATTGTAATACATCATAAAAAATTAAGATGAAATGTTATGAGTGCGGTAACAGGAATACCGCTAAAACTCAGACATGAATAGTAAAGACAGACAAAGTCAGACTGTAACCTGAAATTTCATTTCTGGCTGGAAATTAAACGTCACCGGGGAATGAAATGTCACGCGGCCGCGGTGAAATGCCCGCCATCTGCGCTCAGTCTTACTGAGTTAGACACTGAGCTGTGATCGGCATGCGGGTAAAGGTGGGTTTACATTGCAGCTATCTCATATTTCTTTATTTGCAACTATTACAGTAGCAAGTCACAGAACCTCTCAATTTAATTATAAAATCGTTAGACACATTCATTTATAATACCATGGTTTGAACTTAATCCTCATGCACCTTTGGTTTCTAAAATTATCTTATTTTGTCCGTCTTCAAGCTGTTACGAGGGATTTAATGTCATGAAGCCAATCCGCCTCATTCGTTCTTAATTAGTTCTTGTTAACGTAAAACGATGGCAATTACACGGCTAAGTGTCACCTGTCGCATGTCGCATGTCGCTTGTCACTTGTCACGTGCTCGACGTCGCTATGTGTCGGCGGCTGTTCGTTGCAGTTAATTAGTTATCGAGAGTCGGATTAATTACGACCAGCTGCAGTGGACTTTGGTCATTAATTTGTACGAATAATTAAATGAAAAAGCTGTGATTGGATAAAAAATTATGAAAACCCGCATCTCATATTGGTGCAATATTTAAAGATAGACAATATATTATTGTTATTATATGTATAATACATTTTGTCATATCATTTAACACAATTAAAATTACTCATTATTTATTTTATTTCTTGTATTATTGCGTCGGAAATTGTAAAGTAACGTTAAGTTTTGTATTCCATTTGATAGATTTTATTTTCAAGGGTTATTAATCCGAATACAAGCTTTTCATAAAACAAAATGTTTCCATCATTTGAATAGGTTATTTTGCTTTAATCATATTACGATATCAAACAAATTTATAAGCTTTGAATTTGTTGATACTGAAATAACAGCTCATTTGAGTCGCTCTCGCGATCAAAGGCTCGCAGATTACAGCCTGTGTTGTATCATCCCCACAAAATTGATCAAATATTCTATTTGGACCAATCTGCTTTCAAGCAACAATATTTATATTCAATAAGCTTTCAAATGAAATCGAAAGCTAATTTTAAACTCGAAGTTTTTTTGTATGTATCGCTTTACAATTTACGCTTAACTTCAAATTTATAGATTTACACGAAATTGGAAAACTTAGTCTGAGAGCTAAGGGAAGGGTCAGTGTTACATTGTATTTAAATTTTGAATATTTTGTATAATATTTGATGCGAAAATAAAAGCTAAGTTATTTATTCTGATTTGATTAAAAACTACAAATAATTTAATTAAATTAGAAGCTTTACATTTAAAATATACGTATTTTATGAATGCAATATTTACTATAAAATGAAGGCAATAAGCATGAACTACTGACTGATTGCTACAGCTGTCTGGCATCGAGAATTCATTTTAAAGTTTGGAACAGACTCTGCGAGTACGAGTTTAAAACTTTATGAGCATAACTTTCCTCATTCGTTTTAATATCAATAAATTCATATTACTTTTTGATATCACTATTTTAAAGACAATTTTGGCAAAACTGAGTTCTGGGATAGATTAGTTAGTTATCTCTTTTAAAAAAATGTGTTCGTCTCAGCAATTTATTCAAATGTCGTAAATAACTGACGGAAAAATATATTCATATCTAGTGTTTTATCTACTGATGTTTCAATTTTAGCATGTATAATTATATTAAAGTGTATTTTTGTCTGTTGTCCTTATTATGTTAAGTTAACTAATAATCGAAGGCGTTATGAATCATGTGTCAAGGTGCTGACGTACAGTAATTAATGTGTGACACATGCATGTACAGACATTGTACTGTATTGAATCCTTACACAATGTAGCTCTGCTCGATTACCTGATATCAAGATCATTAGACTGTGTACAAGTATTTCTCAATTATTAAATACAACATGAATTTTGAATTGAATTGAAATTATGAAGTTTATTATAATTTCACTAAATTGATAAAATTAAGAAATTCAAACATGTTTATAATGTACAGTGGTACACGTGAAAGTAGTCTACCGTTGCCCATAGACATCCGCAATTGAAAATGCGTTGCTTATCCCAAATTGAGGGAATAGAAGACGCACACAAAGAGGATGTTTCCCCTAATCACGTGCCTCTTCCACCGTCTAATTCACTTCCCCTTGCAATCCTCGTGTATGCTTTGGTGTAATCAATTTTATGCTCAGTTTCTTATATGTTTAAGGCTTTAATCATCTAAAGTCAATTAATTATTTATATGTCGAACTTAGATGGAGTTTCAAATCCCAGCATATCTCGAGAGACGTATTAGGAAATCCGTACGAGGAAAGGATCTTCGAAAGAAGAACAGCAGCGGTGCTCGAATAAGATTTATTACATTCTCAATGAAATATTAAAAAGATATTTATCTTCGATTATGACGTTTTTGGTACACGTACAGTTGGGAAATCTGGTGCTGTGAATATAACGGGACCCAGTTTATAAATGAGCGATAAGTAAAAGAGGTCGATCAGTGTATTATCTCATTGTTTGTGCAACTCACTGCTACCTAATTGGTTATTTGTATATGAGAATTTGTCTTCTTGCAAGATACGTGTTAATTTTTTGTAAGTGCAACATCGCAGATTTTCTCAACTGTACCTAGATTGATTTCGTTTATCTATTTCTAGTTAATACGGATCTAAAATCAAGAATATGCCATAACCCTTAAACAGTGGGACTAATACAGTACAGTCAGCAAATCACAGTACAGTCAGCTCAACTTTCGATGTCAACGAGTGTTCGCTACACTACTCACAGTTAATTGGCTCGGTCGCATCGATTTATTGCTGTCGCATCCAGGAACGTGTTCGGTACAGAAACTGTTTCTTGCTAACCGTATAAATTACTAATTAATTGGATGAAGATATATTGAGATTTAAGATGGTATGGTTTTGAATGATTGAAGGCAAAGCTGAATTAATTTTGTGATACTTTAAGTCGTTGGAATTATTTCCACTCTAACCGTTTGCTGACTTGCAACTGAGTTCTGTGAGAATGAATCTATTCTTTGTTGATTACGTCGCTTGGCTGCAAATCCCTATTCAGAATAGTTATCGAGGAATGAAAGTGTTCAGCGATCGAGCATCAGTTACAGCTACATATTTCCTTCACCTATGTTTGTTTGATTTATTGCCGAGAAATAATATGAAAAACAGACCGGTCTTCGTTTGGAAAATTCGCAACAACATATAAAAGTGTATAAATATTAGATTGGTTCAATTTGGTTTATGTTTCTGAATGACCAGCATTATTTAAAGGAATATGATGAGTCAGCATTGGGGTCAGACCTCTGTCGAGTTGATTCAAATAATCCCTTTAGATAAGCAGCTTACATAAATCTAATGTTTTTATTGTGCACTATTTATAAGATATGACCGTTTATTATTGTATTTGCAACTTCCTTGAAATAAATGAGAAACATATTACCTATACAATTTCTCAAAAGTTAATATCATGTTATGTATTCACGTTACAATCTGTATATCCACATTTATCATTCGGGAAACACAATTTTACAGCGTAAATGTCAACACTAATAAAACGCAATTAAATAGTTGACATAATTAGTGTTTGCAAACTGAATCCAATTAATGAATGACGCAGCTTGATTAACGAAAACTTGCTGCAAATCATCGGACAGAACTTAATCAAACGGTTATTTAATTGTTTCCGCCATTCATATATTGACAAATTTACGCATATAAGAAAATTTATACATACATTTGGCTTTAGCAGTTAGTTATGTTTACGTAGGAAGCATCAAAGTGTCTAGTGTATATAAATATTGTCTTACTATATTCGGATCACATATCTCGGGGTGAAGGTTTTTTTTTATAATATAAGGTCTAAAGGTGTGTCCCACCACTGGCTGATAGAGGCCCAGATAAGTAACGTCACTGTCAGATAGAGTACCAAAATCCGATACAAACATTACATATTTAACACGTTGAATTGTTATCTGACAATTTACAAGAATTGTGGGACAGGTCCTAAATGTAATAAAGAAGCACGTGGATGTGCTGTACAAAGGACGTTTACTTTATAATTGAGGTAGAGAGAGGGCGCTGCCGTCGCTGCACGTGACGTCATCAGCACGCCAAGGCTTTGGTTTTGTATGCTTATCGGATTCATTTCCGAGAATACACTGTTTGAGAGAATTGAAAATTTAGAAAACTTAAAAACTCAAGTTTACTAAACATCTTTAGATCAGATTATTATTTTGTAACGTGATAATAAATACTTCAGTCAAGCAAGTGAGCATAAACGTTAGTATAAGTTAAACAATTGTATCGCAATTTAATCAAAAAGCCGGACGCAGTCGTGCGATGTCATATTCATAGCGTATCGGAAATAATTGTACTTCATCGTTTATGTAAATGACAGTTACTGGCGCGATAATGAATTACACAGCCGGTACTGGATATATGATTCTCATAATTAATTTAATTATTGTCGTAATTCACTTCGTCATATAGTTTACTACACTCGTATTATTTAAATACAAATGATCGCGGAATACCTAAGTTAAAAAATTTAAACATACTTTTCATTTGTCTGATAACGTTAGTGGCTCAGTGGTTTAAGCACTTGACTTGTAATCTATAGGTCTTAGGTTCGAATCACCCTGTACCAATGGGATTTTCGAATTTCGAATTCCATATGTACATAATTTACCCGTCGTTCTTAAGATGAAGGTGATGATGATTACATTTCTTTCCTTTGTGAGATGGAACTTGTTTAGTTCTAAACTGAGATACTGTCACTGTCCACCCAGAAGTCACTTCTCTAATAAATATATCATATCTTGTAGTATTATATAATCAGTGAAATTTGTTATCGCGGAATCTTTTTAACAACGAAATATGTAAATCAACAAGCGTTTCCTACATTTTATTCCTGTGTAATATAAAAGAATTTAATATTTAGGCAACGTACCGTGAAAGTAATATGGGAATACCACAATCCTTTTGCATGTCAGTCCTCTCCTGTCGCTTGAGACGTCACGGCCGCTCTGTGGCTCTGTCTCCTAAACTCCTTCCTTTTGAATTTCACTGCAACCATTTGATATTTTATGATGAACAAATGTTTAAGTGTATTTTCATTTGGACTGGATCTGTACTTGGATTGCACTTTAAGTTGTCACTTTAGCTTAAATATAAAATGCAATTGCTTGCTAAAACGAATAGTTTTACACAATAGCAATAAAACAGCGCTTCAGTGCAACATCTGCTATTGTTGGCAAAACAATGGCACATTTAGCTGCGGCGAGCGAATGGTCCGCGGCGGAGTGGCCGCACTTACTATAGCTAAATAACTGCCGGTTGGAAGTACTAAAATTCGCGACACAACTACATCAATGTGCTCTTTATTATATTTCATACGCTATATTACATTTTTTTTACTTCATTACTTCTATTAAGACCAAAACAAAAACATGGTTTTAATATAGGATGAAAATGAACCTTCAAGTATTTAATTTTTAAGAGAAAACTGCACATTCCCAGATAAAGTGTAAAAGATAAATAATCTAAAAAGTAGGATAAAAGACTTTACGATACCTTATATATGCATAGAAGAAGCATATAACGGTGGAAGCATCTCAAATGATTCTCTGCATTGTTTTGACGAGTTGAGTAATAGTTTTCCGTCTAAGAAGAGAAGGAGATGTATTCCTCGGCAGAGGGCGCTGCGAGCGCCGCAACGTTCCGCATTCAATGTGCAAGTTTTACAGCATTGTGCAGCTGTGTGTGCTTCTGTGAATAGTTGTAACTTCATAGTTGTGTCAATAGTTCTACCTCATAAATATGCCTATTGTATAAACTTTTTAAAATAACATCCACTCCTAGAAAATTCATGTTCAATTCTATTTTCTTTAATACAAATAAACGTGTTAATATTTTTTAACAAATGTGTTTAAAGTATTGAATCTGCTTGTCACACACGAGGCTGACCGGGGAGAGTTTGATTGATTCATTTAATTAAATTGTGCCTGCACAAGGGACGTGACTTTCAGAACGTATGCGAATATTTTTAATTATCAATTTTTTCATGGACCTATAATTCATTTGAAAATCCGATTAACGTTTCAATTTTTTCATCCTTTA
>NW_013526471.1:139500-147303 GCF_000836215.1 Papilio polytes
CCCCCACCCCGCGCCAGTCCCAGCGGCATCACGCTCGTAAACCTGAGCGAGTTACGGCTACATGCAAATATACCAGCCCTATCTATGAAGCATTATATGGACAATTTCAGAGGAATAAAACTAACCTATCAAAACATCAAGACCGTATTGAATTTCTAGATATTAAATCAAACACCTGGAATATTTTAATTTTCTTTTTATCGTTTTAATATTTATCATTAGTTTACCACTCTTATTTTTTATTTGAATCAGTAAATTACTCAACTAGTACTTCTTTCGTCTGATAACAGATTCAGTACCAATTTTGTCTCAGTTTATATCATGATGTATAAAATAATGGTACCAATAATTTATGTAAAACTATAATAGCATTATAAAAGGATAACGTAGGATCGGCATTACCGTTTATCAGATGTGCAGATGTGTTCACGCGTCATTGGCCAGATGGCACGAGGACTATAAGGAAACGACTCGCAGCACTTTCGACACTAACCTCAAATGTTTGTTCTGAATACATTTGCACGTTCATACACTTGGATTAAAACTTAGTGGCATCCTTTTCATTACTTTGGATTAAAGAGAGACAACAAACCATCTAGCAATCTGAATGGCTGAAAACGCAATCTTATGTTTTCTATTGTTGTCCAAATGTAAGAGCAAGGAAATTATCATAACAATTTCTATTACATTTTCAAGTGAAGATCCTACCTTAAGGTACAAACTAATTGTCAGCTTTAATTTAATACTCAAATGTTACAAACAATAAAATATATTAAATTTGTCCGGATCATCCGGCGTCCGGTGTCCCGACCGGCGGGCACTCGCAAATTAAATAAATAAATGTTATTTCATTTCAATCAACTGTATTATGTAACATAAATCATTCTATTTCTTATTTAAATTAACAATGTCTTTCTTTTGGAAAGTAGCTGTGTAATGTTCCAATTAAGAAATATTTTTTTATCATATTTTTATTACTTACATACAGATGTCCGTCTACACATAGACTTACTCTAATAATGTAACAAATAACTAAATCTTTTAATGATTCTCGATGTAATAATAACATGATTGGAGAAAACATTTGTAAATAAAGATAATAATTCCGAAAGCGCCGGCAAAGCGAGAATTATGAAATGCAATCAGGATTGCATGGCGGTGTGCTATTACTGGGCCGCTTGCCTCACGTGACTCGCGCGAACAAAATGTTCAAAGTTAAATAAAACTACTATTTACTACGTTTAACGAACAATCATAAAAGTTTCACGTTAAACTGTACGAAGAAAAACATTTTTTTAGCGATAACATACGAAATTTTCTATCAGATTGTAATAGTTATAGTATTCTTAATACCGAAGTCATTCTGTTTGGTACACAATTCTGTAAATATAAAAATATCGTACCTCTGTGTCTATACTCGTACCTGAAGTGCCCGGTGCCTTCACCCGACACGGTTCCGGAATGAAAAAGGCACGTGTCGAGTGTCGACTGTAAAAACAAAAAGCACTAGCAGAGCTGCAGAGTGTCTTGAATGTATTTAAATTGTATTCTGACTACCAAATAAGTTCACAATGAGAGCTAAACAAACTGCACTCCTGCAATTGAATTGCAAAGAGACGTTTTCTTTTCACTCAGTTTTAAGCGGAAATGTACCTTAAAAATGTTAAATACTCTTGTTAGGTTATCCTTCATTTGACGATAATTATTTCCAATTGTTTAAGACATCATTTTTTTACTTACAATTTTTGTACTTTTTTAAATTACTAAAAATTTACTAAATTGTCCAGTAATGTTGAATGTGCCATAGAAAATAATTTAATTCTGGAAAAAGGATATATAAAAAGTAAAATTGATTTATTAATTAGAACTGAACAGTACAGGGGTGGGCTCGGGGAAAAATCGAATGAAACATCGAACGTAGAATCGTGTGTGGGATGACGTCACTCCTCCGCTCTGAGCATTTTAATTAAATATATCAATCAAGCTGTCCCTTTCGACAGCCCTAGCCTTTATCCAGTTATTTAATAATCTGACTTTGTACCAACCCTGACGTGCTACGTGATTATTAAGTTATTAACACGAAATGGAATTAACAGGGAATATGTTATAATTCTATTAAGTTTTCTTTCGTCTTTCGTTGACACTGTGTTTAAAGTCTATTTGGGACCACATCCGTCAGTAAACTTTAGTAACCTAAAGGTCTCATTAATTATGAAAACAAATTACAATATGAAAGTATTTTCGTTTTGATGATCGAATAACTCAACAATTTCTGAATGCCTAATACTCTAGACTTAAGTGTGAGTATTGTATTACCGAAGGTTTACAATTGTGTGGTATCTTAAAAAGTTTTGTTCGTAGCAAAATGAAAATTTAATATAAAGTTGTGGAATGTCTTTGTAACAGAGCTTCGACTTTAGCCGCTACAAGAAAATCCTTTCTTAGTAAAATATCGCGATTGCATTTAATCTAAAGTTTAAATATTTCACTATAAAGTGGTTCTATTCTATTTAAATTTACAATTTCTATGTTGATTCATCTAATACAATGAAAACATTGTATACAATTACGTAGTTAGTGTCGGACTGGTGGTTTTCTATTGCCTAAGCACCTTTAAAAGATGTATAAGCTATTACATTTTAATGTACAAGATGTATAATATATTAAAGTCTGTCGCCGTCAAGTAAAGCCCATGATTATCGTTCCGGTTTCGGTATCTCAGCTCCTTCTGTATCCACTATACTTAGAAAAATAGGTCGCAGAAGAACATTTCTTGTCACATAATACCCACAGCATCTTCTGTTTCAAAGATTTGCTCCATTCTGTTCGCAGACGGGAAACATCTTTAAAGTCTGCGCGCTAAAAGACAATGCATCCATTTAAGACAGTGCTGCCGGTTCCGAGCAATTATTATATGCATTCAGCGAGCGCAGGAACAATCTCGTCTTGTCCTAAATATCGCCAAGTATTTTATGTTTCGAGATATTCAAGTAAATCCCTATGAAAGACGTTCGTCATATAGAAAGCGTCGTATTGAATCGTTTAAGAAAACTGTAAAATGCTAGTTTGTTTAACTTAAAAGCTATTTTTGTTAATTTAGAAGGAATCATCATATCAGTGTCCACACTTGTGTTTTTGACCAACAGATAGATTTATCGCATGGTATTTCATTAATCTATTTAGAATGAACGAAACGGTTCACTTTTACTAGTATTTTAAAGTTGACTGATGTCTAAAAATTTTTAACTAGTTAAATCTAAAAGTCAAAAGTATTAAATAAATCTCATTTTGAAAATAAATTTCTTTGCTTAAACTTCGGTTTTAATGCATAATTTTATTGACAAGATTTTTTTAGAAATGAAACACCTTTCTACGCAAAATATTAATCACTAAAGTGCTTTTATAATGGACTGGGGTCTGATGTATCAAAAATGTATAGCAAAGTACCGCTGACAACTTATTTATAACTGGCCGTCACATTAGACAGCGGCCTTGGCTGCGGCTGCGGCTGCTGCGGCGACCCTTTTACATCAATTTAAAAAAATATGATGCCTCATGATTTATGATACACACACATGTCTCTATTCTTACTGGATATCAAGCGACATTTATTTTTACTATATTATGTAAGAACCATACTGAAATAGATCGATCTTACAAAATTGTTATGTGTTTGACCAAAAGACATCGAGATTCATATACTTAGCGGGTGACGTTTGATGTTTTTTAACAACTTCATAAATACGCACCGAATACAAAGTAATTGAAGTTTTATGTCCTGGAGCGTAAATTTTAAAATCAATCTTTTCGTTGCTCTGATCAGAATCTCCATATGGCGCGATCTGAAATTCTTCTGAATAAATAAATGTAATATATTGAATTTGAAATAAGATCGTTCGTCTTTAAGAGGGTTTTCTGTTATCATTCAACCGAATGGCGGATTGTTGAGTGTAAAGCTTCGGTAAGGATGGGAATAATATTGTGATACGTTTCAGAATCGGGCTTCAATAAGTTTATGCTCAGTTAATATGGAATAGGAATTTATTTTCATTGTAATCCTGTATCGTGTTATGTCACACCAATTGACAAAAAGTTATATTTTGGTATGTGAATATACAGAAATAATTTACTAACATTTTTTTCTGAATTGAGTAAACAAAATATGACATTTCAAAGTTATTTATAACACAATACTAAATTTGTTTGAAAACTATAGTTATGTTTTTCCTCAGTTTGCTAATGGATAGTGAGCTGGTTGCAGTGACTTCATAAATATTCGAAGCCTGAATCGACGAAAACCCTTAATCTTTTAAATTAACAATAACTTAAAACGAATATTGAATATAAATTTTGTTATTTAATTCCGAAAAAACCGAATCATAATTGCTTTGTATTGCATTTTAGACGGATAGTTGGTGTATACTTAAAGCTGTAAGAAAACTATGCATAAATATTAGAACAGCTATACAAATTTGTTACGTGAATTACACTTTAGATGAATACCGTTATACCCATCTCAAGTGATCCTCTATCAAGTGAAGTCAAACCGACAAGACATGTTTGTCTTATTATTACTCTATTATAAGTACTTCTATGAGCACTGGCCAGTTATATTGATAAGGAAATCAGTCTGTATTAGGGTTTGCAAAATTGTACACAACATAAACAAAGGCCGGCAACGCATCTGTAGTTCCTCTGGTGTTGCGGATGTACATGGGCGTCGTTGACCACCTTGGTGTTCACGCCGCTCGTTTGCCCCCTTTTACTATAAAAAAAAACATAAACTAAGAGAAGCTTATCAAGAGCACACGGTCGATTTAATCAACACAATTACAAGGATGGGCCGTGAAGGACATTTTCGAGTCAGAAGCGAAGCAATTTGTTTTTAACGACGCAGTTCTCTCGGAGTGCCTTCACGGGTAATAAAAGTGTAAAATCCCTTGACAATGTAAAACAGATTATAAAGGAAACCGATAGAGATTTTCTAGTACAAAGTCGGTTGACAATTTTTACTTTCATTACAAGGAAAAAAAAAAGCCGTACTACATACTTTATAACATCTTACCACATAATTGTTTTTCTGTTCAAATATCAGGGAGAAGAGTTTAAGAAAATGTTGTTAATGTGTTGGTGATATTTCAAGTTAGGATAAACATAAGGCGACAAATTCTTAAACACTGTGTAACACATCATAGGACAAATATCTCCTTTTTCTAATAACAAAATAAACAACATGTTTAAAAAACATAAATGTTAAAACATTACGACTTTGTTTGACAAATAAATTAGCTACATAGTTTGAAAGCTCCGCCGTGTTTACACCGGGAACTTCCTGTAAAGCCTTCAAGTTACAATAAAGTCAAACAACACGGCAACATACGGCAACATTCACTAAGTAGTTACTTCCTGTAAAAGTAACCAAGCAACACATGTTAACGTGTAAGAATGTGTTATTTTTTAGTTCTTTAATTGTTTGTGCTTTAACACAACTACTTAAGACTGGTTTCAATTCGTTAGTATTGTGTAACTTTTATAACTTGTAAACAATTCTATTGTAATCCATCCAATATTGAAATTAGATATTTTCTGAAATCTAAGTTAGTATAAATTTTCAAATCATATTACTAGACGAAAACTCAGTACACATTTGAATAACAGAATTCAAATAAACTCTGTAGTTATAATAGAGCTCAGCACTGAAACTATGCCGGAGTGTTCGCGTATTGCAGATTCCATTGGTAGCATTAGCGCCGAGCAATCCTAAGGCGAGATGAGAGCGGCTCGCAGATGTCGGCCGCATTACAGAGAGCACAGGCCGTTTAGTTCCCGGACTCCGCCTCATTTACACACGCCAATGAAATTTCAAGTCGCAGTGAACTTTAATGTTGAATGCATGTCGAACATTCTTGGTTTAATTTAATTTCAAAATGCAGCTTTTTTTGTAATTATTATAATTAATGTGTTTTATTAAGGCTCAAAAATGCTTCAAAATCAAATCTAGATTCCATTGAATTTTTTCTTAGTCACTTTAGTTAAGGGATATAAATTAACACAAAGTTCCTTTTTGCAACTAAATGGAAATTTTTGTAGTTAAATGAAGCACAATTACCAGTAATTACTTTAATTTTTTACGTTTTGCATCAGTAATAACGCTTTGTGGAGTTTAAAAGCGCTTGCGTGACGCGCGACCGCGGAGGGAAATTAAACGCCAGACATAATTAGGCATCGGCCGAGTTGGCAACTTTAATCGAATTACCAAGTGCAAGATTAAGTTACCCCTTTGCGGCGTAGCGTGCCGCCACCGGCCGCAGCCCTCCGCTAGCACTCCGCCAGCTCTCCGCCAGTCGTGGCAACTTTATTTGCAAACGTGTTGCTATTATTTAATAAGTTACACGAATGCGATAAGTTTTGAGTTTAAAAACTTGAGAGTCATAAGACACGATACATACACATCTAGTAGGAAATTGAGATTTGAAATTCAAAGTTTAATTGTTGCTACCATTAAGTACTTAGATATGAAGTCGTAAGAGATAAGTCACTTTGAACTTTGATACAAGGAATCGCACAAGACATTTATATTACGATAAACAGAAAAGTTTACGAGAAAAGTTAAATCGGATTACTAAACGGGAAGAGGCTAAGTTGCCATTTGCGGTGTCGCGGCCGAGAGAACTTCCCTGAATATTTTATACCCTTTTAAATTATAAGTGAACATAAGTAAACATTTTGCTAATATTCTAGCCATGATTTATGAAAATTTAAACGTAAGATAATACTTATAAATAGTTTATATCAAACAGCAACATTACTACATAAACATTAAAGTAAAAAATACTGAATGATTCCAACTATTCTATCCAAAAATCAAATGCAAAATATTAGAACCCGCATTACATGGCATATACATCTTACAAATGTTTCTTGTGAGATATGAAGGGCTCCATGTGGCGACGGTTTGTAGGGACGTTACAGAAAAAACTTGTCCGCATTGCGGAGTGCGGGAATAACAGCAATATACTTACTACATGACCTTAAATACTTATAGTACGGTGTTTTATGTACCTCAGTACTATTCAAAGAAACAAAACTAATCTATATGATAGGGTTTAACACTAATCTATATAAGTTAAAAATACTTAAAAAATTAAATACTAGCTTCTGCGACTTCGTTCACGCAATATTAAAATTAAAAGCAGCCTAAAATGCCCTTCTATGTCAGCTACCCTTCAACAAAAGTTCGGCCAGGTGTTTCGGAGGAGATTACCTGGAACAAACGCGGCTTGCGGACAGACAGACAGACAGACATTTTTTTAAAATACGATTTTAGTTATCCGAAATGTTCCGAAATCAGGAATTTTCTTTTTATATTACAAATTATTATATGTTTATAGATTAACATGTACAATTGGAGCCGACGTAGTATGTTTGAGTCCGTAGATAAGCTGCCGGGAAGTTACGAGTATTATAACAATAACAGACAAGCAAGAGACCGTATGAAAATATTATCCTCTAGTGATGGGATATGTTCATAATTTTAAATCACTTTGAATCAAAATCTTTTGACTTGAAGACAATTCTGTTAGTAGTTAATAAAACGATAACGCACATGTTGAAGTTTTAAAAATAAGAGAATGAGAGAGAAAGATACAATGACGGAGAAGTTAGTGGTGACAAAAAGATAGATAAAAATAATGTATGTTTAGGAATTTTTACTAATATTGCACAAATTAGAAAATACATAAGTATACAATAGTATTTCAATGTTCACGCAGCTCGCGGACGTCACTAGGAGTTCTCTACATG
>NW_013526471.1:147333-152639 GCF_000836215.1 Papilio polytes
TCCGCGGCCCCGACGTGTCTGTTCCCAAGATGTCCGTGTTGATTAAATTAGACCCTGGCTATTAATGTGAGCTCGCATGTACACCTCCTTCCATTTCCACCTGACACCAGCTTTATTTTCAATAGCAATTCAAAGTAAACCTTATTATTACTGCTGTAGGGTCTATATTCTATTTGTTTATGTTGTACATTAAACCTTTAGTATTACATGAACATGTTAAGTACCTCAAACGGGGTTGTTTGTGGAGAGAACATATTGAACTGTTTTGTTAATATGTAATCTTCAAAAGCGTTTTCTCCCACGCTTTGGTTTTTATATAGATCTAGATTTTATTGACGGATTTTTGCAATAAACAATAAATACATCTTCTTTTTAAACATTTTCATTGTTTGAAGTTCATGCTTTATTAATTAAAAGGTTATTTACTGAAGTATTCTAACAAAGAGAATGGTCACGGCTTTAACATCGACAGAAATGTCTTTGTCGAATATCTCCTACAGACCAGCGCATTTCCCGAACATTAAAAACGCTCGGAACTTTTGAACCAGTCTCAAATCAAAGGAATCGCAGTAATTAATAGTTTGTGTTTTATTTGTACAAATAAACAATACGTAAAGTTTTGTATTTATTTGATAGCATGACTTTACACTTAGGTATTTATAACTTTGAGATTGCTATATTGGCGTTTTTAGTGCGATAGTTAGGGTTGCAAACTGTGGCTGGTTCCCCTTCCAAGGCGTGAAGGGTGTGGAGGGTAGTAATTATTCACTCGACTTTATGACGTCATTACACCGCGATTAAATCTCTTCTCACGCTTTAATGAGCTCTTAAAGCACTGCTCTAAAAATTCATAGCTAAATAACACTAACTACAATACTGTTGTTCATTTTTTTATTACGCCATGGTATGTTTATAGAGGGGAGTGATTACACGACCTCCACACCTCGCATTATATACTATTGTTACAGAAAAGATTCGCATTGCTAGCCATCATTATACTCGTATTTTAAATCAAGTTTCTCCAGAGATATTTAAGAATATATGTACATTTTTATTGTTTAATTGTAAAGCGAGGTTTTTGTTCCAATGACAAAAAACCTCAATAAAATAAAAGCGATATAAATGTTGCGCCCGAAATTTTAGGGGAAATATAACAAAACTTTTTCTGGCTCAGTTGTTTCATGTTGAATTTGAATTTTGATATACGCCGTCAAAACATAACCTGCAGGCTGCTGTTCTCTACGCGGTAATAACATTTTGCATGTCGATAAACGAAGGCAAATGAATGTATTTAAATCCACTCTCATTTAAAAATATAGTCGCCAAACCATCGTTTCAAAGATTTTAGAGAATTTTATACACAATTATTTTCATCACCATAATAGACTTTTACATTATGAAGTTATGTCATATTAAAGCTTAAGTATTTCATAAAATTAAATCTACTTGTAGTTAAGTCGACGTGGTAATATATCCCGTGTTCATGAAAATGTTAATACAGCCTTGTGACGTCACCGTGTAACCGCAACGCACATTATCTGCGTAACTTGTCATAGCTCCGCACTTTATTATCATGCTAGCAACGAATTCATGACAAATTTGTGGTTTTATTACTTATATATTAAACGTATTATTATTTGTACATTGTATCATAAATATATATTCAGAAAAAATATGAAAAAATTCTTTCAAACACAAATCTGACCATGATCTCTCTTTTAACAATTTATTTATTTATTATAATTTTAAGATCGTTAAGCAACTAATAAATGTAATGCCGCAAAACCGTGCTCTCATTTAAATTTCATAAATAGATTAAGCGAGCAAGTTTTATATAATCAAGCAAAAGGTTATCTCGGCCCTCGTAGTTCACCTTAATTAAATATCACGTCAGAAAGGCACTCGTTATCTACTCGGCTTGTTCATTGTTTTAAACTGTGTGTAGTTGAGAAAGTCCTGCGTAAATGAGGTCGAGACAAAGCCAACCATGCCCAAATGGATTTCTTTTAACTGTTCTAATTGTGTACGGCTTTGTGCGCCCTCTGCCGGCCTGTCACGACCCATGTTTGTATGATTTAAGACGCCCCTTTCACTTGTACTCGCCTAAAACACGTACCAGTTCGCATCCTGTTTGAACAAGGTTACAGACTTTGCAGAATTAATTTTATGTATGTTTATATTCCGAATATCTACCTACGACATTTTCGCTAAGTTAGCTCGCTCTGCTAACTTTACTTTAACATTTTTCTTTTTGCTTTCTTAAGAGTAGTTACCTAGTTATGAATTTGATTATGTATATTTAAATCATTTACAAGGTTAAAGTAAGTCTCAAGTCTTAGGTTTAACTTAGTCTCGAAACTCAGGAATTATTTAAACTAAATTGACGAGCTTTCTGAGAAATTGAAATGTTAGTGAAATTCAACCCTCGTTCTGGGAAATAAGTGGAGTTGTTACAGACCAGTCTCCTAACTCTATAGCGTTTGAAGTGTAATTATTTCATTTGAAATACTACTATAATGAGGCTGTGGTCTAGGAATTTAAAAGGTTAGGGTGCGAACCCCTCTTTTTTTAACCTGGTAGTATGAAAAGACGTAAAAGCATTAAGGCAATGACTTTCAGTAAATGCGATCCAATTTCAATAAACCTTCTTAATCGTACGCTCGTACGTTCGCTTGAATCTTTCAACTGAAAGATTCTTATATGAGAAATACTCAACAAGGTAAATAATTATTTATATACCAAGCTTAAGTTCTTTACCTAGTTACAAAGAGCAATTTTAGAAATCTCTATTTTACTTCAATATAACCAAGATGAAATTCAGAGAGTTGTGCGCACGAAATCTATTCTTGTCTAAATCTCAAACTTACGTATTAAAGCCTGTCCAATATACACGAAAGTTATGAATATTTATGATCGTTCTCTATTCGCCATTCAATCCTTCATTTATGGTAATAGTAATAAACATTGTGGAGGCGTACTGAAAGATGTAGGCTCTACGTATGTGGGCGTTACTGAAATATTGTATCCTATATTGTGTTAAAACTCTAGACATTATTGGATTAAACTTTTTACCGTAACTATTTTCATATTTCCATGTTACATGTAGTAAGGTACTGTAAGCTACATTTTTGTTAGAATCGACGGTAACATCATCCATCATTTTCGCGTTTTAATTTGTAGGCGCGGTGTGAGTTTGCGCCATCATCGCCACATCGTTTGTCACGCCAGCGCCACCTACAGTATCCGGCGTTCATTGTTCCCTACGTCACAATCTATGGAAACTTGTAAATTTCCTTGGAATACTAAATTTTTGATTTGAAATTGAAAAGAAGTACCTTGAGATTTATTCTCAATTCTCAACGAGATGATGAGAGTTAAGTAATTGGTATCATAATTGGCCACAAGAACCTATCTCTATTAAAATAAAATGTTGATTATAAGGACCTGTCCCACCAAATTGTAGATTGTCTGGTATAAATATCTGTTCCCTTATCTGACAGTGACGTTATTTTTAAGCTCACTGAACCTCTATCAGCCAGTGGTGGGACAAGTCCTTAATCTTGAAGAAGTTTCAAATAGACATTATTATTAATAAAATATTTTTAACCTACTACGTAACATAAACACATTTAAGTGTAATAAAGCTTGAACACGCTTCTCGAATAAAGAGGCATTCATTCAGGGAGTTTCATTAATAAGTTCAAAATTAAAGCAATTTCATTGTATATACTAGTATGAACCATAAATATTACTATAACTTGTCCATGCTTACGAGAAAATAATGAATAAAGTTTTTCATACTGCACTGTTTGAAACTAGGTTAAAACTTTATTTTACGTTTCCTTGAATAATTAATCTAATGAGTATACAAACTGTGTGCCCGAATATAATTCTGATGGTAAACTAATTACAAGAGACGTTTCTGAATTGAGCCGAGAGCTTATTGTTTTAGTGACGTCACAACCAGAGCGAGTATTGTGTTAGAGCATTGTCGGCTGCAGAGGGTACAACGTGGCTCCTTCACAATACAATAATGTTAAATTATAAGTTGACGGTAACGGATTATTTGTATGTTTGTCGGATCAGTAAACAAACTTAATTAAAAAACCAAAGAGATACAAAAAGATAAATATTGTTAATAAAATCTTACTAACACAATCTGTTGATAGATTCTCAAAACAATGTAATTGATTGTATTTATATTAAAAGCCAGCAGGTGTCTTTAAATAATGTTTTAAATTTTGTATAGTAACACTGTTTAGTTCTAAAGATGCAACTTATTAGAATTTAATTTTACATGTCAGTACAAGGATACGAGTTGGCCCCAAAATTAGACAATTGATTTACCTTTCAGAGAAAGTACCGGTGAAAATAATTTGTTCAATACGCCTCGTCCATATATATTTTAAATGTCTGTGGATGTCGTTGGACTTTCGATTCGTTGCAAATGTCGTTGATTTGGTATACTTACTTTTTTTGATGTTATTACTACTATAGCTCCTAGATTGTTCAGTACAAAGGATATTCGGCCATTGTATAAGGCGTTTACAGTAAAAGCGACTAGTTTCCGGAAGGCAGTGGAGATTTTCTGTAGACAATGGAGCGAGACGATTCGCTTCCGGTTACGTGATTAACGATACAGCAATTATTGCTCACTCGACGACAAAAGGTTTAAAGGAAAACATTTCACATCTAACCTAAATCAATGTCGGATATTTAGTATGTCTTTATTAGATAGTCTTAACATTCTTGTTTCTTAGTTGTAGCGTAAAGAATTTTCTAATCCTGTTAGTATTAAGGGATCCTAAAAAAACGAGATTTCACAATAATATATATTTATTCTTCATACATTATAAACAATAAATCCATCTAAAGCTTTCGTAACACTAACATTTTACAATTTTCCAATAGCAGATATTTCAATAACAATATACAAAGCCGATGGATAATTACGAGGTTTTTTTATAACGAACAAAAATTCATATCTCTGAACTTATGTGAAACAATACACATTTTTTATTTATTTACATTTATTGTACAGATTAAGATAATTTAAATTCATGTTACTTGACAAACGGTACATTTAATGAAAATTCAAACATTTTTGAATGTCACGTTAAATTTAAGATGGGATCTTATTCTAAGTAAGTCTTTATAAAATGGTCCGACACAAAAGGAGTGAATGTTTGTGGCTCCTTGATTTTTTTCTTTTTATGAAGACGGCAACTTTTGTGCTTGTGATTTGTCTCAGATTTGTTGTGTAACAGTTTGTAGTGCGCGGACACTGATACTTTCTTGTCATTCAA
>NW_013526471.1:161057-176661 GCF_000836215.1 Papilio polytes
CCAGCATGCTGAGCGCCGCCAGCGCCGCGCTCGCCCACACGCGCTGCCGGCCCGACCTGCGCCACACGGCACACTTAATTATTCTATTCAGATCATATTGAGACGAAACGAGTAAAACTTTTGTCAAGTTTTCTTCATCATCATCATCATCATCATCACCAAGAAAATTAGTACCGCGCTGTAGAATTGGCGCAATACTAGATTATTGGCATAAACGTAACATCTCTAACTGACAGCTGTCAATGTTATTATAAGGATTGGACATTCGCGCGCATTCCTGGCAACACCTCTAGTGTAGTGTTTAAATTAATAAAGCTAATTGTTTAAAAATAGGTACAAATATTAAGGAAATAGAATAACAGTACTAAAGTTTACTTTTAAAATCCAATATAAAGTAAAAAATAACTTCAAATCAATAAACCAAATGATAGATATTAGACGAAGTTCTGTCTTAAAGAAACATTTAAGCTCGTACTAAAAATATATCTCAAACTCCAAACAATATCAAAGAACTTGGTAAGAACAAAAACGAACTATTCCCTAGAGACCGGCACAGCCCTCGCAGGTTGAAACAGACAACCAATGTTATCAAAACCACGAATGTTGAAGTAAATGTTAAAAAAGTGCTCTTTATTTCTCACGTAATGATAAAATGTCATGACATATCTTTTTAATTTTCAATGAGTTTAAATGCATCCTATTAAAAAGAGAATAAAAAACTGACCCATGGTACAGTAGTAGTGAAGATAGAAATAAGACGCAGGCTAGGACGTCTGCGCGGCCGACCACACCGGCCACCTGCACACACAAAACACAAATTTAAATTATTAAAACTATAGCCCTTTTCTATCTATTATCTTCTAGATCTAAATCATCCTTATTTAACGTAAGAATTTTGAGGTGTTATATAACTTTTAAATGGTCTCTACATATTATAAGTAGGATTTTGTAAAATGCTTAAACATACTTTTGTTCAAAGTCAATATTTTCTTACTTCATATCGTTAAATATAAGTTAAACATGTAATATAGAAAGTTTAACTTGAGTAGCGCGATAGGCGAGTTGAATTATAAACTGGAATAAGAGCGCACGTAGTCGGCGCTAACGCGACTACTTAAGTGCAGTGTAAACTTAACAACCATCTACGCGAAATTTCACCGAACAAAAGCATAACTTGATCTCAAGTAGCACAACTCTCCGCAACTTAGAATCCGCGCACGTGTGCAACTTATTGTTGGAGAATTATTCGTATATTCTAAGAGCATAAAAGTTTAAGGTCTTCTCTATTTTTCTTGTAAGCAGTTCCTTTTGACGACGATAACGATGCTTTCTTCCGATCATAGACAGATCAGGACATACAGTTTACCATTGTGTTTTCTGCCAGCCAATGAATGTAATACTGTATTATTGCTTATTAAAAGAGTACAATTGTATGCAAAAATACTAACCGCTTCAGTGTGTATTGGATGTACAGCAAATAGCAATGCAGCGAGCGCGGCGAAGGGCCGCTGCAGACGTGCGACGACGGCGCCGACGCGAGCCACCAGGGCGCAACACACCGCGTGCAGGCACACGTTGACCACGTGCCACCACCACACAGACACGCCGCACAACCAGTAGTTCAAGCTAATATAAACAGCAAAGGAATCACATATACAATAGTCTTTTTGAACTGCCCTCAAAACAAAACAAATGCTAGTAAAATATTCACGAGATTCTACGAAATGGTAGACCTTGGTTAAAGCTTCGTATCCCTTAAATGCCCGTAGTTGTCAAAAAATCAAGCACCATGCTAGCTACTTCCATGATCGTTAGTGTTTACACATGTCTATAGCTGCCACATGCTAGATTGCTTTTGTTAGCTTGCTTTCCCGCTCTCAATGCAGATTTATGCTATTTCGAATTTCTATTTATCGAATTACATACGATATCTATTAGTTTGGCAAAAGTAGATAACTATTTCTTGAACGAAACATATAAAATATACACATATGTAAGTCTTTATCGTTACGCTGGAAAATGAAGCGCGTCCCGAATGTTTCCTGCATCCGGCTCGATACGCGACTTGCGTAACTTTGCGCACATCACATTAAACTGCTCTGTACGTAAATACGACTCATAGCAGAACTTGGTGAGACAGGTACTGACCCTAAAAATATAGCTAAACACTGTTTTACATAAATATATATCACTAGCTGTTGCCCGCGACTTCGTCCGCGTGGTATTAGAAAACATACGAACTATATAAATATCAAGAAGCTACGTATCCGTCGGGAACCGGACATTTCTCAGGGATGAACCTTATCCCATGTGTACTCTAGACTTTGTTTTATATCTTTGACAAATTTCAATAAGATATGTTGAACCGTTGCAGAATGATCGAGTAAACATTAAAAAACTAAATTAATGAATCCCACGGGAACCGTAACTATTCTCGAGATAAAAAGTAGCCTATGTGTTCTTCCAGACTATGCTCTAAAGCTGTGCCAAATTTTATGGAGATCCGTTCAGCCATTTAGGCTACAAACGCTAACAAACATCCATCCATCCATCCATTTAAACTTTCGCATTTATAATATTAGTAAGATTATATTACTTTTGTTCTTGTACGTCAAGTTTCGTCACTACCTATATTTAGTGAATATTTAGCAATAAATTCTTTTAGTTAATCACTTTAAGTAAGTGAATTGTTACTTATGATTAAGGAAAATAAAGATTGTTAAACAAAAAAGAATCCAGTATACGTACGTACATTATTTACTTGTCACTTCTCATTAACTAAACGATTTGATGTGTTTAATTCTGACTGTGCTTTGCTTAGTTCACTAAAGTTGCCGGTCGGTTTCGATTCCAACCACAACAGCATCATTTATACCGAAACTTTCATAAATTCACACATTACGACTGTTATTAGCTAGTTTGAACTCGGTAGTTGTTTTTAAAATATTTTTTTAATACTTAAAACAGAATTTTCTCAACTTTTTAATTGGACGTGCGAAAATTTGTGAATAACTTCGGAGTCGTTCATTAAAATCCGATGATCGCGATGAATTTAAATGAAGACGGGCACAGGCGCGCGCTTTGTGTCACACTTTTCATTTCATTATTAATACGCGATGCTCGTTTTTTCACTGAAAGAGGAAATTGAGTGTTTTAACGGACGAATTAAATCTTAACCTACGACATATTTTATACTCAAATTAAATGTTAAAATCAAATAAAATGCGCTCCGAGGTTAAGAACAGCTGAAATGTTACTCTTGTTAGGTTAAATAAGATAGTAAGTGTTAACGAGAAAAAGATAATTTTAACTCATAATAAATAAAAATATTATGTTGTAATGAAAATAATCAACATAACAATTATTACGGACGCGTGATTAACATATATCAAGCAATATAAAGTAAATATTAACGAGATAGATTATTATGTCTATACGATAAATGGTTATTTACCCTGTTAAGTGGAGACAAACTATTTAGTATTTGGTAATTTCGAACATATGTATTATAGGTATATGCAGTGATTACAGAAATCAACACTCGCATATTTTGATAAAATAATTTTATTAAGTTTGCGATCCATTGACATTTGAAAACCGCCTACATCTGAGAGCTGATATTTTTAGAGAATGTCATTGTTCGATTCTGGTATAAATATAGGCTTCTAATTCGATCATAAAAGCGATTTTTATGCTTTCAATCTAAAATAGATTACAAAATAAAATACGAAATTTGTATTGTTTTAGCTAATATGCTAATTAGTTGATTGTTCATTCTCAATAGAAAGTAAATATTTTTTTAAATAGATTACTTCCAACTTAAAATCAACACGAAATACCTTTGATTGTAAAGTTAGTACGAATTACTTATCTACGCAAATCGTATTAAAACTTTACAAATCACTTTTAAAGAGATCAGTGAAGCATGAACGAATTATTTGCAAAGTTTGTAAGACGCGACATCTAATAGCCAATAGGTCACCATACTGTAAAATGTGGGTTGATATTACCTTAAATATATATTTTCGGACTATAAAATTTCCCATATGCAAATATAAAATTATTCATAACTAAAATGGCAGTCAGTTATTAATGTAGAGCACTTTGCGACTCGCCATGTGAGAAATGAAAGCGGAATTGCGCAAACTAATGAGTCCCCGGCACGCCATCGATACCATTTACGTAAATCCTATTTCCGTGGATATGATTTTATTAACTCTGTAAAGCTTACACTCACATTATAAACTGTCGTACAAAAATGTATATTTGAAACAAAACGGGTTGTTTATAAAAGTATATTCTTCTTATGAATACAAGATACTTCTTCACTTAACGTCAATTCAAAATAAGAATGTAACAAAATTGGTGCCACAAGCGTCACCGAAGCGTATTGTATGAGACCCGCCTGAAAACAAACAAATATTGCTGTTCTAACTCTCTATACAAATATTTAGAAGCCATTTAGTAATCTCTTAAGAGAAATAAAAAAGGAGATGTTCATCGACGCCGAACAGCAGATAAGTTGTCGCACTTTTATTTTATAAAAATAAAAATGTATGTAATTTTCTTTTCCTTTGTTTTTATTTTTTTTTTTGTTATTCGTCATTTCTATAATAAGTAAATTTAATGTTTTTCTTTGTATTTTATGTTTAGACACTTATGAATATGTATTGCTCTTCTCAAATGGGGAAAGGGATTGGCTCCTGCAGCACAGGGGAACCTAGTGCAGGAGCCAAGGCTCTCATGAAATGTGTTTATTTTTAAAGTGAAATAATAAAGGATTTAATTTAAAGGATTTAATTTTAGAAAGAGAATCGCTTGCTTAAATGACCTTAACTTGTACTATCCATACAATTATAATAAAGCGTAAACACACACTTCTTTGTTGCCTAAGATGTCAGCAATCACAGCATGTTTTGGAATACTTCTTTTTTAATAAAAACCCTACACTTATGTCACGCTTTAGGCTATATATTTTCACCCCGTTAAACTTAGGGGGTAAATATTTTGGATAAAAACCCTAATGTGGGAAAGAGACCAGTTGTAAGTTGCTGCCAACATCAAGGAAGCAAGGTTGTCATGTCATTTTGACATTTGCAATTGAGAATTTGACAAATGTAAACAATAAAAAAAATCATAATTTCATGCTTATGAAGCCTCACGGGAACAGCTAGTTTGTAATAAAGCCGAGGACAGACTGTGACCGTGTCTGCACGGCAGTTGTGCGGGGCAAGAAATTCCACGAGAAGCGAACTATTGTGGAATGCCAGTCATCAATGTGGTGAGAATGGTGATTGGCGAACTTTCGCTTTATTAATACTTTATCTTATTACGAAATAACCAAAAGCATAAACCTGCCAATCAATGCTGCGTTAATTGTAAGTGTTTAATATGCGAATTACGTTCGTGCTTTGTTTTACAAAAATTTGAATTTCAAATGTCCTCCTCCGGGGCTCGTATCCTCGCCCGGAGCACCTGGGGAGGCAGCGGGGGGACGGCGGGGGGACGGGGGCTGTGGAATATTCATCAGCTGTCTCCGAGAGGACTTCGTTAGCGGCTACGCTGTAATTACTACATTTTGTAACGTCGACAATCATTGTTACGAAAATTCCTTTAAAAGGTTCAAAGCTTTTCAGATAGTTTTACTTTGAATGTATTCTCTAACATATTAGACACTTTATTTACATGACTCATTTATTTGTTATTAAATGTATTAAGTGCAATTACGAAACTTGGAAATATAAACAAAGAGCAGTGTTAGTAAATGGTAATACATCCCTGCCTATTTTAAATGCAGGATTCTTGTCATCTAATTTGAATACCTTGGTTATTATTACATTAAATTCTGAATGAAATAGTATTTTGTATTTGTCATCGATGACAGAATAAAGCGATCTCCTCGCCGCCGCCGCAGTCGCTAACGAACTTCCTAATTGTTTAATATCGGATTATTCTACTAACTAGACAACCAATTGGAATTACAAATTTCTCTTTATAACAAAACTCTAATCAAATTCGGGTTTGGTACAAAGAACTTTTTACTCAATCTAAATTCATTTCGATTGGTTGGATGTTAATTTACAATATTACAAAAGTACCTCTCACTTCATTAACGAACAAACACATAAGATTTTTAGTAGAAATTTAGTAAAAATGTTTTAAAAATAAACACAAGTAAGTACTGCTTATTCCAATCTCATTGGGGCGGGCGGGTAAATCAAACAGTGCTTAGTTCAAAATACAGAGGGCGCTGGAGTGGCGCACAGAATCAGCCGGATATCGCAGCGACATAATGAGCCAGCACAAACGATACTCGACTAGCTCGAGTTCAGAGAACACAATACTATTGATATAAATTTAATACGATTGATGAATATCATTATTTGAAACTTACCGAAATGTAAGCGTAGTGAGTGGTCTGTAGGACTTGTGACTGCTGGGCTCGGACATGGGCGTGCCCCAAAAGTCATTCCTGAAGAGTTGAAGCAGCGGGTTGGCCCCCGTCACGTCGCCGTTGCCCACGATCGCGGGGATGTCGTCGTGCACGAACTCACCGTGCAGGCTGTTCGCGTACGTCAGCGCGCCCACAGACGCCACTAGCGTGTACACAGCCCAATCACTCTCACAGACATTCCGCCACGTCTTTGGGTTTGACACTTCTTCGCGGACCGACGGCAGTGGTCTTCTACGCATGGTTACCTATTCACTACATATTCGAATCATTTTAAAGAATACTTAGGAAGTTGGTAGACACATCGCGTTATACGGAATAACGATCACAAGATAATGAGTTAATCTTTGCATTTTAGTAGTCACTAAATATGTTATTATAATGTATACCAGGGTGAGTTTCAATTCGTCTTTTATATCTGTAAGAATAAAGTCGAATGTTCTTTAACGAGATAGTTTTTCATCCCCTATTTTTATTATAGCGCTTGAGGCAGTACCTGTAACAAAATAAATCATAATTAAGTACACAATAAACATATTCTTCTTTACTTATATAATACTGGCATATAAATAAACATGTAGATATGGCCTTTATATTTTACAAGATATACGAGTAGTAATCCTTGTTAAATCGTAAACTCTAACGTCGATATCCAGCTTGACGCAAGTACGGTCTAATAACATTAATATGGGAAGTGTGAGAGGCAGAGGCGCTGGCACAAAACAAATATTGGATTACATATGATTGATTAAGCTGAAGTTTTGCGAGCGGTCAACTAATGCCTGATCGATACGCGTCAGAGGAACTCCGGGCGGGTTAGCGGTCGTGTAGTGCCTACACTTCGCGCTCACACTGCCACAAGCTTTATCAAATTATACGCCACGGATTATGTGATTGTATATGAGCAGCATAAACGGGTTATTTACCAGGAAAAATTATATATTTACGCAATAAAATACAATCCTACAATTAACTAATTTTTAATTGATTACAATAAATATATCAGTGTGTGTGTGTGTGTGTGTGTGTGAGCACATAAAGATAACAATAGTTTACGCGCGTTCCATTCATAAAAAGTCGTAATGACATTTACCTACTCCCCGCACACGCACATGAACTCGCTACGAAACACATTTTCATTACTGAGCATTATGTATGTTTTCACAGGTTTTTTTGTTTTTTTTTTGTTGTAAATGTTTGAATTAACATTCAAAAAACTTGACGCAAAATTATCTAGACCATTGAAGAATGTTCTATTAGCTGTATTTGTTGTTTCAGAAACAAAATTGTTAATTAATAGCTGTAGACATAATGGGAACTAAATTAATTATTAAGGCTCATGAGCGAAACATCTATTTATCAACTACAGGCTCACATTAGCAGGACGTAACGACCAATAGACCGTAATACGTGAACAGATTGTTTTGTTAAACACATTATTTATTGATACATGCTTGTATTTGATATTTTTTGTTTTATTATCATCAATATTGTATTGTAAAAAATGCTGATTCTATAACTTGAACCTAAACCATCATTATTTGTAGTAGAAAACTATATTTACAAGTGCCAAATCACACGCTATAGACTTGAGGATGAGATGTATACTGCCATCCAGGTGCTAAGAATCTCCACAAAAAAGGCATTCTGAAAGTATTTAGGACAATCCGTTGCTTCGAGCGATGGAAACGCTTCGAAATACAGTAATATCGACAGCCTCGTATACCGAAACATGCATTAAAAATACAGTTCCTTGTGCCGTAAAACATCGGTCATAAACATTTTAATAGGTGTAGTAAATAATACATTACATAACAAAACGAGCTATAGGGAGTAAATACAATATTTAAGATTCAATAATTATATTAATATTTGTCCTCGTTTTCTAATTGGATTGAATAAATCGCAGGACAAGGATAACTTCAGAAGATTTCCTGTAACTGTCTATTTATTTCTTTGATATTACTTAATATAATAATATATTAAGGACCAGTAAAAGCTTTATCACATAAAACTTGTAAGAATGTTAGGCGAAAACAAAAAACTTGAAGTGACTACAAATCATACTTCGAAACACATTAATAAGACAATGGTCGATAGAGTACACCCCTCACTTCGGTTACGATCCCCCACCTCTGACCCCGGAGTAGCAAATGGTGCGTAAATATGCCCTCCGATCAACCACCACGATAATATACGATTTATTCTCTTTCTTACACCATTATAGCTTAAATTGTACAGAAGAAATTATAACTACGTAATAATAGACAGCGATAATTCATAGTTGTGAATTTTTTTTTTAATTACGTTAGTTTCCCATTTACATAAATTGTCAAAGAATAATACAACCATTTCTCCATAGTTACTAATCATAATCTTGTTTATAAAAGAAGAGAGCAAAGGCGTAGCGTGAAACCGAGGAGCTTGTTAACACCCATCAACAAAATAGAAAATATATTCTCGCTTATTGAAAGAACCAATGTGCTACTGGTTTGGGAAAACAGCCGAGGACAGATCCTATAAGGCGGCTGGTTATAAGTTGTATATTTTTTAAGTAATTCAAATTATACTATCAATGGACGGATGTCTAAATAAACTTCAGTGAGGTCACATTATGTCGCTCCGGCAGCCGGAGAAAGGGCCGTCTTGATAGCTCACTGATCCGCTCTCAATTGCCGAATACTTTATCTACTCGTATACTAACGAAATTATTTTAACTCAACTCCAAAGTCAATGTACATCTATACTTATATTTATCTGCGGCAAAATTATAAAGAGTAAAGATTTGTGTTTTTGTTTGAAATAACTCAAAAACTACTGGGCCGATTTTAAATATTCTTTCACCGTTAGAAAGGTAATTTATCTGTGAGTGACATAGGTTATATTTTAATTTCACGCGGGTGTAGTCACAAGAAACATCTAGTAATTTATAAACCAATATAAATTATGTCTTTACAGTTTTTTATTTCTTCTGAGTGTATTAGGAATTTTCTATCTTGAAAAAATGTTACGGCAACGTGGGAGATTTCTTTGCTATTTATTTTAATATACCGCTCCGCTTCTGATTCACCGAACTTGGTTACATATTTACTCTAGCTAGAGTAAATATGTAATATCTACAGTCTACACACAGTTCGAGAATAACCTTAATTACTTGAAATTTCTTTGCAGAAATACTTGAGTACCAGACGTCGTTTCTTTAGCTTTTTTTTCTGCAGTTGTAAATAAAGATATTATGAAGCTATTGGTTATTTGAAATATAAAAATGTTAAAACAGGTATTTTGACACTGGAAATCCGACTTTTTTAAGGATAAGGGCTAAAAAATAAATTACTCCAGTTTTTTGTTGTGTAAATTAATTCTTACTTTAGAAATGTAGAGTTGTTACGAACACATCTTTCAAACATTCATTTCCCGAAAGGTATCCGAAACACGCGAACCCTTTAGGGTAGACCCGGATAATGACTTTCGGTACGGAAAAAAGTTCCAACGGAACCTTCGGGCGTTTTTATAAATTTATAGCAATATATAAACATTAATGTTCACCTAAATTAATTTATCTGAGTCTTCAAAAAAGAAAACTTTTTATTTCAATATAAAAAGTTTTCTTTCTATTACACCATTTTAACAGAAGTAGCGATTGGAAAAGCCCACGGTGTGATTATGAACAACAGTTTTTTTCAATACGAATTAAACAAAAATCACACGAGCATTTATTACTAAAATTCTATATTAACTATTAAATGCTAATCATCTTCTGATGACAATATTTGTGTAACAATAATGCACTTATTCCGATACTAAAATCACACGCGGGCTTAAAATTAAATTAGTGTGAACATGTCATAGATAAGTACCGTGCTATGGGGATTTATGCCCGCTGAATACACAATGAATCTAACCCTGTGCACGCCACATGACCGCAAACAGAGGCCATTGTGTTCAGTCCGTACTGCCACTGGCGTATTTGCGGTTCAAAGTTGTGTAATATCACATAGATACTACTAACGTAGTTTAAAAGTTGTTGAATATGTTAAAAAATGATATTAACATATAACCGTTAATATAGAAAATGAAAGGGATTATCTATACTATTATAATAAAGCGTAAACACATACTTCTTTATGGCGTAAAATGTCAGCAATTACAGTATATATTTGAAAAATTCTTTTTTTAATAAGCCTTACACTTACGTCACGCTTTAGGCTATATATTTTCACGCCATTAGACTTAGGGGGTAAATATTTAGGATAAAAATCCTATTGTGGGAAAGAGACCATAAGTTGCTGACAACATCAGGAAAGTAAGATTGCCAAGGTTTGTCTTGTCATGTCAATTTGACAAATGTAGACAATAAAAAAAATTTGCATAATTTCATGCGGATGAAGCCACACGGGAACAGCTAGCAATCGTATAAAGGCGTAAGCTTTTTAGTGATTAATATGAAAGGGAGGACTTATGTTTATGTTAAACAAATTTCAAACACGATCTCAGTTTTTTATATTAAAGTCATATTTTCCTTGAAATTTGGTGACCTTGTTATAGTCAACGAAATTTATTCCCCGAATAAAAGCCAGTCCCAAAAATCCTATTTAGGATGCTTATCAGGTGGAGCATCAGTCATTGTGACAGTCTTAAAAGACGCGGCTATTACGACGTCGTCGGACGACCCGGGACTGTACCACTCATAAATAGAGCTTAAGAAATTTAAGTTTGCCGCCAAGCCTTTGTGTCGTTAATATCAAGAATAATGGAGGCACATTATTTTGCCTTGGAAGGGTACAAAACTGCATTATCTACTCACAAACAGGTAGGATATCACATCAATATGACATTGCTAACTTATAGATACTTTTATAATTAGCTATCGTCAGCGATTTCTTCAACGTGAAATGTTATAAAGTAGCCTAAAACATTCTCGTATACGGCTAACTTCCAGTTAAAGTCTCGTTAAAACTGGTCCAGCCGTTCCGCATATTACCCGAAAAAACGCGACCTTGCGGAAGACTTTAAAAATTGGATCGTTATAAGCAAAGCATACATCATATTAGCAAAGTACCATTTTTTTGATATTACGTACAGAAAATACAATTTTATGAGTGTATAGTGTGTATACTTTTCTATCTAAATAAACTACCAGATGTTGCTCGCGACTTTGTCCCCATGGAATTAAAAGAATAATAAAACATATAGGCTATGGCAAACACTAATAAGTTATCTTTTTAATGGTGAAATTGTTTTTTAAATCGTCCCAGTACTTTTTGAGTTATTTCTATACATACAAAAATATAGATCTTTCCTCTTATAATATTAGTATACTTCTAAAAAATGTCAAATAAAAGTTTGTAAGATAAAAGGCAATTTGTAGAGAAATACGAGGTGAGAGAAGGTTGTCCGTTACTGCTGAGTAGGGAGAGGCCATTAATTACTAACTTTTCCCATTCACACTTCCCTGAACGGCCATTTGCGGCCGGCGCCTGCTTAGGGAAAAATTACTATCATCCTGTCTGCGGTCCACGTGATCATTTTATATTAATCGGAATAGAAAAAGGTTATATGAACAAAGTTCTGGTATAAAATATTTATTGAATGGATAATCAGCAGCTAATAAATAAAAATTACTACATTGGATTTAAATTCAGGTTTCGAAACACGAAGTAAAACTTTCTATATAAACAGTGCAAAATTTAATTTACCTCCTAGTAGACACGACGATTTCCATGAATATAGCCGCCACCACGTTTATTCAATTGTCTCTCCGCCTGCCAAGATTGCTCGGTGTCGGTGTGGTCAGCACTATGGAATTTACAATTTCGCAACACACCAAACATCCGTTCCCAATTCCCAGCTCAATGCACGAATATTGCTAGCCCTACCGCATAGTAATTTACGCTTATAGATTCTGTCATACTATTTCTATGCAAAAACTATACATGTGTTAAGTTTTTCTTGATTTCTTATTAACCCATATATCTACACCAAACTAAAAAAGGTGTTATGTGCTAATATAATTACATAAAGGTTTCTTTACCGTATCTACGGGCACCAAAAACGTTTAACTATAAAAATTATTCGGAAACAAAAATATGAGGCAGGCAAATAAATCTGTCGTATGAATAACTTTTAATTTGAAACCTGAATACAATGTTCAATTGAGGTTATTGCTCCATTCGGACGTGCGATATCAAGCCGGTTAGGTCACGTAGCAAATTAGGGCACAGAGCGCCCGCAGGGCTGGTGACGCTCACAGCGCCATCTCTGTACGTGGCTGCTTGAGGAAACTTCAAAACAAGGGATGCATTGCTCTTGTGTTCACAGATATCAAAATGCTCGCATCGCTTGCCAAATGAAACCGATTATTTTTCTAACCGATGAAATTTTTCTTTATCTGGATATAAGTGATGCTTTTACTGGTCCATAGGTAATCAGGTGCGACAAAAACATAGTCAAAATACTCGTGTAACATTATTCATGTTTTTCCAACTGTTTCCTGTGAAAGTTTACACTCCACGGGTCAGTTGATATTAAAACTCGCAGCATACGTGTAACCCATGATTAGTTTATTGGATTTGAGAAGTTGTGCAGATCGTAACTCGTCCGCATCGTAGATAGATCCTTAAATTTCCTGTTTGACGCGAACTTTTTGAAGTGTTAAGTAACTTTAGTAAAATATGTTGTCATTCCTTTTTTAATTTGAATGACAAGGACAGCAATATGTAGGTTTAAGCTAATAGAGCAATTTTCTCTTAGACAGATATATTTTACAAAATTATTTGTTAATATTTTTAATATTGCATCTGTGATATTTTACGTTTGAAAAATTTTGTACTCTGTAATAAAAATCTGAATAAACATTTAATGCAGTTCCCGAATTGTTGAAATACAAAGCGATATGAAATTTTCCAATAATTCCTGATAATTACAGATGGAGTTTATATTCGTATTTCCATTAATTTGTAGTTTTGTTTAAAGCTTCGTGAAACAAAAACTTTTAGTTCCGATTTCAAAAGGTCTGAATTCAAACCTTCCAGCTTATTTATTATAAATATATATTTACCTACCAAATCGTATTTTTTTATTTGAATAAAATGTTTATTTGATTTTTGTATACTTAATTTTGCGTCATCTCCTCCCAGCCGATCGACTCTAGCTCGCGCAGACAGACGACGCTGGCGCTCTCTCATGTCGGAGGCCAAGACCTACTTCGGGTCGCTGCGCCAACGCAGTAGTAGTAGTAGTAGTAGTAATAAGATGTCACTTTTTATAAAATTACGTCATTGATATTTCATTGAATATTATAAAATTAATTGACAGTTTAGCAATAAATTGGTTCCTGAATTATAATCGAGTGATGATTGTGATGATAATCATGTTAAAGACAATCTTTTTAAAAATAATACAAACAGAATCTTCAAACTTCTCATGGTTCTTGCTATTGAACAACCATAGTGATAGTTCACTCCATGTCATGTGGTCACACTGTAACGATCCGCCGCCGTGGTGTGTTCGCAACCTAATGTTTTATTCACGAAAAGCCACGCAATGACTTTGTACCACGTTTCACTGATCAAAGATTTAAATTCATCTTCTGCGGTCTTTCTGTTAAAATGTTTATATAAATTGAAACATGAATTTTTAGTGGTTATTTAAGAGAACAATTTTAACTGAATAGTAGGTATTTAACTTTATTATTAAATAAGACACTTCTACTATACACTTCTATGTACATGTTTTATAAAGATTTAAGATATTTTCAATTGCATTACATTAATAAAAAAGTACAATAATCTTTTACTTTATTTAAGAATTTATGTAACTCTAAAAGCGTCACGTCTCTCATCTAAATAAATGTTAATTTATGAAAGTACGGAAGCAGTACAACAAACGTGACATCAATAATATTCCAAAAACAAATATCGTTAGGTGAATTATAATTTAATGCCCCAGTAACATGAAAGCCTATGTCTGGAAATGTTTGAATAACATTTTATTAGTCGGTTAAAATTGTGTGTAATTAGCGGCCCCATTCCCATAAAGCGGCAATGCTTAATTATACACATTCCTCGTTGAAGCATTTTATCAAAACGCTTCCGACGGAACCTTATAAAGTTCAAATTTCATTTTTATTATCCAGCTCTGTATGGAAAATTGTACACATCATATCAGTGGATTTTAGATCTCAACTTTCAAGGTGATAAAGCCTAAAATCTGGGACACGAATGTCTCACGCTCGCAGTGAAATACTACGACCAACTTGAAGTGAAAGAAATCCTACGTCTAGTTTATAAGTGTGCGTGCAGGCATAATTATAATCCTCTTCACCTTCTTGTGATACGAAGGAAAGTAGAACCGAGAAGAGGAAATAACCTCTTTCTGTGCGTTCCCTCCCTGTCGATTAAAAGACAACACGTCTGCAAATGTGGTTATTTAAATGCAGCTGTCCGTTTGCTATTTTGGCGAATTTAGTTTTGTAACAAACATTTACTGCAACCAGTAGTTTTTACGTACAAAACTAGATGGCGCCACCTGTATTTTAAAACACGATGTTGTATCACATGCGCCTTAGGTTAAGTTATTTCATGTACATTCGCAAATCGGAGAGAGAGAAGTAAAGGGAAAACAATTACTGTCTTCTCCACTTTAGTTCCTACGACGCGATTCTGAATATATTAGCTTGCTATCTTGTGACTAATTTTACTCAGAAATGCAAAGTAGTGTAGTTGAATTAGGTCGCTTGCGGTTAGTGACGGCCTAATTCAGCAGGTAACCGCTTGCTTTTCTGTGACGGTTACCCGATATTTGAACATTTTTTGTATCTGCGCGTGGTTCCCAACCCGGGGTCCGCGCGTAGACCTTTATTACACTGGCGCCCAACGCGGGCAGGGCGAATCAGCTGAGAAACAACAAAGGCAGGCAGACCAGCCGAGGAACAAGGCAAGACCCAGGACAACTGCACAACATGGCGCTCACTCCTGAGCAATTTCAACAGCTGCTTCAAGATAACCGCTTGCTGGATTGTGACGGTTATCCATAAGTGAAATTTCGACGCAGTGTCACTGAAGTTAGGTTGCTTGCGGGACAGTGACAACCTAATTCAGTAGATAACCGCTTGCTGGATTGTGACGGTTATCCAAAATTGACATTTTTTGACAT
>NW_013526471.1:177946-185465 GCF_000836215.1 Papilio polytes
TCTGTGACGGTTACCCGATATTTGAACACTTTTTGTAACTGCGTGTGGTTCCCAACCCGGGGTACGCGCGCAGACCAACCTCATTGGTATGTAACCAATAAACGACTTTTTGCCACCTTGTTGCTGTGTTTTCTTTGGCTGTTTCGGCTCAAGATACCACTGCTCTTATTACAGTTTGCTGTTTTCTCGTTTACTATCTCATACTATTATTAAATACTAAAAGAGTTATAATATAAAAGCAATTGAATAGCCAAACAGTTGCTTAGTAAAGATAAATGATAATCAATCAGTAAGTAATAACATCTTTGAGTGCGGTATCCACTCGTAGAATATTTTTTAACATTATTTTAACACTTGGCATACAGAAATGTTAACGAAATAATGTTATAAAGTTGCCCTCCATATCTTTCTATAAATTATAGATTTTCCTTATATCAGCAACTCTTATAAAAGCACGATTTCTTTCAGTTTGTAAGCAAACATTTTACTTTGTACTCAGTCGTTTATATAAAAGAAACATAGAATGATTATATTCAGCGAACAGGCTTTGTTTGCTACGACCTTTGAATATTTAAATTCGGGTTTCTTTTGAAGTTTGAAAAGACTACGATAATTCGCGTAGAGAATAATTTCGGCTAAACATCTTTTATAATTCTATTAAACGTCTTTTGAGTTACTTATGTAATGAAGAGGCACGATACAGCATTTATAATAATTTATAATGCCTTGTTTACCCATTGATCGTGTCTACTTACTAGGTTTATTTCTGTTATTCTGTGACTGATGGACCCCTTCTATAATAAATTAAATTTTTTAACATTGTAAAATCCTACTTAAAATTAGATTTACTGTAATATCGCAATATACCTTTTTATAACATTTTAAAACACTTGTTTTACAGTTACATCTAAACAAAGAAGTTTCTACTTACAAAGAAAAGCTTTTTACTAAGCGTTTTTGCATTTATTAAAAGTTCTTACGTTTAAAAAAGTTAAAACGCTTTTATTCTTTACTAACGTAGTTCAACATTATAAGCGTTTGGTACCTGACACGCAATACGTACGTAAAAACAACACAAAAATGCAACATAGCATTTACATTGTACAATACTAAGAAATAAAACTATACTCTTGTAATGAAATTATGCAACATACCAAGTAAAGGTAGTGTTCGGTTACTTAGATATAAACATATTAGTTTGTTCGTATGATCATAACGTAAATGACGTCATAATTCTATATCTAACAGTGACGTACTCGACCCATAAATGAAATCGCCGTAACGAGGCGCGTCATAAATTAGTGGCGCCGTGTGAACCTTGCGGGAGGTGGAGGGGAGCGGGGAAGGGGGTACATCCGGTACACAACACGTCTGTGATCGAAATGATATCATTGTGAAAATTTACATGACTTTATATGATGAATTATAATTTAAAATATATGTAGATGTTTCTTTACACTGTCTTTATTTTAAACCATTTCAAATTCAATTTTTCAATAAATAAAACATCAAACCTCGGTCATTGACGGTCGCTTAACTTCCCTCTTTATTCTCCAAACACTTGGTATACTTAAATCTACTAAAAACCGTGAATAGTTTTGGCACAATTATGACCCAGTTATACTTCTACCGCTGTAGGATTTAGAGAATCACACTTACTTGTGTATCTTAGATTTTTATATGTTGGGTTAGAGATAGAAGTGCATCATTTTAGCAAAGGTTTTAGAAACAAAGATGAATAAAAAATTAAAAAGCCCTTAGATTTTTTTGTAGGACTTAATATTTCAAGCTCTTTAAAATGTTTATTTTATTGTGCGAATAACGCAGAAATTCCCATAATCGTGTAATGCCCTCAACGTCAAAACACAGCATCCTCTGACCCGATCTTATTCGACTTGAACCAGCAGACATACTTCTCTATTAAACGCCTTACGATTTACCTAAATCTTATCTAAATTGTATATGGCTATATACGTGTGTATTCTCATAAAAGCTGAGCTATACACTATTAAATTCTATTCTAATTTACGCCAAAGGTATTTTTGATAAATTTGCAAAGCGGCAACTCACGACGCGGCTATTTATTGTCTGACAGATTGCTTAATTAAACCGGAGGCAATATTTATTTGGACCATCTACATATAGCTGACAAACTACATTTTCTAATGGAACTACTTTCCGTTTCTCATGTCTCGTACAGTGGAGTCTGGATTAATATAATTTACAATAATTTAAAGTATAAATCAATATGAAATTCTCTTTGAAATTTAAATCAAATCTCGTTAAATATCAGTCAATAAGGAAAATAACTTTCAAGTAATTTCTTAACAGTCATATTGTTGTCCAAAACAATTGATGACGATGAACGATGACGCATTGAAACAAACAAGCGGAGTTTACCAGCTGTTAGCTAAGGCGGTGAGCTTAACAAAAAAATATTCGACAATTATCATAATAGATATTTACTTCTTAGAAAAGAGCCCTTACTGTTAAAAATATTCCACGGCATATTCAGCACTGACATGTGCCTTAATCAGGTGCATAGTAAAATTAATTCTGTAGAAATGTGTTGCTAAAGAAATGAGATAAATCTCATATGACAGACATCATCATCCTGTCATTTTCTCGAACTTGCTATTTCTTCACATATCTATGCAGGTAGCAGCAAACAAGTAGCTACCAGATTTCACTCTTTAGCGAAGTAACTGCAGCCAATAGGCACCTCCAATAAGATTTAATACAAAGCATGGGATGTACAGAAAGAAGACATGTAATACTAAATTTTTGTTACGTTATTATTTTTTTAAAAGGTTGAATTATAATTTCTCCGTATTTGATCCGTGTGAGCTTTAAGCCATTCAACTAATTACATAGTATAAGATATAGTTTTAATTATGAATATGATATGTATGTATGAATAAAAAGTGTAAAATAAAGTTTTAAAAACAATTGTAATAAACGTTAACGTAAACTTTCAATAAGTCTAAATAAAACTATAACACGAATAACATAGTTCATATCTTACCCTTATCGCAGTATGTCTCAAAACAATTGTACTGTAACCACAAATGTCAACCAACACTTTAATAGCACTCGACACTCGAAACTCGCGTAGCTCGCTATCCGCCCGCCCAACCACCGTAGCAACCGTAGCGTCAGCCGCGGTAAGCCGCGCACAGCCTACTGCAGAGTAAGGCTCCGTAGCTTGTAACTCGTAGCTCGCGCACGCGCCCGCATCATCCCCTAATGGGATACAGTCAGCTGATGAGCGGCACTTAAGGTCACTGTGTCAGGAAACTCTACTTCAAGAGAAAGATCAAGTTGCGAGTAGAATTTTTGTGGTTTAATTTTTTCGTACGTATTTTGTTTTAATAATTTACTACGGTTTGAGTTTTGGAAATGAACTTTGATTTGCTACTATTACCTGTTGGAAGTATACTATTTGTAGATTATATAAATGAGATCCATGTAAATGTTATGTGGATAATATAATACATTTTGTTTCTGCCCGCGACTTCGTCTATTTCAACTACCCTTCAATGAAAGTCCGGTCAAAATTGAAACAAACGCGGCTTGCCGACAGACAGACAAAAAAATTGAATGCGATTTCCTTATAAGAGAGGCAAATCTTCCAAAAATCAGGAATTTTTCCTTTGATATTACAGACACTCCAATTTTATTATATGTAATAACTATAGAAAATTTAGATGCGATTACATGATGTATAAGAATAATAGATAGAGTCAGTCAACTCATAAAACAATATATCCAGTTGCTGCTTCGTAATGTTGTTTAAATTTTATAGAATCAAGTTTGATATGAATTTAATACTCAGTGTTCAAAAGCAGAGCAACGTCAGCCATTTATCATGCACACAGCAGTAGTGAAGCTGAGAAAACTCTTATTTACGATACACGGAGTTACAACTTCACTTTGAAGAATAAATATTTAAAACATATTTCGCGGGATAGCTTTGAAGTGAATATGAAACATGTTTTAGTTTTAAATTCTAAAGAAAATAAATTCGAAACGTGCACATTTAGTAAGCTGCTTTACAGTATTTGTTATAATTTTAATGTCTGTCAAATTCAGATTTTACTACAAATTTAAGCCCTTATTACATTATATAAATAGAAGGCAATTGTATAATTAGATATGCTTAAAGAACACAAAATTCTACTATGCAATCCTCAAACATTTGCAGGAAATCAATTGCGTTTTTTGTGTAAAGTGAGTGTACGAAAAAAATAAAGTTAAATTTGGAAAGAAATACATTAATCTGTGTAAAGAAGAATTAAGTAATAACAATTATTAATTTTAATTTGGTATTAGAAACGTGTTGTAATCTTCTAAGCGATTAAAGTCCTCTGTCGGGTACTGCGCCACAGATTCTGTTTATCACAAGTTGCGGCGACGTTATGAGACTTTTCATTAAGCTCAGCGTCGAACAGAATGACTCAATAGAACGTAAATGTGGACGCGTGTGAACGTCCCTTTAGGAAAACTGGAAAAGATTTTAAACACATCTAGATAAGGAGCAAATACCGACAGAGTATTTACACGGTTACTTAATTATAATCTATCCTTTCTACATATAATAAAATTGGAGTGTCTGTTTGAAATATCAAAAGAAAAATGTCAGATTTCGGGAACATGATGTATTTGCTTTGCTGATAACGAAAATGGCATTTGAAAATGTTTTTATCTGCCTGTCTGTCTGATCGCAAGCCGCGCTTGTTTCGGGTAATCTCCGAAAATGCTGAGCAGATTTCGACCAGACTTTCACTAAAGGGTAGCTGATATAGACGGGTATATTATAGGCTACTTTTACTTATCTTAATAGTAACGGTAAATACATCATTTTACATTTTACCATAGCACTACTTTTTTTAAGTTAAGCATTTGATTTTCATTTGCCGAAATGCGGACGTCATTTGATTAATAAAAAGCTTGTAAGACCAAATAAAGGGAACTTCAAATTGTTGAAAAAACAGTAACAAAAGCGGAAAGTGGAAATTTTCCATTTCATCTGAATTTCTTTCCGCCGGCCGGCAGCCGGCAGCCGGCAGCCGGGCCTTTGTCCACTTCGACCTTCTTTTTTTCCAATTTGTGTAATTTGTGCATGAATGTTGATTTGATTCAAAGTAATGGAGCGCCGCTTTTTGTCTGATTTGGATTCTATTACTTTTCCCGATTTTTATTTTATAATTTAGGTGATTTATACTCACAATTCGAATTTAGAACTTATTTTTAACACCATACATTAATTGTCACTTGAATTTCAAGTATTAACCTTTGTACATAATATAAAACTTGCTTATTATTCATCTTTGTTTTCTAAAAGTAAATCAACATTACATAGATCCTAGTCCAACAAGTTAAACGGGCTGACATGCTACTAAGAACATGTTGTTCTGTAGTTAAAGATTTTTTATATATTTATTAAAAAATGACGCTTTAGAATAACAACCTTAAACTTCTGTTAATAAGAAAAAGTTTTTACTAAATAGAAGACACTTTTGTATCATTTGAATTAATTATAAAACACTTTAAGAGCGAATAGCGTAACTTTTGATAGAAAAAGTTGAGATTCGCGCCGTAAACATAATTACGACGTCGCTTCCGCTTTATTGAGTAAAAAAATAATCTCGCAACACTCCAGCCTTTACGTAATAAAATAAAAAAGCGTGAATTAAATATTACAACGTATTTTAAAAATGAAAATTAAAAGTCTAAATATAAAATTAACAAATGAAGATTTTCTCGTCAAATACCAATAAAAATGAAGGGCTCAAAAATAATGAAAACCCGGAAAATCAAACAGAAAATCAGAATACAGTAAAGTAAGGGTTAAGTCAATATCGCAATTAAAAAGGGTAAAATGTTTTGCAATGAGTGAGAAGAAATTTTCCATTTCATTTGAAATCCCTTCGTTCGTTACTGTTTTTGTTCATTCTGGAGGGTTGACTTCCTTTTATATATTATATTTTAAGGACAAACAATTTAATTTTATTAGAAATGTTGTGTTCACAAATCTCTTGTCTCTATGGATTGCTGAGGAAGAACATCCGGTGTTTCTTTGGGCGTCAGATATAAGACGTTTAGTTTCCTAATTCTGACACAATTCATCAATCAATCTTTTAAACAATACTCTTTACTCTTTATTTCCTGCTAGCATGCTGAGGATGGGGGGACGGGGAGTTGGGCCTCCGAACAGTACAACTATAGGAAGACCGTCTTCTCTGTAAGAAATGAAGAAGTTCAAGGTTATGAAAACTGAACAAACTGCGCAATACTAATCTGTTTGAACATGTTAACCAACATTTATATGGAAACCTGTTGTTGTTCCTGTGTGTCTGTGATTATTAGCTTTTGTGGTAATTTATCAAACAATGTTTACGTTTCGAGAAAATGTCTTAATGAAACTCTTTTTGGCAATAAAACTTTTTCGGGGTTAATTATGGAGGAATGAGGACGTTATTAGTTAGTTAAAGTAATAATTATAATTTTTTTAAGTGAGCAAACAGTTAATAGAAAAAGTTTTCGTTCGCTCTTAAACACAATTAGTGCCGCTCGTTTTTCACTTTACTGTATTAAAACTTTATTTTTTAATTTCATGCCAACCTCGTTACTTTGATAAATTTAATAAGTAAGTAGTTATATTCGTGGATTTAAACAAATAAAATTAATATATAACGACAAGTACACGATTGCATTTTATGATATAGATATGTGCGATAAAATAATTTTATCAGAATGAAAAGAATCGGAATCTTTAAATATACGTGAAAAGTACTGATGTAAAATTTAAAAAATGCATTCGTGTATGACATGATAGTTCTGTCATTAGACTACTAGATGGCGTTGAGATATAGTTTAGATGGAAAAATTAAAATTTAGTTTTCAGTGGCGTGTTTACACATACGTGTTTCATAAAAAAAAACTACAAGAATACTCGCCCCTGGTAATTAATATAGGTACAAAGTCTATAACTTCTTCACATACTCAAATGATCAAAAACACGTACATAACCACGTAAATTATTCAACAAGCGAACAAGATGAATGGCGTTGCGGGCCGCAGCATCAGTCACGTGTCAACCCAACTCAGCCGCATTTACCTGCCCCCGGCCCCCGGCCCCGCGCGCCTCTCTCTACACACTGCCTACAAAAAATGTTCTTTCTCTTTATATGACAAGATAAAGAAGCGTTAACAAAAAAGATAACGACATTACACTTATGTCCAACACTCAAATATGTAAAGACAGAAAATAATTATTTATTGTGATTATTATATGCTACTTTAATTTGTTGGTGACTTGTTTGTGAGCGAGGCCTTGACGCTCGTTGCTATTTTTGACCGACTTCCGACTTCCGATAAAAGAAGGAGGTATTCAATTCGTCGGTATATTTATTATTTTTTTTTTTATTTTTATTTTTTTTTATGTGTGTTACGGCATAACTCCGCCGCTAGTGGACCGATTTGGATAATTCTTTTTTTATCCGAAAGGTAATGCTTG
>NW_013526471.1:187056-190311 GCF_000836215.1 Papilio polytes
TATTTTGTTTTTGGTGTATTTTGTTTTGTTTTTAGTGCATTTTGTTTTGTTTTTCGTGTATTTTGTTTGGAAGTCGGTTTTGTTTTTTATAAAAAGTTTTATTTCGTCGCTTCTGCTCTGTTCACATGTTATGCTGTTTGCGTTTTTGGATCGAAGCGAGCGTGCGAACGAATGTCAATCGTGTACAAATATTTAAACTGTTTTACTTGTAACTAACGTAATACTAGTTCGATTTTTGTTTTCTTACTATTTTCACAATTTTCACTTAGTTATGTACTTTAAAACACTTAAACTTCACTTTGAACCATCAAAAGCAATTAAAAAACACAGTGCTAAACAAACGTAACGTCTGTTTGTAATATCAAAAGAAAAATTCCAGATTTCGGGAAGATCATGTATTTGCGTTGCTGATAACGAAAATCGCATTTAATTTTTTTTGTCTGTCTGTCTGTCTATCTGTCTGTCCGCAAGCCGCGTTTGTTCCGGGTAATCTCTGAAACGGCTGGGTCGCTTTGACCGGACTTTCTATGAAGGGTAGCTGATATAGACTGGTTATTTTTTTATCTTAATATTGCGTGGACGAAGTCGCGGGCAACATTTAAAAAAGATTTGGATTTTCACTTTGATCGCTAGACTGAAAAACAATAAGCTACAAATGCAATGAGAATACGAGCTATACGTTCGTATAGATCGTATTTTCTCGAGCTATACGAATACGTTTCCGGATTCGTCAGCATAAAATATGAAAAAAATATTTTAATTGGCATGCAGACGTTTCAATTACAATATTAATCTGGTGAGTAATCAATCTATCGAATATATCAGATATTGTCACATAGCTAATTATGTTTATCAGTATTATATTATTTTTAGTGATTCACGTCATCATGATCAGTGTAAATATTTCAAAATGTACAAATCCTCGTCATTGTATATTCGTTACTAGCTGTTGCTGTTGACACTCCAATGTTATTACATGTATAGATTTTTATTTGGCGTGGTTCGTGCCATATGTATAATAGCTTTTCCACGCGATTTCCTCAGCGTAGCATTAAAGAAAAGGACACGAAGTTCTTAATTAAGTAAGCAAAATTTTAATAAAAGGATAACCGCCTGCGTCACCGGTTGCCAACAGTCTTCAGTTGTAAATGATCCAAACCACCAAAAACTAACTTAAGTGAGCAACAGCGTTAGAGCCCGCTTTAACAACTTCGTACGAATGAGCAAGCTCGCCTGGTGCAATACCACGGCCACTCAGAAGACAGGCGTGAAGTGGTAGCAATTCCGCGTCCCGTCAGATGAGTGTGGTGCCGGAGGCCCAACTTTAGTCCCTTTTCCTTCCCACCCTTTTTTCTTATAAGAAGAGGATGGATGGGAAAGTGGTTTTGACGGTGGAGGAGACGCATAGAAAGGGGAAATATTCTGTTTTTACCTGCTTCCACTTGCATTCACCTACAAATCAGATACAATTTCCAGAAACCACCCTTATTGAACCTGATCACCCTAAAATTCCCTGCTTCCACATAGTCCATGTGTTACTCCAGACTATATTTTATTACTATTTAAAATCTCAATTAGGTAAGTCAAGCCGTTGCGGAATTATCGAGTAAACACGTAAATCACAAATAACTGCCCATTCCTTCGGAACCCGACATTTTTCGCCGATGTAAAGTATCACACATGTTGTTACAGACTATGTTCTGTACATATCAGTACTAAATTTCAGTAAAATATTTTTAGCCGCTGCGGGGTTATCGCGTTAACATGTAAATAAGAAAAAACACATATCCTCGGGAACCTAACATTTTTTGGGATGAAAAGGATTCCACGTGTTATACCATACTATGGTCTGTATCTTTACAAAATCACAAAAAGTCGTTTAGCTACTACGGACTAATTGTGTAAATATGCAAATAACAAAAAACTACCTCGGGAAGCTGTCATTTTTCGGGGATGACCCTTATTCCACTGTGGTCCAGACTTTGTTAAATATATGCCAAATTTCAATAACATAAGTTGAACCGTTGCAGATTTATCGAGTAAACATTAAAAAGAAAATTAATGTATCCCACGGCAACCGTAACTATTTCCAGGATAAAAAGTACCCTATGTGTTCTTCCAGCCTATGTTTTCTACAAACTCTAACAAACATCCATCCATTGATTTAAACTTTCGCATCTATAATATTTAAAAAAAGTAAGTACGAAGTATGATTGGCCACGACTCACGACTTCGTCCGCGTGGAGTTTAAAAGTTCAAAATCTACGTAATGGACTACTACGGTGATGCAACCTGCACATGTCGGAGAAGAAATTCAAAGATATGTGTGAAGTCAACGAACCCGCAGTGGCCCAGCGTGGATGACTATGTTCTAGTCACCCTAACTTAGGGTAGGCTCCGAGCCCCTCAGTGGGGACGTATAGTGAGCTGGTGATGATGTTAATGATAAATCTACATAAAAACAGAAATCTACTAATGAAAGATTCCAAATTTCTGAGCCCGGTAGTTTGTGAGTTGATTTTTCGGTTACCCTTATTGTTTGTGTTCGCGATATCATTTGAACTATTTGTCCAATTTAAATACTGTAAAGGACAATTTTATTCTCCATTAAATTCTCCTGACAAGAAACGCATTTATTTGGATAAGGATTAATATAAAAACCAATAAAACAACCTACCGGGAGTTTGTGAGGTGATGTTTCTGTTACACGCTGTTTATTAATAGTTCAAAACATTAGTAATAATAAAGATACAGATATCATTATTTTTTGTGTATTTAATCATTTTATATTTACTTAAGTATTAGTCATTATGATTTATCTATAATATAATACAATAATGATATATCTTTTATAACTCCGCGTACAGTCTGATGAGTGTGCGTGCCGGAGGCCTAATTTTAGTCCCGTTCTCTTCCCAACCTTTTTTTATAAGGAAAGGATCAGAAAAGGAAAGTGGATTTGATGGTGGAGTACATGCATAGGAAGGGGAAACATAATCATTTTGTGCGTCTCCTCCTTGAGGTTAAGCAAAGCATTTGCAATTGCGGATGTCTATGGGCCGCGGTCGCTTCTCCATTTTGGCGGATTCAGGTGACCACCTGCTTGTTTGCCAACATATTTTATATAAAAAACATACCTACTTGAAAACTATTACACAGTAATAATAATAATAATAATAATAAGCCTTTATTCAGATAATTAATGTCACATTACATAATTGAGTTGAATATTGATACATTATAATATAAATTTTA
>NW_013526471.1:190478-195202 GCF_000836215.1 Papilio polytes
AAAGTGTGTCCCGTCCATCTCCATTTGAGTCGTTTTATTGTTGTGATGATGTTAGTTAGTCTAGTTTTTTTCGCGATTACAGTACATTTAACTTTGTCAGCTTTCTTTATGTTTAACATGCTTCTTTCCATTGACCTTTGGCAGACTTGTAGTTTCCTATAGTGTTCTTTTGTAGGGGCCCAAGTTTGGCAGCCATATGTTAGGACTGGAAGTATACATGCATTGTAGAGTTTTCGTTTTATTTGTATGCTTATTTCTTTATTCTTCATGACTTCTTTCAGCATCCAGTATCGCTTCCAGGCTTTACCTATTCTTGCTTCCACCTCTTTAGAGTTTTGGCCTGTAGGTGAGATTATTTGACCAAGGTATGTGTATTCTTGAACACAGTAATAGTAATAAATGTTAATTGGCTTAGGTATTTGCATCATCAGGCCAACCGGTTCATTCCGGTATTTATTTAGTCATCATGACTCGGTCATTTTTTTATCTAAGCATAATGATTGTCATATTATAAACGCGAAAGTTTGGATAGATGATGTAATATTGTTTAAATTTGCCACAGATGTAGAACAGTGAAAAAACACATAGGCTAAATGCTATGTTTCTTTTTAATTTCGAGCGGACAAAGTCGCGTGCTAATGATAGTTTATCAAATTTTTGAAAAAGAATTATAAAAATGAAGGAGTAAAAAAAATATGCTGTCAAAAATATTTATTAATTAAGGCTATCAAAAATGACTAGCTTAAATATGCCCTAGACAACTAAATTACATACTTGAACAATTATCAAATATACAGTCGTTGTAAATATAAAAATGCATGTAAATAATAGAGTTAAATTGACTACAATTAATAAACTCAAGTACAAATAAGTAACTACGTTTTCCCAATTTAAAAACAAAGCCAAATCATATGCGAATACAAAGTCTACTCTAAAACGTTTACTAACTTCTCGACTTAAATATCAAAGGCAAACCACCGATAACTCCTTGCACCATATTAGAAGATGGGTCAACTTTAAGATGGCGCACCGTTTCCGGCGCGGGTTCCACCGAGTAGCGCGACAGCACCGCCGCCAGACCCGACAGCGACTGCATCAGACCAAGTCTCTCACCTGGAATCACATATGTATATTGACGTGAAACCACAAACTTAGGTATCTCCCAAGATTCATCTGTAAAATCTAAGATTTACCAACTAGTTATTGATCAAAAGATAATCTTTTTAAGAAGATAATTCTATATTTTAAAGTAATGATTTCATACATCATCACCATCATCCCCAGCATCCACACGTCCCGACTGAGGAACTCTGAGCCTATCCTAGGAGTGATTAGGCCATAGTCAACCACGCTAGGCTACTATGGTTTGGTTGAATTCACATGTATCTTTGAATTTTTCGCCGATATGTGCAGGTTGCATAACGATGTTTTCCTTCATCGTAAGAACGTTGGGTAACTTACATATGTACATAAATCACATTAGTACATGGCGGGATTCAAACCCAAGACCCTAAACCCCTGAGAAACTTTAATATTTCCACAACTTTATACTAAATAACCAATTACCTACTGTAGATTTTTGTTTAATTCTTGATAATCTAAATAAACACTTGCATATTAATTTAACTCCTATATATAAACCATTATTGATGATTACAATCATTATTTAGGACAAATTCGAAAAAAATTGTTCGTAAAAAAATACTTAAAAAAAATGGATAAATTGAAAAACAAACACAGTGAACTTACCAATACACGCACGGGGGCCTTCTCCAAATGGTAAATATATGTTTTTGGTCATCGGGTTGATAAAATCAGTTAAGAATCGACTTGGTTTGAATCGTTCTGGCTCATCAAAGTACAGCGGATCCTTGTGCAACGCCTGCACAGGTATTAATACTGTAACGCCCTCGTCTATCGTGAGGTCCAAGTCGGGGAACGTGTATTTACGAGCACACTTTCTGACCAAATGACCCAACGATGGGAACATGCGAATGCCTTCTTTAAAAGCGCAATGTAAGTAAGTCATTTCAGAAACTGCATCGTACGATAGCTTGTTGTCGTACTTCTTCAAAACTCTATCGACTTCTTCTTGCACTTTTCGTTGCTCCTCAGGATTATATGCGAGTTCATGTAGCGTATAGCTCGTAGAGGAAGATGAAGTTTCGAAACCCGCGGCGAAGAAGACCATAATTTGAGCCATCATTATTTCCTCAGTTAATTCCAAAGAAACTTCTTCAGGCATACCATTTGATTTAATTAGTTCTATTGATTGTCCAACTATTTTCCCCTTTTTCTTACATTCAAGAAGTAAATCGACAAAATCGTTTCTGCCGCATGGTTCATAATTTCTCTTTTGAAGAATATTTCTGACAAGTGCGTATGCGTCATTTTCTAATTTTCCAAATATTTTAACATGTTTGAAAGTTTCGGGAAACATTTCTTTAAGCATTTGTTTAACAATTTGACCGATTTCAACTTTAAAAATATCGATACCGAGTTGTCTAAAAGAGGAATTTTCTACGCTAAGAGAATCCATGTCCAGACCGAACCCGCAAGCACCGATGAAGTCAGTGGTATACCGCGCCATTATCTCGCGGGAGTCCAGAACTCGTCCAGTTTTTGGTGCGTTGATTGCAAGGGTCTGCAAGCGCTCAGCACGCTCGACAATTAGTGGGAACATGGCCTTCAGTTTGCCGCTGGTGAACGCGGGAGTCATGCGCTGCCTCAAAAGCTTCCAGAGATCTCCTTCAGCAAGGAAGAGATTTTTTGCAATGGGCTCAACAACGGTTTTGTGAGTATTGATACCTCTGAAATGAAAATATCCAAAGTCTGAAACCAGAAATAATAAAAAAAGTTTTATTATTTCTGGATCTCTGATGACAAGTTCCGGACGCATCGCTCTGTAAAATCCCACGACCTTTTCCTTTGGATATTTCCAGTACATTTCCATGCCAATCTGTGTCATACTTTTCTTCCACAAATACATACGTGAATTGTTGCCGAAAAATGGTACTGGCTTGTCATGTTTGATTCCTCTTTTCTCCCAATATTTGAATGTTCTTGTGCCATAAAGGTACAGAGCGACACACAGCAGGATTACAACAGTCAGGGTCAACATCGTGGATGGTTTGCGAGAGTACAAACAGTCCGTCACCTTATATAGCCCAGACTGATAATAAGTTGATAAAAACAATACAAATTATAAATTATAATAATTTATGTAGTTGAGTTTAGCCCAATCAAGTTAACCCAAATTAAGATAGTGATGGTACAAGTAGTGTGGTGCTCTATGCCTATTTGTTTCCAGTGGTAGAGCCTGTTTTAACCCTTTAAATCGATTGTGTCCAGTCCAGTGTGACGAACAACTAATTTAATAAAATAGACTGTATTAATAGTTTATTTTAAATCCAAAAATATGACATTACTAAAAAACAGTTGTTTTTGTTACAAATACTTAGCACGCCCGGTGTAATACCACGACCACACAGAAAACAGGCGTAAAGTGGAAACAATTCCGCGTTTCGTCTGATGAGTGTAGTGCCGGAGGCCTAGTTTTAGTCCCTTTCCCGTTCCACCATTGTCTTAAGAGGAAAGGATGGGAATGTAAATTGGATTTGACGGTGGAGGAGATGCATAGGAAGGGGAAATATACTCTTTATGTGCGTCTCCTCCTCCGTAAATTAAGAGTAGGCAACGCATCTGCAATTGCGGATGTTTATGGACAGCGGTCGCTTTTCATTTCGGTGGATTTCGGTGGCCGCTTGCTCGTTTGCCACCTTCTATTATAAAAAAAAGTGTCTTTTTTAAGATTCCCTCGCTAAGTTCCAATACGCAACTTTATTGGTCGAAGCAAGTGACTCATCTATTATGGCGCCGCGCCGCTGTGTTGTCAATATACAGTTCATTTACGTCAGTTTATATAGAAATTCACTCTTGAAGTATTTTACTGTAAACACGATGTCAAAACTAGCTTTAAAATAAAAAATAAATGAAAAGTATCATTAATTGCTACTTATTTGTACCGATAACTCTGAGGACCAATGAGATACTTTGTTGCTTTTTACATCGAAGTGACATCGAAGAGAATGTGATGAATCAAATGAATATTTTTTTTTAGTAATATTTAGCTCAATGGTTTAATTTTTTCGAGTCATTTTATTTCTGGTTATCTTATAACAAGCAGAATCGTTTAAGAAAAAAAAAAATACATAAACATTCCCTATTGCGGATGTCTATGGGCAGCGATCGCTTTGCCATTTTGGCGGATTCAGGTGGCCGCTTACTCGTTTGCCACCTCACTATACAAAAAAGTATTGTGCAACAGATAATTACTTAAAAGTATTTAGTACACGGATTACTTAGGTATCTGCTTGTGGCATTAGATCATCGGGTAAAGCGGTTGATACCAGTATAAATTTAGTCATCATGACTTGGCGATAATATTTTATGTTGTCTTGTCATGATGAATGTTAGATTAATCGTGGAAAATTTTTGGCATCGCTATAAACACTCGGCATTGATTTATATGTTACAATTTTGTAATTATTTTGTTTTATAGGTTATCATAGTGTTTTTAGTGTAGTGATTCGAGAATCCGAAATACACGATCATATCCAAAGGAATTACAGTCTGTAGTGTACTTATCTATTTATTTAATTATCTATCTATTTATATATTACACTACATTTATTTATTTATCATTTATTTATAATATTACATTC
>NW_013526471.1:197948-234659 GCF_000836215.1 Papilio polytes
TCGTGTACGTGAAACAATAAACTGTTTTATTATTATATAGTGGTTTATTTCACTGCCCGGTGAAACTACATCCTCAATAACCGCTAAAAGTCTCTGCACGGTATTTAAATATTTATTATTTTTTTCAAACAACGATATCTTAAACAATTCAACACTTAAAAGTATAAAGTTCATACTAATTCTTATAAAATGTAATTAACTTAAAGCACTTTTCCACTTTGGCCACTAAAGTCCAATATTCCGATGCTTTGAATCTTCAAAACTGTTCTTGTGAACTTTCTTTAAGAAAGGAAGGTTCAACCATTAAGGAACCGTAAAGCGCATGGGAAATCAACATTATTATCCTAACAAAAATATTTATTTCATGCCAGACCCATTCCCAAAGTTTAAATTAAATAACAGTCTTTCTAAGAAGCCAAAAAAATACGTTAAAATCCAGTTTCCACATACAATACTATTCTTTGTTTAGTTTTTTTTACTCACCTTGATTCCTGTCTAACGAAGTAATTTTATCGTGTACTAGCTGTTGCTCGCGACTTCGTCCGCGTGGTATAAGAAATATAATCTATTACGTTCTCCCTTTTTTTCAACCTATTACCAAAAGTATTAACTTAGTAGTAATCTACGTAATAACAGAAATCTACCGATGCAAGATTCCAAATTTCTAAGCCCGGTAACTCGTAAGCTGATTTTTCGATTACCCTTATTGTTTGTGTTCGCGATATCTTCTAAACTATTAGTCCAATTTAAATACTGCAAAGAACAATTTTATTCTACAATAAATTCTCCTGATAACAGATGCATTTATTTGGATAAGGATTAATATAGAAACCAATAAAAGAACGCTGCAAGTAGAGTAATGTTTTAAATTCATTTTGTAAACAAAAAAGTGGTTATTGTAAGAGAACCGTTGAAGATAGATATATGCTTTCGCGGACTTTTCTATAGAACTTTTTGAGATCTACAATTCTTTGATACATCATATTTATATACCTCTAACGGTTTAGGCAGCGTTAGCCGAGAAAAGTTACAGTTTAGTGAATTTTTAACGCCGCCGTCCAGAAACACGCTGATTATTAATAGTTCCTAAAGATTAGTAATAATAAAATATAGCCTATGTTACTCACAGATAAATTACCTTTCTGATGGTGAAAGAATTTTTAAAATCGGTCCAGTGGTTTTTGAGTTATTTCAAAACGTACAAAAATACAAAAATACAAAGTTTTCCTCTTTATAATATAGGTATAGAAGCATAGATATAGATATAGATATAGATTTACATTGCCAAAAGCTGTATTACCTTGTTCCACGCAATGTTCTGACACCGTTGTACCATAATCCATCGGGTTTTAGGGATCCGGTGCTTGTTTACTTCTCTAATCTCCTTTGATTGAAGGAGATTTAACCGCGTGTCAGCCGCGGTATGGATTATGGAGTGTTGAGGTTTGACACGTTTCTTGTGTTATTCGCAAGTTTCTAACATACATACTAATTGATCATACACAATGCGGTGGTATAATTTATTAATCTTTACTTTTCTATTTTCTTTAAGTTCCAAAATGTGATAGTTATAGCCAGACAAAAAAGTACACCTAACATAGGCCTACACGAAAGCCCCGAGCAAGATTACTACGCGGCCCCTTTTTATAATATGTCTTTGGGAGGGTTAGCAGAGTTACGTGAAACTTTCGCAAATTTTCGCGAATTTCGCAAAGATGTGGTGCCCCTTTTTTGTCTAGTGCCATGAGCGATCGCCCAACAGGGTGCCTCAATGGCTTCCTTGATGACATCACATTTTGTAAGTACGAGAAGTTAGTTCTTTACATTTCTGCTCACAGTATACCGATATTATTTAGTGACGTTTGTCACTTTTCACTCATAAATAAATTTCACTTTCGAAAATATTTAACAAACATTTTCGAAAGTGCAAAGGAAAAAGCTGTGACGCCTTGTCTGTGAGGCAAGGCTGTTCGATGGACATTTCCATTACCTCTGCCGTCCATTGTCCGCTCTCTGCTCCATGCAGTTTTGTTGTCCACTGAAACAGCTACGTTGGCATTGTCTTGCAACCTACTTCACTGCCTCCGATATATTGTTTCATTTTTCATAGAATTTCTTTTGTTTTTATCGGCTGTTACACTTATTGTAGCTAAACAAGGACAATAGCTATTAATCATTATTACATTTCTATATTATTACGTAATCTATTAACAAATTTGCTGCGACAAATAGCCGTTTTTAAAGAACCGTTTATTTGAAAAAAAATCTGCTTCAAAAATAGACAATGGATTAATGGTGAGGTAGTCAGCGCAGCTATTACTTAAGTCTCAGGTAATAAATGACTACACGTCGAACTTGCTCCACACTGCAGACACGATGACAGCCGATTGACGAGGCATTTGCTTTTTGAAGTATAACTATAAATTAATTATTAGGTTTCTTTAGAGGAAGACGGAAGTGATATTTCTAGTGCAACAAACTTTATTTCCAAAGAAGCAATTATTTAATTTGCGTTGTTACTAATATGACTATTATATTGAACGTTGGATTGCATTCCTTGTTGCAGCGCGCCATGCCAGCATAGCTAGCTCGCATATAGACAGCACACTGCAGCCGAAAAATACACTAAAAAGTCCTCCGAGTTGCGCTAAAAATCATACAGAGTATATAAAAAAAAGAATTACGAATGTTAGTTACCATGAAATTCTCATATAGACTGATTTGTATAATTTATCACTGTAAAAAATTATATTAATAAATAAGCGATGGCAAAGATAACGTCACATATTTTTCTGTCACATCCATACTCTTCTTGTACCTAGATTTAAAATAAATTACTCTGTGATTTCTAATAGCGAAAGAATTTTAGAAGTAGTTTTTAGTAGTTTCCGAGCAAAAAATAAATCATTCCACTTTACAAAACTAATAAAAAACGGCTACTCTTAGCACAACGAACGCAATCTCAAATACTTACCAAATAGTTCGAATTTTGCGAAGTAAGGTTTTCTTAGCAACACCTTGTTGGCGTGTTTTACAAACACTCTGATTATGCTTACTTTGTTGAAATCCAAGTCATCGCTATGAAAAGAAATAACTATTCGTTACAGCATAAATCCTGCCATTCAAACTTTAAAATAAAACCTTCTTACTTACTAAAAATCATCATAAGGAGAGATGTTTGAATTCAAGTCGTATGAGGAGATCGTGAAATAGTCCATAGCATCTGCATCACATGTTACGGGACAATTTGAGTGGAATTTACCGAAGGAAACTAAAAAAAAAAAAACCTTTATTTGTTACGTCGTACACCTGTACGAAATGTATAACATTTTCTAAGGTTTTTCTGATGATAAACTTAATATTACGTAAAAACATTACCAGAAGCAAGCTTGGCGCACTGCAGACTGCGCGCGCGACACACCGGCACCCCGGGCACGCGCAGATGTCCCAGCTTCAAGCACCCGCAGAGCTCCATCGTTTTCTTCATCTCGATTTCCATGAGGCAATGTTGTCTGACAAAGAATACTATGAAGGTCACACGCAATATAGACACTTCTTCATTTATAAACACTCTGATTTAACGTTATTATATTATCAGACTGTCGACACAGTCATCACGTCTGTTTTCTTCGTGGTAAACAGCATTTAATACCCACGACGAAAACAGACGGTATTTAATTGTTAAAGTTGCATCTATAAGATAACATCATCAGTATGAATTGTGATTAAGTGGTGCTTTATTACTTATTTTTAATGTAAGTTGGCAAACAAGCAAGCGGCTAACTAAATCCGCAAAACTAGCAAAGCGTCCGCTGCCGTGCTGACAAGATGTTAAAGCTGTTAAAGCTCTACTTATGTTAAAATTGTATGAAAAGATAAATAGTCTAACGATACTTGTGATATACGGGAAAGTACTCCAAAGCTTCATGACTCATGCGACATCGTTTCTGGTCCCCATCGAGGTTGACCGCCTCCTCATCCACCCGCAGCATGTTGGGGATGTAACCGGCATGCAGCTCGGTGCCCGGCGTGATCGGCGTCCCATTGCCGGGCAGGTTTACATAGCGTTGATTCCCGTGCAGGGAAAGCTACAATAATTCACTATATTGTACCAAGTATAATATGGACATATTATGAGACGAGAGGATAAGGACATAAATAAGGAAAGTGTTAAGATAGAGTGAATTGAGCGAAGAAAATATGGATAGATTGTGTGAAAGAGGATAAGCTTAAGTAGAGAACGAATTCAGACTTGTCAGCTTATAGAAATGTATGGAAAAACAGCACATACTGTGTCGACCCTCCGTAGGCAAAAGGGCAAGCTGATGATGATGGTTTACTAGGTATAATATAGACTCGACACACATTTTGTCTGCGTAAAATGACATTTTTCCGAAACGGGTAGGATACAAAACTTCTCTACTTGTACTACATAAAATTTTAGGCTTACATTTCAAGATGTTTATTATCTTCGAATTACTTTTATTTATTAAACTATTTAAACTTTCATAATACATTACTATAAACTAATTTAGAACCTATTACAATCTGTATTTTTGGGTAGTCGCTTTTATTTAGTTTACTTATTTTAAAACATGTATCTACTGTACGCAAAGAAGAAATCATTCAATTTAAATATATTATTTAAATAAACTTCGGTTTACTCACCCACTTGTAAGAGATATCAACATCGAAAGGTGTGGCTTGGCTTTGGTTTACTACTAACATTAGTCCGCCGGTAAAATCGAGATTTTTGTTAATTCTGTCGTTCGATGGCGCTGCCACACATTGTAACTCCATCAAATCCCTAATTGAATATCAAAATTTACAAAAAAAAACTAAAGCAATTTGCTGCACCAACTTGGAAGAAAATCAATATTTGTTACGATACCATGATTAAAAAAAATGAGACTTACCTCTTCAAATAACGGCCGTTAAACATACAGCAAAATCCATAAGTTGTCAAAACCATTTTAAAAAGCTTCGTACAGTTTTCAAATTTCCCACACCATCGACAGCTGCAGATTTAGAATGCATTAATGAGCAAAACAATATGGTACACATAATGTAAAGGGCATATCAGTGGGAAGACAATGGCTGGTGAAGATGATGGTAATAAATAATGTAATCATCAAGGATCAAAGATTTCAATTTGGGAGCGTTAACGCAATTTGTTAATGGTAAAACAGATCAAAGATCTAACGACATTGAGTTTTAAATTCAAATTACAGGTATCAAAAAAGTACGTGGAAGAAAAATAATCGATTTTCAAAAAAATATCCTTATTTATTTTAAGTAGTTCAAGAATTCGGATAATAAACAAAACAGAATTATTTACAAGAATCTATTATTTTTCCCTATAAATTGGTTTATGATATATAAATTTATTCAATGAAAAGTTTTATTTTCAAAATTATCGAATTTTGACAAACAAAAACTTTTACGGATTAAATACCACAAAATGAAAGAAAGGAAGATGACAACAATAAAATCTCAACGACAAACGCGCGTATGATTCGGAAATGTGAACTGCTAGTTGACCGAACACGCCCGCGCGAGCCGCATAGATGAAACTTAGTGGCTCCTCTTGCGTTAACGACGTAAATTAACCTTCGTTACTAGCTAAATAGCTTTAACTATGCGACTAAATCTATGTTTTTTGCGGCTAAGTTTATTTTTTGTGACTGAGTTACCACTGTTTGCGTTGTAGATGCATTTACAGATTCACCGGGTTTGAGCGGCTAAGTTACGTTAGTTACCCCTGTTTAAATGAATCGTAACCCAAACAATAGCAACTATGCAACCCCATCTAGTTATCGACTTGGACAAGTAAGAAATAATTTTTAACGCTAATTATTAATTTGCTATCCAAAATACCGGATTATGCATTCTTCACATGACGACGTCAGACTCAGTCCTGCCATCTCAATATCCATGTTGTTGTATTCTAGAATATTTTCAATGTTTTCCAAATCGTCCAAGCGATAGAAAATGTCCGGTGAAAAAAATGCTGCCAACTGTTGTATATGTTCTCGTAAATACTCTGCATTATAATTGACCGGATAATTGCTGTAAAGGATTAATGCGGCAAATTATTTGATAAAATAATCGTAAACGTAAAACTGACAACTAAACTTAAACGACAATAAGTGAGCAAAGGAATAAATAAAATAAAATTTCTATATGCAGTATATGGTAAAAAAAAATTTATTCTTTTTATTACAACGCCATCTGTTAGGTAATTGCATCATACTAGTAATTGTATCACGATCTGAAATAAAACCAATAAATACAGTAGTATCCCATAATAAATATTAGAAACCGGTGAATGTATGAATTAAAACATTTACAAATTATTTGCGAGTAATTATAAATGTACATTCTTACAGATTTTTTATGAACTCTTCAATTTTGTCATGTTGAAACGCTATTTCTGGACACACTATGACTGCAGGGAACGAATGCTCGGTTTTATGAGGTTCTAGTAGAACGATGAATGTAGGGTTTTCTAGAAACCGATCTACCCATATGTACAGCAGAATTAAGCAACATATTACAAAAACTATTAGCAGCGACGCCCAGAGCCATCTGTTGAATAAAAACAAAATCACAATTGTATCAAAGCTATTTAAAGTGTAAAATGTAATGTTTTACCGATGTTTTGATTTGGAGAGAAATTTTAAACCGTGTATTTGTGCTCGGTCCATTAAAATGGTTTCGTTCATTCTGCGTGAATGACTGTTCAGAGCTGAATTATATATTTTTAAATTACTCGAATCAATCATGATGACAGTTACTATCAGATCTACAATGTATGTTTGAATAATGAATACATTCAGAAATGCTAATTTGCTTTTAAGAGTTGTTATAAATTCTATCTTATTTTATATCTGACTAGGTGTTGCCCACGACTTCGCGCGTGTGGAGTTTTAAATTACAAAACTTGTTTTCGCCCCTTTTTTCAACCTATCACCTAAAATATTAACTTAGTAGTAATCTACGTAGTAACAGAAATCTACTGATGCCAGATACCATATTTCTAAGCCCGGTAGCGTGAGAGCTGATTTTTCTGTTGCCCTTATTGTTTGCGTTCACGATATCTTCTAATTTATTAGTCCAATTTAAATACTGTAAACGATAATTTTTTTCTACATTAAATTCTCCTGACAACAAACGCATTAATTTGGATAAGGATTCATATTGAAACCCGACAAAGTTGTACCGTTCGTATAAAACCACACTATAAAATACGCCATCGAAAAACACACTGTTTAAACTACGAGTATCAGCAATGAAAAATACATTTCCGTCTTTTTCTTTCTCTTTGATAAAACAGAGAGAACAATATTTTTAAAATAAATACAGTGGAATTGTATTGTTTGTTATTTTCTAATGTGTATATAAATAATATTTTATTTGGTTTAGCACTACATATATTTATTACGCTTTTATGATAAACATCATTCATAAAGCATTAACATAAATTAATGTTTCCGATAAAATCAGTGTTGTCATATGAATATTTTATTAATGTAATCATGTTAAATGTAAACATATGAATATGTGGCATACATTGGGTTGAATAATTTAGTTTGAGCGTATTGTTTATCTATTTATGTAAGCTAGGAAACAACTAAACCAGACTTTAGTAACAGCAAGAATTCAAATAAAATTATGTTTACATGTTTGATATTTTTGTTAGCAGCTGTTACACTTTATAAAAAATCTCTACATAATACGATTTAGTATTCTCTAAAGGAAGTTTAATATTCATATATTTTCATGAATGTCCTGGCGCCATAAAAGCGTGTCATTCGTCTTAATAACGCCCGCTCCCGCGTAATATAATATTTATTGAACTACCCACACTGAGGACCGAAGGGTCCAATTTATTTTCTCTATTTTTAAAATTCTGGATATATGTTTATACTTATTTGGTACTAATAACATTAGTTGTAAAGCAACATACACATTTTTGAAGTATTTCTAATAAAATCAAAGAGTCCTTATATGTTTATGAAAAGATTATTGTCTCTACGGGTAACTCAACTAAAATTTTTTAACGAATTTAAAAAAGCGCTTAGACGTTACGTCATTTCGTTCACCACATTTATTGCCACAAAAATGTAAAAGCTCACTGCGGCTCTGTCAATAACTTTTATCCGGTTGAGCGCAGTACTAACGTACAGGATGCTGGCGGAATTTCGAAAGAACTTTTTTTTAGTGTTACAAAAAATAGGTTTCCTGTTACTCAATTTTTTATAGTCTAAATTTTGTCTTCACTTTTAATAGAAATTCGAAAACTTTATTCTAACCAAAGGAAAAGAAGTTAAAATAAAAGAGTTTCAACAAGAAAGTCTGCAATTCGTTTCTAAATTTTTTTCCTAAAAAAGTATGAAACATTTTCTATTTTCAATGACCTACATCCCGTCCAACAGATAGGTTTATAGAAGTGTAAAGCTGACAAAGAGATGGAACTAAAATAAATGTCTAAGTTGGGCTTAGAGATGCATTGGTGTGTTAGATGCACACAACTGCCTTTGTAAGCTCCTCCTCTGTGGCGTGGTCCTCTGTCGCCTTCGCCACAACGTAAAGACATTTCAAAGGATGTCTTCTTTGAACGTAGATAACGGAAAAACAGTATTGAAACTGCAGCAAAATCGTATTCTGTAAAAAATAAATTAAATTAATTCATACGAGGTCGGAGAATATATATGTACAACAGCGATTTGTGGCAAAGTGAGTAAAAAACAAATATAGAAAGATATGGGTCTATGAAATAAGTTGTGTCCTATTTAATGATTTTCCTTTTCAATCTTAATCCGCTTTAGACAAACTCGTTTTAATTAATTAAAACACACGTCTCTGTGTGTGTAGTTGTATATTATCCCATATGATTTATAGTGTTTATATTCTACGTAATACAACTATTCGCCTACTCTAGTTTCACTCCAACACTCTAAAAAATTGCATTTACAAAATAAACTTAGATTGCAAGAGAAGTGTAAAATCGCAGCGAATTGCGCAAAATTCTTGGAAACTGTGAGTGCATTTTGAGCAAAACTTAAACATTACGAGGTAAAAAGTTTTCGGGGACGTCTGCAGTAGTTGCTAATGGAGTGTAAAATGTGTACGTGTCTGAACTCAGACGAACACAAACATGCTTCATCTCTGGGGATCAGCGAAAACTGAAGAGCATTCTCTTTTACGTGCATTAAAAATGAATACCCTCATTCCGTAACGGTTTTATAAAGAAATTGGCGTCTTGTATTTGAAAATGTCGTACTATCATGATCCATGGTTATTAGTGTTTTAAACATATTGTTCATCTTTGTGGTTTTCTTTGCCGACCACTCTAAATATGAGTTAGTAAGACATCATTTAGAGTAAATGTTAATTTTGTAGTGGAATATATTAGCTACAAAATATTTCACTAACCGAGCAACAAGGGTATTGAATGGCATCCAATATTTGCACATTTTTAAATGTTTAATCTAGTTTGCAGGTGGCGCTGGCGGTAGGGTTGCCACTTGAGCGATGTCGCGGCTCTCCGCAGCCTCGGCCTCGGTCAGCCGCACTTCATGTAATTTATGCCCGCGCATGAACCCTACATTTATATACTGGGGGTTCACTAATTAAAAAGAAGAGTATTAAAAATGTAACACCATTTATTTTGCTGTAAACATCGGATCGGAAACTCATTATGTTATTTTTTATTAATCTTATATTTGAGCTGTGGTCTGCGATTGCGTCACAATTCACAAATACCAGCGACATAACCTTTAGTGATCTTTTACGTCAGAAATAGTGAAGTAAACTTATTTAGTTAATGTTGTTAGTTTGAATGACGAGCGCTTTTTAGTGATGTGCTGGTGGTCGTTTATCACTTGAAGAGCGAGCGGCAAACGGCGGCGGCGGCGGCGGTGGCAAGATCATTACTCACCCGACACCTGTCGATAAAACTTACCTAGTTTTCGTTCATCGATAAATGTTCCAACACTATCTATCGGTAAAGGATACACCTGTGACCATACGACTTAGTATATTTTATTTTATCATCCGAATACTAAAAGTTTAGTATAATGTATCATTTATGGCAAAACAACATTTAAATTGTAACATTTATTTTTAACTTAATAGAATGTTGTAGTTTAATTCTACATAAGATTGAATCTCCTATGCGTCAGGTGTCGATGTAAAGGGCTACGTGTGCGGACATAAATTTACTTGAAGTGCGGCAACGGCTGCGGCCCGACTCGTGCGGCGACGCCAAAATATCAGTCACACGTCGACCCTACTTACCCACGATATATGAGTTCATATCTCTATGCGGCAATCTGTAACCGAAGGGACAATGGATGTACCTAAGTGTTGAATGTAAGGTGAATTGAATGTCTCTTTATATCTAGTCCCTTTCAGTATTTTTGTTGCTACAAGGTGTTTTATTTTTTTTAATACATAAAACTAGAGGTCACCGTTTCGTTTGTTCTTTCGTTCAACGTTCAATTTGTTCTTTCATTGCAGAATAGCTTTTGGGGATGAATATAATATTTCATCTCCATAAATTTTGTACAAGAAACTGCAGTGTTAGACAATTCACGCCGACCTGGCGTTGTCTATTCTAATATAATAAAGCGTAAACAAAGACTACTTCGTAGCCTAGGATGTCAGTAATCACAGCATATTTATGAATACTTTTTTCTTTAATAAAAAGTACTCCACTTACGATACCCTTTAAGCTATGTATTTTCACGACATTAAACTTAGGGGGTAAGTAAATTTAAAAAAATCCTTCATGTGGGAAGGGGACCAAAAACTACAAGCTGCCAATATTAATTAAACAAGGTTATTATGGTAATAGTTATTTTAACATTTTCAATTGAGAATTTAACAAATGCAATTAAATTCCAAGCAGATGAAGCCGCACGGGAACAGCTAGTAAATAATACAATTTTAAAGCGCCTGCTGTAATTCATTGCACTTTAAATGCGGCATGATTGCAAAAGATATGTTATAATTGCTGATATCCTACGCCACGAAGTAGTGTGTATTTGCTCTTAATTATATTAGTACAGATTATATTAAACAAAGTTACTTTTCGGAGCTGGTTTTCTACCACTAACTGTAAAGACGCGAGAACCTTTGTAATTGTGAATTTAAGCCATCGACGCGCTAAAGATGGAGCGCTATCGGCTCGTCTGGTGGCGAAGTAGTTCAATTGTCTAAATTAAAGAATTTGTCTTTTAATTTTTTAAATCTTGTTTTGAAACTGCCTCAAAATGACTTCATTAAGTAAACAATTACAGATTAAACGTTATCGGACACACTTTATGTTCTGGTTTGTGATTACAAATTTTATCTGATACGGATATCAACGACGCACAGAAATAGTCATAATAATATTGTCTACATGATAAGTAACATAAATGGTTTTTGTATTTACTTACGTCCAGGAAACACATCTGATTTGCCGATTGCTCATTTGCCATCCTATGGCAAAAAACTAAGTTGATTATTTTACAGTGCAGGTAAACTTATAATTAGACTTGGATTGTGTTCCATAAAAAGACTCTTGTTTAAGCAACTAAACGTCAGTAACTAGTTAGCAGTATACTGAATTGCAAGGATCTTAAATACGATATTTATTAGACGCTGTGTAGTCGTTTTATTAAACTGCTAATTATTGTTTCATGTGGACAGGTTTAATGTACAATGTTATCAAAGTTTATCATTGTGAATCGTTCTTATCTCATCGTAACAGTCTTTATGTCACATATTTGTCGGAACACACGCGCTGAAACATGTTTGCGATAGCTCTGATCCTTGTTGTACTCTGTGCGCTTTACTGGTACGGTACAAGAACCTTCAAATATTGGGAGAGTAAAGGAATCAAACATGACAAACCTGTACCATTCTTCGGCAACAGCTTGCCCGTATACCTAATGAAGAAGAGCATAACGCAAATGACTGCTGAACTTTACTGGAAATACCCAAAGGAAAAACTCGTGGGAAGTTACGGAGCCACAAATCCCGAATTAGTTGTAAGGGATCCAGACTTCGTGCGGCGAATTCTGGTAACCGACTTCTCGTATTTCTACCCGCGCGGCATCAACACTCATAAGACTGTGGTCGAGCCTCTGTTGAGAAATCTTTTTTTTGCTGATGGCGACCTGTGGAAATTACTGAGACAACGTCTAAGTCCAGCATTCACAAGCGGGAAACTTAAAGCCATGTTTCCGCTCATTGTGGAGCGTGCTGAGCGCCTGGTGGACAACGCGATCAACGCCCCACAGACGGGACGCGTCCTGGACTCTCGAGAACTGATGGCTCGCTACACCACGGACTTCATTGGGGCGTGTGGCTTCGGCCTTGACGCCGATTCCCTAAGTACTGAAGATTCCGCTTTCAGAAGACTCGGTGCTAAAATATTTCAAACTCGCTGGCAAGATATTCTTATTCAAATGTTGAAGGAAATGTTTCCTGAGACATGTAAACATCTAAAAATACTTGGAAAAGTAGAACAAGATGTAATTTCCCTGGTTAAGAGCATTATTGAAAACAGAAATTATGAGCCTTCTGATCGGAACGACTTTATCGACCTACTTCTTGAATGTCGCAGAAAAGGAAAAATGATAGGAGAATCTATAGAAAAAAGAAATGCTGACGGGAGTCCTCAAGAAGTATCGCTGGACATGGATGTATTTCTGATGGCCGCTCAAGTATTTGTATTCTTCGCTGCGGGTTTCGAAACATCCTCCTCCGCAACAAGCTTCACGTTACATCAGCTCGCATACCATCCTGAGATACAGAGAAAAGTGCAAGAAGAAATCGACACAATTTTGTCGAAACACAAAAACACGCTGTGCTATGACGCAGTAAATGAAATGAGTTATTTACATTGCGTTTTCAAAGAAGCGCAGCGAATGTTTCCTTCTTTAGGGTTTCTGATAAGGCAGTGTGCTCGGCGGTACACATTCCCAGAATCGGACCTCACAATAGACGAGGGTGTGACCATATTTATTCCTGTTCAGGCATTTCACTTGGACCCACAGTTTTTTGATGATCCATTAACGTTCCGGCCGGAAAGATTTTTTCATGAATTCTCTAACCCAATGACAAAATACGTATATTTGCCATTTGGTACAGGACCTCGAGCATGCGTAGGTAAGATATATTTTTTTAAGTAACAATTGAGTTCTCAAATAGTAAAAGTGAGAAATTATTAAATAACATATTTTATGTAAAATATAAGACACAAGTGTATAATGATCCGCAATATAACAAATTCTTTTCAATTCCAGGCGAGAGACTCGGTCTGATGCAGTCTCTGGCGGGTCTGGCGGCGGTGCTGTCGCGCTACTCGGTTGAACCCGCGCCGGAAACATTGCGCTATCCAAAGGTCGACCCTTCCTCAAACATAGTGCAGAGTATCAGTGGTGGTTTACCTTTGCTGTTCCGTCCGAGAGCAGCGAGAAATTGATAATCACCATTTCTATAATGTTTTCTAGACTTAACGAGCAAAAAAGCAAGTAATGTACATTTGTTTCAATTAGTTCCTTTTATTAATGTTTTATTTGACTGGATATTTTATTATACAGATTACCAGATTACCACCTTTCTACTACCTGACATCAAAAATACCTTATTAAAATCGTTTTATTTCTTCGTCGATGTTTCTGTCTATCCCCACCACAGCCAATCCCTTTAAACCTGTTTGTCTTAGTCTTGAAAGAAGTCGTTGCGTATAACGTATTTCAATAAGGTAGCGGTGACAATACTAAATTATAATTGGTACCAGACCGAGACAATGTTACTTGCTAGGCCCCTTCCTCAATTTAGACATAACATCGTACTCACAATGACCTGTGAAATCTTTTAGACTTTGTATCGCGATAATTTTAGTATTTAATCTACATGTTTACTACATTTTTAAATAATATTATGCAACATTTTTGTTTACATATTTATCAGTACGTTACGAAAATTGACTTTGTTTTGTAAGTAAATTGTAGACCTCTTCGCCATCACACCCTTTTCTTAGAAAGAACGAAATAAGAAAAATATGTAACTAAAACTTTTTTTTCAACTTTGATATCTGTAATTGTGTTTTTTTACACTAAGCAACTAAACGGATAAAATCCGAAGAATTAAAACCTTAAATTTCATTCAGAAGGTTTTCATGTTAAAATGAATTTAAATAGTTATTAGCATGAATCTCAAGTACCCAATTGTTTTCATTCAAAACATACGAAAAAATTGTTTGTAAAGGAAATCCTTAAACATGTTTTGAATAATCTTTTTTTTATTTTGTACAATGAAATACAATTCGAATATAACGGTATTTTAAATACGTTTTACAAAAAATTCATGGGCAAAAGCAATAAAAGGATAAAAATATCCGACTTTACAAATGTTGTGCCTCCGCAGTGACGTCATAAACACTCGTGAAGCTTTCCCGTTAATCTTATCTTGTTCTGATATTAGTTATCGAAAAAGTTGTTTAAGTTTTTTTTGTTATCAGTAGTCTTACTTAATCAAATTAAACAAAAGTACAGATTAAATTCGTATACATTTGTTATAAATTTTTTCATGTCATCATATAAGAAAAAGGGAGAAAACTATTTCAAGCGAATTTTTTTTTCATATTTATCGTCCCAAACCTACAGTTATGGTTTTAAATTAAATTCACGATTAAAACAGAGGAACGGTTCTGGTATAATACTAGCTTTCACTCGCGACTCTATTCGCGTGGAATTAAATAAAAACGAAAGTAAGTAGCCTGTGTTCTTCCAGACCAGACTATCCTCTACATCTACAGAACACATGATCAGAAACTTTTAGCCGTTTAGGCAACAAACATCTTTACATTCAAACTGTCGCTTTGATAACATAAAATCTTATTTTGTTATTTCGCGCCCGCGCCCGCACTCGCTCCCGCGCCCTCTACTCAACGTGAACAGGCATTTCCAACTTAATATTCGAGTTTCCATATAATGACAAGGAAAACCCAACGCGACTTAAAGTGCTTGATACCACAAGCAAGTTTGCACACAAATTTCACACGTAAAAGTATTTTATTTTATTTTGAATGTGAAATTAATTTTGGTATTTAAAGAGAAAAGTAAGCAGTGTTTAAGTGATTTAGAACGAGTATGATGACATAGAGCACCATCTCACAATAAAATAAAGACTAAGGTAATATATACAGAGTGTCCGGAGAAGATGTAGACCACGAAGCACCATTAATTAGTTGATCTGTAATATAAGGGTTTAACCTAACTTACTGTTTTATGACTAAACCGTTTGAAAATTAAGTTTTTACCAGAAAAGAAGAGTCTTTCAAATTAAATTCTGAATCCACGGATAAAATGAACGATTGCGGCAGTTGCAAAAATAAAATCAACTATTGTTTTAATATTCGTTGATTTTACAATAAAGGTTTCTTCTTCAAAAATGTACAAACGAATACACACACACAGTTTCAATATAAATAAAATATGTTAATAACTTTTGATATATAATCATTATCAGGCTAAGGTTGTTCACACCTGAACGTAGGCCTCCCCATCTATTTGGACAATGCTCGGTTCTATTCTGCCCGCATCCAGTATACTCCCGCAACCTTGGCAACGTTGGTCCACCTTCCCAACTCACGGCTCTATCAGCCGTCCGTTTTGCGAGCAATATGGCGGACCCATAATCACTTAACTCTGGTTCTACGGATCGCATGGTTCCTGACGTAATCTCGCAGAGAGACTCCGAGCATTAGCCCTCGTCATTGCCCTTTGAGTGAATTTGAGCCGCGTATTATTGCCCGCGTAGAACGGCCTCGTTTATATACCGTACGTCATTGCAGGCAACACACACAAGTCAAGGACTTTTATCATGACTTATTTGCATAAATGTAAAATAGTTATTAAACTTTGCAGTAAATCTTAAAAAGTGGTATGTCGAGTTAAATTGTCATATTTTTAACCAAATCGTAAAATATGTTTAGCAATTAAGGCTAAAAATTTATCAAACATCCATTCATTAAAACTCTCCCATTTCCCATTCCAGGCATGGTACATGTACATACACAACAATAATGTTAGTAACTTTCGCCCGTGACTCTATTCGATTCAAATTTAAAAAAAAGTAAGGAGCCTATGTGACTTGAAGATGTAACCATTTTATCTAGATTAAGAGCGGGTACTTTGACTAAACTATCGCACACGGCGATTGTTTCGTACCCAATTCAACTGTCTAATTGCATAGCTAAAAACCGAGTAGTGTGCGCACCTCCGTATAAGCTCATAGGAATCAAAGTAAGACTAAACAGTCGTGCGATAGTTTAGTTTCAAGTGTGCACACGCTCTCTTTCTCCTGCCGTGTGCATTAGGTAATAGCTACATATAGATTTGTTATCATTATTATTGACTGCAATAGTTCTTATCATTTCTCTATCGGTCTGTGTTAAATATATAAATTTCTGATTAATTAACATATTCGCGTAAGTTAACGGAATCATGTTAGCCGTAGCTCTTATAGTCGTGGCCGTTGTCGCCGTGTACCTGTATGGTACAAGGACTTTCAAATATTGGGAGAAGAAAGGAATCAAACATGACAAGCCCTTTCCGTTCTTCGGCAACAACTGGCCGATGTACTCCAGAATGAAGAGCATGACAGAAGTTGCTACTGAACTGTACTGGAAATATCCGAAGGAAAAAATTGTAGGCTTCTATCGAGCAAACCAACCGGAACTGTTGATAAGAGACCCAGAGCTTGTGAAGAAAATTCTTGTGACAGACTTCGGCTATTTCAATTTGAGGGGCTTAAATACTCATAAAACTGTTTTAGAGCCAATTTTAAGTAATTTATTCTTTGCTGATGGTGACGTTTGGAAGTTATTGCGCCAACGTATGACGCCTGCATTTACAAGCGGAAAGCTGAAGGCGATGTTTCCACTGATTATAGAAAAAGCCGAGAGGTTACAGAATAACGCAATAAATGTACCACCAACAGGAGGAGTCCTGGACGCTCGTGACATATTGGCGCGGTACACTACTGACTTCATCGGAGCTGTCGGGTTCGGTCTAGATTCAGATTCATTGAGCGAGGAGGATTCAGCTTTTAGAAAACTCGGCGTGGAAATTTTTAAATTTGACGTTAGTCAACTAATAACACAAATGCTGAAAGAAATGTTTCCTGAAACTTTCAAGCACTTAAAAATTATAAAAAAAATAGAAAATGATGTATTCGCTCTTGTGCGGAGCATATTGCAAAAGAGAGGTTATAAGCCAAGTGGTAGAAACGATTTCATTGACCTACTAATAGAATGTAAGAATAAAGGCAACATGGTGGGAGAATCTATCGAATTGACAAACGCTGATGGTACACCTAAAGAAGTATCGATAGAACTGTCTGAAGCTCTAATGGTTGCTCAAGTGTTTGTGTTCTTTGCTGCTGGCTTCGAGACCTCCGCTTCTTCTACAAGTTATACTCTACATGAACTGGCTTATCATCCAGAAGAGCAACTAAAAGTGCAAGAAGAAATCGACAGGGTTTTATCAAAGTACGATAATAAATTATGCTATGACGCGATCTATGAAATGAGTTATTTGCGATGCGCTTTTAAAGAAAGTATCCGAATGTTTCCTTCCTTAGGTCACTTGGTAAGGAAGTGTGCTCGGAAGTACAAATTCCCAAACATGGACCTAACAATAGACGAGGGGGTCTCGATACTGATTCCAGTGCAAGCTATGCACAAAGATCCTCAATTTTTTGAGGACCCCGATAAGTACCGGCCTGAACGCTTTCTGACTGACTTCATCAATCCAATGACGAAGCACATATATTTGCCTTTTGGTGAAGGTCCTCGAGCATGCATTGGTAAGTTGATTTTCAACATAGATATTAAATACAATATTTTTGTATTACTTAATTGTTAAGAATATAAATGAACTTTTACCTCCTAATCTTAACATTGGTAAAGTTCGCAACGACTTTAGCACGAGTTGGGAAAATGAGGATGCAATAAGACATTTTAAATATTTGCAGGTGAGAGACTCGGTCTGATGCAGTCTCTGGCGGGTCTGGCGGCGGTGCTGTCGCGCTACTCGGTTGAACCCGCGCCGGAAACTCTGCGCCACCCAAAAGTGGATCCCACATCAAATATAGTGCAGTCCATCGTCGGTGGTATACCTTTGTTGTTCCGTCCGAGGAGCCAGTATCATAAGAATTAACCACTCAGAAGATTGTTGTTTTACTTCGATGTTGAAAATCTTGTCGACACCAGTATAAATATTATGTAAATAAATACTACGGTTGTGGGAACTAAATTTGTTAACTTTTTTTATTTCCAACTTATTGATTTTCGTGAAACCCCATTTATGAGAACTTCGACTTTAAATATTTATTTGAGGCTAAAGAAACGTTTTGTTTGACGAGTTTCCCTCGAATCGGCATTTCAGTTTTTTAATGTACTGTATACTAGCTATTGTTCGCGGCATCGTCCGAAATATACGTTTTAATAAACATAGCCTATGTAACTAAGTGATAACCTAGCTAGTGGTGAATTTGTTAAATCGGCCCCGTAGTTTGTGGGTTATTTCAATACATACAAAAATAAAAATCTTATTATAATATTAGTATAGTTATAGATTGACTGCCTGATATCTTGGCGGGTCTAAACATCATACGTGTTATTTCGCAGAACACATTTTCAAATTTGGCGGGGTTTAAGGGATGCACTGCGCAGCGCGTCGATGTCCTTGGCTCGCCAAGATATTTGATATGGATTAAAGGTACCTACTTACATGATGACTGAACCGCAATCAATCTACCATATCACCTGTCGATCGCGTAATATGTTGTCCGGCTTATTAGCTACATCTCTTTGTTATTACTTACTTTTATCATTAGGTTATCTCTAAGAGTTTGGTAACACAGTGGTCGAGCCCGCTTTAACATCGTACAGACGACAGGCGTGAAGTGGGAGAAATCCCGCGTTTCGTTTGATGACTGTGATGCCGGAGTACCGACTTTAAAGTTCAAATGCTATACATAATTTTCCTATAAACGAGAAAATCAGTAAACTGGTTTTTTATTTTTTTAATTCCATTTATATTTCCTGCACTAGATTAAAATTTTTTCTGTAGAATGTAATGTTTTATTGAAAGAAGGTAAAAATTTTAGTTTTTACACTTGTTTGAAAAATTTTAACTACGTCGCTTCCTACCCATTGAACTTTTAACAAGTGACAATGGACAAATATCTCTTCTTTTATTACAATTTCAAGGTATTGTTATAAAATATCCTGAGATTGCAACGAATTATGGCATATCTACTAACGAGTGAAATTTTAACCTTTTGTCTTTATTACGAAGTTACCTCCAATCAAACATCCATACATCTAAACTTTCACATTTATAAGATTAGGTAAGATAGCTGATCCCGAGCGGCTTCATTCACATGACATCATGAACATGACATCACCACATGACATCATGATATCAAAATACCTATTATAAAGTTTCCATTATATTGTTGACATTGCGTACAACTTTCAATTGCAAATCTCAATATTAAAATGTTTATATGACAACAAAGGCCTTTACAACTGGTTAACAATTACCCTTACCATTGCAATCTTGCTTCTTTCTTTTTATTGGTTTGTAGTTTTTGTTTCTGACTCGAAAGACACTTGTTTTCTGTTTATACTCTCTAAATAAAATAGCGTGAAGTGTATAAGCCTATAGCGTGTCGTATGTGTAGGGCTTTTTTTTTGGCGGCTCTATGCCGCCCTCTCGTTTCCCCTAACATATTTGTGAGAAAGGGACGTTGGGTGCAGGTGGAAACTCTTTATTTATTAGTTTTTTCTCTTTCAAATATTTTTACTAATAAAAATAACATGAATAAAGTATGAAGTGAAATTAGTATTAGTCTGAAATGTGATTAGATAAGGTTACATTTTATCAGGGCGCAGCGCTATCTGTTAGCAAATAGTTCAAACCACATGTCAACATACTTTGTTTTAAAAATAATTAGGGAAATGGCCGATAGATGTCCTGAAATAATATAATATAATTGGTGACTTCGAAGTATCTGATCTGATCAATGTAACCATTCCTATATTTATATAGATATAGGGAAAAGTACTTTATTTTATTATATTGATTTTATTTATATCACTAATAACAGGAGTTTATAACATTGTTGGAAAATGTTCTATGATATGTCAATTGTTACTCGTGCGCAGAAGCTTTGCCGGTCGCTTGATATTCTTCTATCTTTGCTTTAGCTATCCACAAAACATCTTAATTTTTTTGGTTTTTGTGATGATCGCTTCTCCGTATAATATATCCATATCGTACTAACCATTTTCTTCACAATTTCTCCACTACTGGCGCTACTTTCGAACTTCCACTGATATTATCTCTTCCTCTTATTCTTAAATTTATCTCTTTTTGTCACACCATATATGCATCTTAACATACACATCTCGCTGACGCTGCCCACACACGATAAACAAATTATAATTTACGATAAAAATTATAATTTCTGTGACATCTAGGATGCATCTCAGGTGCTGTTTCATGAATAAATTTACTTCTTTATTTGTACTCACATAAGGTATTCATCATGTTGGCGGCTGCTCTGATACTCGTGGTGCTCGTCGCCCTGTACCTGCACGGTACAAAAACATTCAGATATTGGGAGAAGAGAGGAATCAAATATGAAAAACCCGTGCCATTTATAGGCACCTACTTACCGGTGATGTTCAGAGTGAAGAGCATGGCACAACTAGCTGTTGACTTGTACTGGAAATATCCCAACAAAAGAGTCGTAGGTTGCTATAGACTAATGCGACCGGAACTAGTGGTTAGAGATCCAGTACTTGTAAAACAAATTCTTGTAACAGATTTCGTCTATTTTAATGAAAGAGGTTTCAACACACATAAAACTTACATAGAACCACTATCGAAAAATCTGTTCTTCATTGATGGTGACATTTGGAAGCTCTTACGACAACGCATGACGCCCGCATTTACAAGTGGAAAGATAAGAGCGATGTTTCCACTTATCGTAGAAAGAGCTGAGCGGTTACAGAACAATGCAATAAATGTACCGTCAACTGGAGGAGTGCTGGACGCGCGGGAAATAATGGCGCGCTACACTACCGACTTCATCGGAGCTGTCGGGTTCGGTCTAGATTCAAATTCACTCATTGAAGAAGACTCAGCATTTAGAAAACTCGGTGCTGAAATTTTCAAGTTTACCATTAGTCAAGCAGCAAAACAATTGCTCAAGGAGTTTTTTCCTGAAACATTCAAAAACATAAAAATAATGTCGAAAATAGAAGATGATGTATTCGTACTAGTACGAAATATACTTCAAAAAAGAAACAACAAACCGAGTGGAAGAAATGACTTTATCGACCTATTGCTTGAATGCAAGGAAAGGGGAAACATGGTAGGAGATTCTATAGAAATGACAAACGCTGATGGTACACCTAAAGAAGTATCGATAGAACTATCAGAAGCTCTAATGGTTGCTCAAGTGTTTGTGTTCTTTGCTGCTGGCTTCGAGACATCTGCTTCCTCTACAAGTTATACTCTACATGAACTGGCTTATCATCCAGAAGAGCTAGTAAAAGTACAACAGGAAATCGATAGAGTTTTAGCAAACTACAACTATAAGCTATGTTATGATGCAATTTATGAAATGAATTATTTGCAATGCGCTTTTAAAGAAGGAATCCGTATTATGCCATCGTTAGGTTACTTGCAAAGAAAATGTGCTCGTCGATACACATTTAAAGATTTGGACCTGTCAATAGACGAAGGGGTTTCGATAGTAATTCCTCTACAAGCTATGCACAAAGACCCCGCATATTTTTACGATCCAGATTCATTCCGGCCGGAGCGTTTCCAGACAGACTTTATCAACCCTATGACGAAACAAATCTTTTTGCCCTTTGGGGACGGCCCTCGAGCATGCATTGGTAAGTTAACACTAAAATGTACTACTGATTTCTGTTTTAAATTTTGCAGTCATCTTAATTCTGTGTGGTGTCCGCCAGAGTGAAATTGGCCGTGTGGTTTCAGACAAAGTAGTATCAGTGGTTTGCTATCCGGACACTTGCATTTTTGCGTGCCGGCGACTCAACTTTGGTCTTTGTCGCTTTATGGTAGTTATAAAAAATAAAGTAGTTTATAAAAATTGTAGGATTGGCAAATGAATTCCGGGGCATATAACAAAAAAACGCGACCCAACGTAAAATGCCAAAAAGATCGAATATTTAATTTTGCTAGCTATTTGGTCTTGAAATCGATAGATGATCGTTTTAACATGGAATTGATGGCATGAAACTAGCAAAAACTTGACTGGTTACAAAAACGAAAAAAAACATTTGTTACCTAACTGGTTAGGTAAATTTAGTTAGGTAAATGGAGCAAGCCGTTATTTCCGCAACTTCACGGCTAATACGTATTTTTCTGGCAGTGCATTAAAATTTGATTGAGCTTGGATTTGCGTAGAAAAAATTAATCACCAATACCTTAAAAACCATTTTCTGGCATTGTTATGATTTATGGTATGTCTATAAATGTTTAAAACTTATAGTAGCTAGGCCTTTTTTATAAAGTACAGATTCTAAAACATTTTTTTAATTATTTCAGGTGAGCGATTGGGTAAAATGCAGTCTCTGGCGGGTCTAGCGGCGGTGCTGTCGCGCTACTCGGTTGAACCCGCGCCGGAATCGTTGCGCCATCCAAAAATTGATCCCACATCGAATATAGTGCAGGCCGTCATCGGTGGTATACCTTTGTTGTTCCGTCCAAGGACTGCGTAACAGCGCCTAATGCCAGTTATAAGAAATTTGTCAAATTATGTTTTCACCAAGTAATCTAGAATGAAAATAGGTGTAAATATAAGTATTCTTATTACTTTTCTAGAAAAAGAACTTAAAACCGATGTAAAAAAAACTACAAAGTCTCATCAAGTTGTGTGCGAGCATACAAAGGTTATTTTTTATTTTGATAAGGCGGCATACGAGCGATCGGCCACCTGTTATTTCCAAAAAAGCGAAGTGACCGCTACTCATAGATATCCGCAATTACAGATGCGTTACCTTCCCATCCTTTCCTTATAAGAAAAGAAAAGAAAAGAAACGGAAGGGAAAGGGACTTAAATTAGGCTTCCGTAAACTTCTTTTCAGGATAGATCACCATTCTAAGTGTGAAATCACACTTTTCATAAACATGCAACAAACTCTTATCTAAGATAACGACATGACTACAAACAGTCAAAGTCCATATTCCAAACACTGGACTTTGTCCCTTCGTATCTATTATCTACAGTTTAATTTATTTCGCAATGTTTTTTACATTTTTCGTAATAAAGATATTGACATGATGAGTACTATTTTATTATACCTGATTCACAAAAACAAGTGACGATTAATTTATCAAGTGTTCATACAGTGGTAGACCCCCTAATGCATCAACGCACGAATAGGTCGGCTCACCTGGTGGGATACCATGGCCACAGAGCAGACAAGCGTGAAGTGGGAGCAATTCCGTGTTTCGTCTGATGAGTGTGGTGCCGGAAGCCCAACTTAAGTCCATTTTCCTTCCCACCGTTTTTCTTATAAGTATATGATGGGGAACGTGGATTTAACGGTGGAGGAGACGCATACGAAACATCCTCTTTATGAGCGTCTTCTCCTCCGTCGATTCTGGATAGGCAACGGATACGCTATTGCGAATGTCTATAGGTAGTGATCTGCGTTATTTTGGCGGTTTCAGGTGTCCGCTTACTCGTTTGCCACCTAGTAATATGTAAAATCTTCTTCTTCTTCGTTTCTTCATTGCTGAAGGTCTTGTTTGCCCTGGTAAGCCTTTACCGAGTCAACGACCAGCTGCCTCCACGCCGCCCTATCTTCGGCCCGTCTCAGAGTAGTCGGGATGTTGAGTCCCAGTATGAACTGAACCTGAACCGTGATTTTGCCCTCGATCTTTCCAACCACTATTAGTTTATCCAAATTGTCAGGTTCTTTACAGACAATATGGCCGAAGTATCCCAGAACTCGTCAGTAGCATGTTGTGGATAATCTGGTAGGCGTTTTTAATTGATTTTTAATGTTATATATAAAATAAGTGTTCAGTACGTTTAAAGGTATAAACAATCTTATGAACTTATAATTCAATTGTTAGTTACAACGTTATTTGGTAATTGTAATAACAATAAACCCTTAAGTAATGTGAAGTACGAAGCTTGACACGGTTACTTCTTGTCTTATACGATCTCATGATTCTACTGGCATGTGTGTATGCATTTTACAAATGCGAGATCGCAGTTTTTTTTTATTTATGTAATTTTTTATCAATAAAATGTTCTCGCTTATAAGTATTATTATTTTAACTTAAGGGGTATAACATTGTTTAAGCTAGCATTCTCAGTTAAAGAGATCTTTGGGTTTTTTATGTTTTAAGTGACCCGGATGCAATGCTTTTTAATGTGTTAGTAAGATTAGTAATATTTGAAAAATTAAAAAAAAATACCAAGTAAATAGATTATAATATCTATTTATGTAATCTTGGATTATGATAAAACACCGAAGATAAGAAAGTTTGTCAAAATATAAAAGTACAGGTACAAAGGTACGCTTTTACTTACGTAAACATGATATATTTATGACATGTTATTATTCATTGGGAAATTCAATATCATTTATCACGACCTTATCATACTTACTTCGATCTCAAAGATCAATAGATATTACTTCTATGAGTATAGCAATGAAGGATGACATACAACTACAAATTCAACTGTTTGCACCGTCATATCTCTGAAACGGTACTCCTTAGAATAAACATACAGGGTGGTTTTGTAGATAACCACCGACCCGCCCTGTCTTCGCCCGGGTGACAAACATTATGCTATATCTGATATATTTTCTGTCATATTAGTACATTTTACGTTGATGTCCCGTTGATTGAGTAGTAAATATGCTGTAAGACAGTCTCGACTTCGACATTCGAGCATTTTTTCTGGTTACGCTCTTTGCTTGTGATGTCAATATCTGCTAAACTATTAGTCAGATTTAATAACTAACATATTTAGGTAAGCATTGACATTAGAAGGAAAAAAATAATTTAACGAAAATATTACAACAAAAAAAATTGAGATTATTCGTTATGTACAAAAATGTAAATGTTTCCTCTTACGATTTATTTTTTAGGATATTCACCTATGAATATTTTTTCAAATGCGGGAATGTGGATAAAAGAGAACTGTTACGGGTTCTCATAATAATGGTATTCCGTCTATCCCCATCGATGTTTAGCTTTTTGAAAGTGTCCCATTATACCTAACTGTTATACTCTACATAACTTAGAAATAATAGTTACAAAAACAACGTTTGTTTAATTTTCTAAATTTATTTATTGACAGATTACTTATAAAAAATTAGCGCTACAGAAAACTTTATACAATAAACCATACCCTATCATACCACATACATTATATATAAAAAAACGGTGAAACCGTTTTGAGAAACGTTGTTACATGAGGCGCTGTTACGAAATCCTCGGACGGAACAATAAAGGTATTCCACCGATGACGGACTGCACTACATTCGATGTGGGATCAATCTTTGGATGGCGCAACGATTCCGGCGCGGGTTCAATCGAGTAGCGCGACAGCACCGCCGCCAGACCCGCCAGAGACTGCATTTTACCTAAACGCTCACCTAAAATTAAAAAAACGGTTAAGTCTTTCAATAGTTATAAAAATATTTAGATATTTACTTAATTAGACATTTTATAACAAAAAATATTATATTAAACTCACCAATGCAGGCTCGAGGACCATCACCAAAGGGCAAAAATACATGTTTAGTCATTGGATTTATGAAGTCAGTCTGGAAACGTTCCGGCCGGAAAGAATCCGGATCGTCAAAGTAGGCGGGGTCTTTGTGCATGGCTTGTAGAGGAATCTTTATGGTCACTCCCTCGTCTATTGTCAAGTCCAAATCTTTGAATGTGTATCGACGAGCACATTTCCTTTGCAAGTAACCTAACGATGGCATCATGCGAATACCTTCATTAAAAGCGCATTGTAAATAAGTCATCTCATTGACCGCATCATAAGATAACTTATTGTTGTGCTTTGCCAAAACTCTATCGATTTCCTGTTGTACTTTTACTTGCTCTTTTGGATTATAAGCCAGTTCATGTAGAGTATAACTTGTAGAGGAAGCAGATGTCTCGAAGCCAGCAGCAAAGAACACAAACACTTGAGCAACCATAAGTGCTTCAGTTAGTGCTATCGATACTTGTTCAGGTGTGCCATCAGGTTTTGTCAACTCTACCGAATCTCCCACCATGTTGCCCTTTTCCTTACATTCAAGCAATAGATCGATAAAGTCATTTCTTCCACTCGGTTTGTTGTTTCTTTTTTGAAGTATGTTGCGTACCAGTGCAAATACATCATCTTCTACTTTTGCCATTATTTTTAAATGTTTAAACGTTTCAGGAAATACTTCCTTGAGCAATTGTCTCAATAGTTGATTAACGCTAAACTTGAAAATTTCAGCACCGAGTTTTCTAAAGGCTGAATCTTCTTCAACGAGAGAGTTTGAATCGATGCCGAACCCGACCGCTCCGATGAAGTCAGTAGTGTAGCGCGCCATTATTTCCCGCGCGTCCAGGACTCCACCAGTTGGCGGTACATTTATTGCGTTGTTTTGTAAGCGCTCAGCTCGTTCTACGATAAGTGGAAACATCGCTCTTAGCTTTCCACTTGTAAATGCGGGTGTCATGCGTTGTCGTAAGAGCTTCCAAATGTCACCATCAATAAAGAACAGATTTTTCGATAGGGGTTCTATAGCAGTTTTGTGCGTGTTTAAACCCCTTATATTAAAAAAGACAAAGTCTGTTACAAGAATCTGTTTCACAAGTTCTGGATCTCTAATCAATAGCTCCGGATGCGTTAGTCGAAAGCTGCCTACGACTCTCTCGTTAGGATATTTCCAGTACAATTTAGCGGCTATTTGGGTCATGCTCTTCGATCTAAAGAACACCGGTGAGAAGTTGCCGAAAAATGGTTTAGGCGTTTCATATTTGATTCCTCTCTTCTCCCAATATCTGAATGTTCTCGTACCGTACAGGTACACGGCGACAAGCACCACCAGTATCAAAGCCACGGCCAACATGATGTCACTGGACTATGTGAGTGCGGAAAAAAGTCGGACATTTATATATGATAAAGCAATTGATAAGAACTTTAGATGTGACAAAAATGATAAGAATTTAACAATTAAATCTTAGTGAGTAAGAATATATATTCACAACTATTTTTGAAAAATGCTTTGATAACGTTAAGAAAAATAGTTTAAAAAGAAAAAGACTTCGTTTGCCTTGAGAAAGAAGAGCCTAACAGAAAAAATAGTAAGTAGTAAGAATACATAGACTGTATTCTTCCAAAATATGTTCTACATTTGCGCCAAACTTCAGCGAGATTGGTTCAGATAATTAATTATTTACGGCTTACTCACGTATACTTTTCTTTTTCCGGTGACGGCACCGACCGCACAGACCCTGCGGGGGTCCTTCTTCAGGGCGAGGGTTAAGTATGTATCGCGTTCGCGTCGCGCCTCGCACTGAGTAGTGTAGTATACGTGAATAAGCCGTAAATAATTAATTATAAAATGTCTCACGAAAGTTTAAATAATTTAATTGGTTCAGATGTTTGGGAGATACATAATAACATACATCCATCCATTCATCTAAACTTTCTCATTTATAGTATTATATACTAGTATAGTATTATTACTGCTAGAGTTATTTGAAGGACGAAATTCCGGTGCGCCGACCCTATGGGAGTAAGATAAGGTAGAGGAGTATACGAGTAATATTGTATTATTCGGGTTATTAGTAAGATAAAAGAACGTATATTACTTTTGATTAGAGTAGCCATTTATAGTATTTTACGACATCTATCGGTGATATCCATAATCGTTTTTATTAAAACGAATTTGTTAATGTGGTTCAGACTATCTACTAATTAATAGATAGCGCTGCAGTCTCTTGATATATTATACTTATACTTATACTAATGTAATAATCGCATCGCAAGACGAAAATCTGAGATTTTAGCATCGGAGAGAGAGAGAGGGAGAGAGAGAAGGAGAGGGAGAGCAAGTACACATTTTAGCCACTGTCATTGAACATTATTTTGAATTCTAAAGCAATGGCTTTAAAGCTCAGTTTCAAATATTCTTAGATTCATATATGTTTTAGAATAATAATAATTTGAAATATTTAACCTTGACATCGAATTCGTTGCATTATTTTGTGAAAATTGTTTAGTGAGTCGAAACGCAGTAGAAAGTTCGACCTAATTGGCTCCGCAAATAAAAAATAAGGAACTTTTGTTGTTCAATTGTATTATTAATAAAAATTCTTACCAATATTATAAATGCGAAAGTTTAGATGGATGGATGTTTGTTAGAGTTTGTACCCTAAAGTGCAGTACGGACCTCGATAGATGTATAGTATAGTCTAGAAGAACCTATATGGTACCTGCTTTTTTTTAAATTCTTCGCGTACGGAGTCGCGGGAGAAAGCTAGTCTAGAAATAATGTTCGACATATTATTACAATAATAAAACAAGCTCGTTCTCTCTCGTTCTCGCTTGCAAAATACAAAAAAAAATTAACATTCTCTAAAACTTGCAATTGCAAATGTTAAAAATTCAAATGCAAAAGGCAACCTTACTTCTCTGCTGCTATTGACTTGTAGTTTTATCTCTTTCTCGCAGAGCAGTTTATTCCATTTCTTTTTTTAAATAATACCTAGTACACTTTTGTTAATTGACTAATATTTTCTTTAACCATGCCAACTAAGCTCGAGGTTTACAATAGTCGAATGGCAAGACAGACGTGAAGTGGGAGCAATTCTCCGTTTCGTCTGACGAGTGTGCGCACCGGAGACCTAATATTAGACCCATTACCTTATAAGAATTGGATAGGAAGGGAAAGTGACTGTGGAGTGAGTTATGGTGCAGGAGACGCATAGGAAATATCCTCTTCATGTGTGCCTTTCTCCGTCAATTAAGGGTAGGCAGCGCTCTGTAATTGCGGATTTTTATAGGCAGCGGTTGCTTTGGCTTTTCGGAGAATTTAGGTGGTCGCTCGCTCGTTTGCCACGTTATAATATAAAAAAAAAGATAGTTCGACACTAATCTCTTAAAACATATCAATTTGTTCACGTTATTATTTTTGGTTTTCACCCCTTTGACGCCGAATTACCTCACGCAACCACTGTCACTGTGCTAACTAAAATGAATCACTTTTAGATTTAATAAGAAACTGATAATGAACGTAACAAAAGAATAAAAGTATTAAAGTTATATGACACGCAGTTTTACGGCGGCCCTTATTCAGTTAACTCAGTAACAATACTAATGTTTTTCCATAAAATAGTTTAAGAACACTAACCGTACTAACAAATTTATACCTAATTTTTTAATTTCTACAATTTTTGCCATTATCAGTATATTAAATGATTATTTCACATTTTGTTATTTTTTTTTACACGTGGTAATTGTAAAAACTTTTGTATTATGTTATAAGGAAAATAAAGCTATCTTTATCTTTATCTTTTATTTCACGCAGTTGATATGAAATCGAATCGTCATTGCTCAAAGTGCAATGAACAGGTTGCGACACGATCGAGTAATAACGCGTCAGTCGTCAGTCGTCACGTAGTTTGTATAGTTCCTTTCAAATATCTTGGCGGCGCAAGGACATCGGCGCTTCGCGCCGCGCAATACCCTCCCCTCGCGTCTCCCTTTGCTCCGCTACATCTAAAATTATGTACCGCTAAGCGACTCAGGCGCGTTTCAGAGCCGTCAAGATATCTGAAAACTACTCTACAATATGTAATGACTTTATTCAAATTACACGAATAGGAATTTAACATTTTTGAGCGCTTTATAGGGAAAATACATCAACTAAAACATTTCTTTCAATTACAAGTTATAGGTATACACAATTAGTAAGATTGAATACCAAATAAAATACAATGCATCAAATTGTAATTTGTTAGGTGAAACTTTACAAACTTAAAGGTAAAGTAAATTTCTAACATCGTTTAGATATTCTATTTATGAAGTATAGATGCCAAGCAATCTACTTAATTCTCTGCCGAAACAACAAGGGCAAGCCGCCTACGATAGACTGGACCACGTTCGATGTTGGGTTTACCACGGGGTATCGTTTGGTTTCCGGCGCGGGTTCTACCGAGTAGCGCGAGAGCACTGCCGCTAGACCCGCCAAAGACTGCATCTTACCCAGACGTTCACCTGGAACAATAAAGATGATTTTATAGATCTCTGGTACTCCTTCCAATGGTCTTACTTCTGCATTTAAGTATATTGTGCTTAAACAACTCAACACCTTGATTATTTATAACTATGTAGATCGGTATGCACGTAATTTTTTGTTCCGTATCATTTTTAGTTGATGTTCTCGACAGATATATCTAAAAAATATCAAGAAGCAAGATTTATATCTAACTTACCAATGCATGCTCGAGGACCTTCACCGAAAGGCAAATATATGTGCTTCGTCATTGGATTGATGAAGTCAGTTAGAAAGCGTTCAGGTTTAAACTCTTCGGGGTCCTCAAAGTATTGAGGATCTTTGTGCATAGCTTGCACAGGAATCAGTATCGAGACCCCCTCGTCTATTGTTAGGTCCATGTCTGGGAATTTGTATTTATGAGCGCATTTCCTCACTAAGTGACCCAGCGAAGGATACATCCTCATACCTTCTTTAAAAGCGCATTCTAGATAGTTCATTTCATAGACTGCATCATAGCTTAGTTTATTATTATACTTCGCTAAAACTCTATCGATTTCTTCTTGGACTTTAATCTGTTCTTTCGGATGATATGCCAGTTGATGTAAGGTGAAGCTTGTGGACGAGGAGGAGGTTTCGAAACCCGCAGCGAAAAATACAAATACTTGTGCAACCATAAGAACATCAGTCAGCTCTATGGACACTTCTTCCGGTGTGCCATCAGGTTTGGTTTTTTCAATAGATTGTCCGGTCATATCTCCCTTTTTTCTACATTCAAGGAGAAGATCCACAAAGTCGTTTCTACCGCATGGTTCATAATTTCTTTCTTGAAATATACTTTTTACAAAAGCAATAACATCGCTTTCCATCTTACGCATTATCTTTAAATGCTTGAATGTTTCAGGAAACATCTCCTTCAGCATTTGCGTTATAACCTGACTAACCTCAAAAGTAAAAGTTTGCACTCCGAGTTTTCTAAAATAAGAATCTTCTATACTAAGTGAGTCTGCATCAAGACCGAATCCGACCGCTCCGATGAAGTCAGTGGTATATCGCGCCATCAAGTCCCGAGCATCCAGCACTCGGCCTGTAGGCGGGGCGTTGATTGCGTGGTTCTGCATGCGCTCCGCTCGTTCCACTACCAGGGGGAACATCGCTTTAAGTTTTCCGCTAGTGAATGCCGGCGTGAGGCGTTGTCGTAATAACTTCCAAACGTCGCCATCAGCAAAGAACAAATTCCTTGCTAACGGTTCTAGGACAGTTTTATGCGTGTTGATACCCCGCAGATGGAAATAGCTGAAATCTGTAATGAGAATGCGCTTCACTATTTCCGCATCCCTTATTACTAATTCTGGAACTGACGCTCTATAGAATCCTATGACTTTCTCCTTCGGATACTTCCAGTAAAGTTCAACAGCTATTTGTGTCATGCTCTTCGTTCTGGTATACATGCGATAATTGTTGCCGAAAAATGGTATAGGTTTATCATGTTTGATTCCTCTCTTCTCCCAATATCTGAATGTTCTCGTACCGTACAGGTAGAGGGCGACGAGCACCAGTAGTGTTAGAGCTACTGCTAACATGGTTCAGTACCATATACAAATTACCAATTAATCATAAAACCGTAAATTTATATGTAAAATAAAGAGCGATAAGATAATTACGATAAAATTTTAGATTTCTCTATAACAATTTGTTTTTGTCGTCAATACTTTTAACCTTTGGCTTTATTTGTAACTGATATAAGCACAAGTTATGTTTGTCAACAACATCTCTGTTTTCTATTTTAATTTAACATGTACAGTCAGCTGCAAAAATATGCATTGTTTTACAAACCTTCAAAAACTCTGTTAGGATTTCGGTTTCAAAACAATGGAAGCACTAGTCCGTCCATATCATATAGTTTCGTCTGGGAATACATGTTATTGGCGAAAATGTGCATCCGTATTTTAGAAACCAAATGCTTACAAATGTTTTGTAGACGAAGACATAATTGTGTAGTTGACTGTCCATGTTTAAACTCAGTATATTTTCATACCATTTAAGTCGTGAGTTGTATAAATCTGGACGATTTAAGTCCATCTCGGCAGGCCGTGACCAACATGCCTCTGATTTTCGCGCCATAAATTTTCTTTTGTCTTTGTTATTTTCTTTTCTTCACCTTTCAACAAGTCCAAACTTAATTTTTTAAAACACCTTTCAACAACTCCAAATTTAATCCCATCAGGTGGTATCCAAAGCACATTTTAAAATAGAGAATAAGCAATAATAACAATACGATGACGTCAAAAGAATTTTATCAGGCAAATACGTCAGGAGAAGTAAAACAAGTTCAAGATTAAATGGCGTTTGTTCACTAATGATGAAAAGGTACAAACATTTTCAAAATTTTTGGCGGCTGACCTTGATCTGCACTGAGCAGGGCGTCACCGCGCATTTCGTTACGCCCCTGTACAGCTAAAACTATGTTTTGAGCAGTGACTAGTGCGTGCGTTCGAGCAGCCAACATTTTTGAAAACATACAGACCAATTGAGTACCTCCTTATTTTGGGAAGTCGGTCAAAAATACAATACATGAATGACAGAAAATAAGCCTCGGAGAGTCTGTCCGATTTTCTATATTTATGTGTTCATCATCATCATCATTGTCAGCCATAGGCCATCCACTGCTGAACGTAGGCCTCCCCCATTGATTGCCACGATGCCCGGTCCTGTGCCGCCCGCATCCAGTGCACTCCCGCAACCTTGACCAGGTCATCGGTTCATCTTGTGGGAGGCCTGCCTACGCTGCGACGACCTATCCTTGGCCGCCACTCGAGGACTCTTCGGCCCCATCGGCCGTCCGTTCTGCGGACAATATGGCCAGCCCATCGCCACTTAAGGTTTGCAATTCTTCGGGCAATGTCCGTTACTTTGGTTCTGCTGTGTATCGCATCGTTCCTGACGCGATCTCGCAGAGAGACTCCGAGCATTGCCCGCTCCATTGCCCTTTGAGTGACTTTGAGCCGCCTGATGTTGCCCGCAGTGAGTGGCCACGTCTCTGTCCCTTCCCGTTGTTGTGTTACATAAACGTATTTTACATATAAAAATAAATCATGTAAATAATGTAACATCTTTATCTATACTCTAATCTAAGATAATTGAAAATTAATAGTGAATAAGATAACTCACAATGATATTGTATAAAACTTGCTTATAATTATGATATTATTATGAACAAGTAAAAAATGACTCATGTAAGTCTTGTCGCTTAGATTTGCTTTTAGGAAAGAAAGTTTTTAATTCAGATCTACGAGATGTGTATATTAAAGCTATAGTTTGTCTAAATAATTAAACTAAAATTATTATTTTCTTAGTAACTAATTTAGAGGACAATTCTAGTGTTGATTATAGTGTAGAGAATTTAGCGATGACAGAAATATTAGCGAAATCCAATTCGATTACGTACGGCTGTAATAGTAATAAACATATACTTACTCTCATTATTTGCAATGGTTCTGCAGGGCATTATTAATTTGAGAAAACTGTGTTTTTTTAATTTCATAACTTATAACTATGAATCTATCGATTTCAACTTCTATAAGAATAAAAATCGAAAATCGGTAAGATTGATGACTGATTTTACACAACCCATCCCTGCTAAATTTCAAATGAATTGTCAAATCTTACTTCTTACTTAATATTATAAATGCGAAAGTTTAGATGGATGGATGGACGGATGTTTATGAGCGTTTGTAGCCTAAACGGCTGAACGAATCTCCATGAAATTTGGCACAGGTTTAGAGCATAGTCTGGAAGAACACATAGGCTACTTTTTATCCCGGGAATAGTTACGGTTCCCCTGGGATTCATTAATTTAGTTATTTAATGTTTACTCGATCATTCTGCAACGGTTCAACATATCTTATTGAAATTTGGCACAGATATAAAACAAAGTCTGGAGTACACATGGATTAAGCTTCATCTCCTAGAAATGTCCGGTTCCCGAGGGATACGTAGCTTTTTGTAATTCATATAGTTCGTATGTTTTCTAATACAACGCGGACGAAGTCGCGGGCAACAGCTCGTTAATCTATATTATTTAGACAAACTATAACAGTAATTAATTCCCTAGTTACAACACAGTATGTTATTTAAGTACAACATTACCCGAAAAGCTAAACATTGATTATTGATAGCGTGATTTGTTAAAGTAATCTATATCTATACTATTTATACTAATATTATAAAGAGGAAAGATTTGTATTTTTGTATTTATTGAAATAACTCAAAAACTGCTGGGCCGATTTTAAAAGGTAAGGTAATTTATCTGAAAGTATCATAGGCTATATTTTATTATTACTAATGTTTAGGAACTATTAATAAACAGCGTGTTTCTGGACGTCGGCGCTAAAAATTCACTAAACTTTAACTTATCTCGGCTTACGCTGCCTAAACCGTTAGAGGTATAATAATGATGTAAGAAAGAATTTTAGATCTCAAAAGTTTTACAGAAAAGTCCACGATAGCATATATCTATCTAAACGGTTTTCTTAAAATAACCACTTTTTTTGTTTACAAAATGAATTAAAAACCGCACGCTAATGCGGCGTTTTTATTGGTTTCAATATTAATCATTATCCAAATAAATGCATTTGTTATCAGGAGGATTTAATGTAGAATAAAATTGTCCTTTACAGTATTTAAATATTTAAGGCTTAGCGCCTATTCCCAATTAGCGGCAATGTGTGATAAATATTAAGGAACGTTTATTTGCTATTCTACCACATAACGCCTATAATTACATTTATGTATGCACGTTTATGATTGGCAACCTTCCTTATGAGTTTTAAATTAAAAGTAATACCTAAACTAATCCAGTTTTTACTATTTTACTCGTACTTCAATCAGTAATCAAGAAAAACAGAGAAAGTTCTAATGATCAAAAATGTCAACAAATTAAGTTGCCACCACAATAGAAATGTATTTATTTATATTTTAATTGTCATTGAATCGAGTCATTGTGTTTCATCATTGATTGTTAAAATATTGTGTTTTGGACGGAACACCAAGGGAATGCCACCGATGACGGACTGCACTACATCCGATGTGGGATCTACTGTGGGGTAGCGCGGAGCAACCGGCGAAGGATCAACCGAGTACCGCGAGAGCACCGCCGCTAGACCCGCTAGAGACTGCATCAGACAGAGTCTCTCACCTGCAAATACATTTAAAATATTCATCTCTATTTTATTGTACATTGTACTGTATCAGATTGTTGTAAATAATTTCATTGAAGCGAAATTATCTGTGTTTAATAATCATAAAATTTAGAGCGGATTTACTGATATCCGGTCATTATCTGATTATTTAAATATATAAGTCTCAATGTAAATCAAAAAAAATGTAAAACCTATAATTCCGGACTTTAAACTCTGCAAGTACTTACCCTACACGCTAACTAAAAGTTAAAAACTATGATGATGGTAATAAGGTGATGGCCAAGGTGGAGTCAGGAGTTAACATCAGCCCGGGCCAGGTCGTGGACATTGGACGCGATCCGCCCGAGACTCCTGGATTGGGTGGGCAGGCGGTGGGGACACTATTCCTACCGGCTGGTGCAGATTCTGACCGGTAACGACTGTTTCGGCAACTATCTGCACTAAATAGTCGGTAGGGAACCAACACCTAGGTGTCACCACTGTCCTGCAGCGTTCGACTCTGACGGACACACTATTTTTGACTGCCCGGCATGGGAAGCCGAGAGGTGACCCATCGCCGCCATTATCGGAGTTGACACGTCCTGATTCTCCGAAGTGATTAACAAAATCCTAGGAAGTGAGGACGCCTGGAGGGCCTTCCAGGACTTTTTTGAGATGGTCCTCTAAAGCAAGGAGAATGCCGAGAGGAAACAGGAAGACGAGCAAGAGTCGTCCCCTTTCCGGCGAAGGAGAACAGGTCGGCGCCGGCGCACTTTCTTACGTCAGGCGTAGACCTTTGTTCATATTTACATATTTTAATCTTTATCTATACTAAAATAAAGGGAAAAGATTTGTATTTATGTATTTTTGTATGTATTGAAATAACTCAAAAACTACTGGGCCGATTTTAACAATTCTTTCATTTTCAAATTTCACACGGACGAAGTCGCAGGCAAAAGCTAGTTATAAATATTTTTATGGTAGATAAGCTTAGTTTAGTTATAGTATTTGTAAATATCTATTTATAAATACCTAGACTAAGTTCTATATAGCTATAGCTTTAGTTGTAGTTGTACATACATGTAGAGTCGCGCTATGCGTCACCGCAGGTCGGAAGCTCGGTTATGGCTACGCTGGTACGAGCTTCCGACCAATGCGATGAGGAGGACCCGAGAGTTTTTA